>NC_086284.1:82463677-82821453 GCF_963924245.1 Chroicocephalus ridibundus
TTCTAAATGAGATCTTCTCAAAATGTGGAGGGCTGTTTTTTGTAATGAAGCAACGCCACCTTTTCCGTTAGAAGCATATTTTGGGTTTCTGCCCCCCACCATTTAGATAGGAAGGCTCCTATACTTAATTCCCTTTATGTACCTTAAATACCAAAAGCAGGTACAGTAGAAAAGGCTCGTGTTAGCCTCCTGTACTAGACTCACTGAATACCGCTTTGTATCAACAGCGTAAGTCTGTTGATTACACTTCCATTGCAGTTCAGGTTAAGTGAGCGGTGTAAGTCATCTGACGGTCAAAGCTGTAATGTCATCTCATACCAGGGATGGGGAGTGTGGTGTGAGCTTCCCTGATCCTGTTGCATCAGGAAGGCTCTTGCATTGCAGTAGTTGTGGCATTGTATCGTGGGGATGGGGGAGCTTTGGGTTTGAAGATAACTTATAGTTTAATGTTTTTGATGATGACTGGTTTGTTATCTAGAATGAAAGTAGTAATGAAGTCAATTGTCATGTTTTCAGATGATTTAAAACTGTTCTGTCTCTCACTTTGTGATGTTTGGTTATAAATGATAAGCTCCTTTCAGTGGTATGTTATCCTTGTATAATCCTATGGGCCTCGTTTCCCAAACAGCTGTATTCTGGGCATATCATTACATGAAGCGCCGACAGATTTAGAGTAGCCTAGTGACTTCTTGGTATTGATAATAATGTAACACCTTTGCAGGGTCTTGCCACTGTGTTCTCCTGGGGCTTGAAGCTTGCTTTCTTTTCCTCCTTTCTGAACAGTAAGCTCAAATCTCTCCAGAGTAATGTGATAAGCATGTTTTGCATGAGGACCCACTCACACTGAATGCAAACTAGCCTCAGCGTTGAATGTAGCCACCTTGCCTCAGACCCATTTTCTGTGGCACTGCAAATGTTTGGTTAATTTTGTGGAAGCTGTATGAAGGCATGTGTGTAATCTCTGAATTTTATCTCCACGTTTGCAAATGTAGCATCTCCAAATTTCTCTGTGCTGTGATTCTTCATTTCCTTTTACTCTATTTTGGAAGGTGACAGGACTGCTAAAGCATTCATTGGCTTCTGAGCCAGGGTAATATTAAACAAATTCGGTTACATGCTTTGGATATGTAAACGTGTCAGATTGGTGGTATATTCTGTCCTGTTGGCTTCCACCAGCACACCCACTCCTGACGTGCATGCGAAGTGCAATGTATACTTTGCAAACTGGCTGAGGTAGTGCATGTAATTTATGTCTTCGTGACATTTTGTGCCATGCCCTTGATTCTTCCCTGCACCATAATGCAGCTGTTATACTGTCTTATGCTACGGCTTATGTGTGTGAAGGTGAATAGAGAGGCCTGAAGAATGTTTTGGCACAGGTTAACTAGGAGAAAACTGTGTTCTACAGAGGTTATCTAGACAATGAAAAATGCTGATTTAAACACAGCATTTCATACTTACAGCCTGCAGTCTTCATTTGGTAAATATTTCATTAAAATGAGTGGAACTATTTACAGGCCCAGTTCTGCTTACATTGAACTCATTAGGGAAAACCAGCTGACTCCAGAGATGCCATGTAACCAAATCTGAATAGCGTTGGTCTTTCTGGCCTTACATCATTTTACTTAACAAAACTGTCCATCTTCTAGTGTTAAAATAGGAGTCAATGAAGCCTGTTTTGTAAAACAGAATTGACTCTGAATTTGTCAGACGACTTGAAGTTGTCTGAAACAACTGCTCTCAGTTAAGAGCAATATGAAAAGATCAGAGTCGAAATAACATTTGGCTCCTCATTCATGTTAAATTGAAAATTTACCCACTAAAACTGAATTTTAAAATTTAACACTTCACATCAGAAAGATTATATATGTGACCATTCAGGAATTAAATTGTGAATAAGCCGTCTCTCTTGGAAGTACAATGGTATTTAATTCCTGACTTGTAAAAATCCATGTGAAGTACAATTATTAAAAATCCCATACATCAGGCAGTTTGATGACAATGTCCAGATTTTTTTAGAATTTTTTCCATCAGTGCTAAAACTTCACAGATCCAAGGACTGAAAAATAATAATTTTGAATGTAATTTGATCATACAGATGTGAAAGTAGAATGCACATTTAATCTGTCTTCCCACAATACTTCATTTTAAAGATTTGTTTAATGAAAGTAGTAATATAGTGTGTAATTGCTCCAAATTTTTTTTCTTCTTGAATTCATAATGGGACTTTACTTATTTTATGTGCTTATGTCTCAAACTTCTTCATTTTCATACACGCTGACGTTAACAGCCTATAGACTTGCTCTCAAAACTGGAACAGTAAGACTAGTAACCTGTTTATGTTGAAAATTCAAGTTAACCTTACTTTACAAATAGGCTGGGAAAGATGCCTCTTCACAGTCCCTTCAAAAGAAAGCTTGGGCAGTGCATGTCTACAGAGTTACTATTCCAAAATACAGAGACCAGCACTGTCAGTAGCACAAGTGATATTAGCAGATCTCTGAAGCCTTTTACTTCTCTGTTGCAGCTTCTTTCTAAGCTCACAGTGTCTCTTCAGCCTCCTTTAAGGAGAGAGCAAACCCGTCTCCTCTTCGGGCTCCAGAGGTACTTTTCCCCCCCTCCCTGCCTTCTTTTTCTTTCCCAATTCGTCTTTATCTGGTGAGCACAAATGAAGTACAGGTCTTGTGGCAAAGCACAAGCCTGGAGCTGCAAAATCCTATTTCCTGGCTAGAGAAAGAGAGAGTGTAAAATTGGAATAAATGCAAAAATATTTCTGTCTAAGATAAGGCCTTTTTGGCCATTGTTCGTCATTTGTGCTGACAGGGCAAAAGAAGTTCAAGTTTAAAATAAGGCGGACTGGAAGATGCTATCCTTTCTAAATTTCCTTTTCTGCCTCTTTTTCAGGAGATACTAATTTTCCCTTTCCCAGCTTTTTAGCTTCAGCAAACGTTTTGTTTGCACTCATTTCATTTTTCACCAGTTATGCAAAAATCCAACCTCCAGATTCATAAATAAAGTTCACGGTATTCAATTCACATTTAAAATGACAGTGAAGTCTTAAGTTTGCACATAGAGAAAGAACCTTGTTTTCCATGTTTCATTACTGACTCTGGAAAAAAAGAAGAGAATTAAATTCTAGTATTAGGATTCCTCTTCTCGAGACAGTTTTGTTTTCTACCAGCGTTTTGCATGTTTGGCTGTGCCACACAGATCGGCGCGGGAGAGGTGTGCTCTGCATTTACATGCACACTGCAGCGCCTCGGGTTACCCGAAGGTTGTGTCGCATCCTGTGGCGCTCCAAACCCTAATTTAGCCTGACATTATGCCTTGACTCATCACGTTAGATTAGGTACCTCGCGTGTGCCTGTATGTGAGAGGATGTTTTCGTGCTGTACAGTTACTGTAGACTGGAGGAGTTGGTGTTACATGTTGGGTGTGATCTCGGTGCTCAAGCGTCCTGGATCGGTGCCGTTGAGCCGAAGGAAATAAATCAGCAGCGCACTAATGACGTGTTCTTTTCTCTAGGCAAGCTGACACAGGGGCCCTGAGGGAAAACCCACGGGAGAAGAGGGATCAGCTGGACCAGAATTTAGGCCAGAAGTGGAAGGCATCTGTCAGACCTTTGCATGCACGAGAGCCTACGGTTCTGCCTCACGAGAGCCGGGGGAGGTCGGGGACATTGCCTAGTGATTACCGATACTCTCAGGAAAACGTGAATGAGAAGAGCAAGGATCGCAGCCTGCCCCATCTCCCCTGCTCTGAGCCACAGACCTTGAATGAGAACCACTCCTGTCTGTCCCGGGGCAAAGGAGAGGAAAACCACAGGATAGAGCCGGTGCTGCTGAACAAGAAGCGTGGACCTGCTCCTCAGAGGCCGCCACCACCTAAAAGAGATAAACACAGGCGTCCGGATAATTCTGCGCCACCACTCGGCACCTCTTCTGAATCTCTGCTGGTAGCACCCAGCCGTCCCTTTCCGTCCTTGTCCCCTAGCTCTGCCGAAGTATTTGCCAGTCACTCCTCTCTCTGTCAGAGTCCCGCAGCTTTCAATGGAAAACTGAAGAGTGCTAATCCACAGCAGCTCCAGCAAGCATCATCCACGGAGAATGTTTGTCAGCACTTAGAAGAAAAAACGCACCTTACGTCTGAGTCTGTATTATCTTCCAAGTATCGGTATCTTCAGAAACCTGGCATGGAGACATCAAGGTCCCCTTCTCCTCAGTTTGCACCACAGAAGCTCACTGATAAACCTCCTGTGTCCGTACAGGATGAGAACCCAGCCAGGTACTAGATGGAACTCCTTTACTATTTTATTAACACTTTTTGCCCAGTTACACCTTGCTAATGGTTGGCTGTTCATTTTCTTTACTAAAAGTACATCCTTTAGTTTCATTAAGCATGAGCCATCGCGGTATGTCCTAAAAAGACTTAAGGCTTGTGTGAAATTCCAATTGGTGCCATTAAAGTCCTTCAACCAGTCTGTGGTTTCTTTTAGTTGACTGATGCTGCTAGTTAGTAGAAAATGAAAGGGATGGATTCAAATGGATTTTTTCCACTGTAAGTCTGGGTGAAATCAGAAGATTCCCTGTCATCGTTTCCCCCACCCGAGTCTGTATATGAATCAGCGTAGGGAAAAAGCAGATGTGGAAAGGGGAGCTGTATCCTTTGTGAGAACATCTGAAAGTGCACAGTAAGGTACGCTGCCAAATCATGACTGTTTTCATGTTGCTTTTACAATGAAAGTTGGCACTCCAGGTAGTCTGTGGAGGGGTCTGCAGCACTATTTGTGTTGAGATGGGCTGAAGATTCAGCAGGAGAACATCAGTCCTTTCCCAGGCTAGATAAACTCAGAGTTAGAGGAACTGACTGAAATTAATTGGTTGCTGTGTCTGTCATATGCTGCTAACATCCTAAAAGGTTCCTCTCCCACAAGATAACAAACTCTTCCAGGAAGTGCAGGAATCTTAGTTTTCATAAATCCTTCAGCACTATAATTCATGGTTAAGGAATGAAAACAAAACCTCTGAGTTGAATGAATGCAGAGGTTGCTTCTCTGAGCAAAAGTAGTTGGAATAGCTTTTCTCTACTGTAATGTAAATGATTGAATAGATTCAATCACGCTGTTTTCCGATGTGCCTTATGACGTAGAAAACATGAATCACTTTTTTCCCCTAAACATGCCTTGATGTTTTTCCTCTTGTAATGTGAGGAAAAAAATAATATTTCATCCTGCAGTGTGTTTTAACACGAAGTAATAAAACAGTTTATTATGAAAAGTGCAACATGTCACGTGAACCCTAGCATCTATGTGCAAAGGTAGATGACAGTAATGACTTCCTTAATGTATTGCTTTGATGTCCTTAATGTTGCTTTATTAATACATCCTAAGGATGCATAGAAAGCTAATTGTATTTGTCCTTCCTTTTTACTAAGCTTTAATGTTGAAATGAGCACTGAGGTGTGCATAATTATATGCCCATATCTGAGTGATAATACACTGAGCCTGCAAATCTTTAGTTAACATTTAAAATTCTTAAGCCCCGATGGCTCTTGTTTGTGCACAATGTATTGTCCTCAGTTAATAATTACATTACTCAATAAAACAGGTATGGCACAAAAGGAATGACATGCAGGCCATACCTCTGAACCTTCTGTATGGTATTTACTATGTGGTATTTATGAAATATGTCAAGTAGATTTATCTTAATATGCCATTAGTTAATTTGGCTTATTATTTCTGTTGGCTTCTTGCGTATGAGACTTTGGACATGCTAGTTTGTATGCTGTGGGCAGCTAATGTTTGATGATATCAGCATGTAGCTGTTTACTCTTCTTTAAGAAAGGTGTCTTGTTTATCAACAGAACATAAAGTGAGTATGTAGGGTTTCCTGCAGTGCTTTAGGTAGAACAATGTAGTGTGGGGAAATACTGGTGGTGTGCAGAGCCCAGCTATTTCCAAGGATGACTGTTTAGCAATAATAAAGGTGAAAAGAATGCATCAGTAGATGTGCATCAATAAATTCCCACTAAACATACACTCAGGTCATGGAGTGACCGTGCCTGTGGTTGGAGTAAAGCTTTGTAATGGCCACAAGCAGAATTGCTGCAAATGAAAATTTCATGCTGCAGTTCCACAAGTGGAAAACCTTCAGAAATCAGGAGGATAGTGATTGTGGAATAGGAATTTCTGAAGCACCTGGTGTTGAACTGTCTTTCCTCTGACTGAAATGTGTTGATTTGATGCCTTAAGTATCTGGAAAATCTTTTACTAGGCTAAGAGGAATGTACTCGAGAGTCCCAAAACAGATGCTGGGCATTTTAGGTAAAAAAACTGCAGTTAGCTCACGTCTTAGCTTCAGTTGCCCCACACACACTTATACACACATCTTGTATTTCCCCCAAATGCAAAAATGTGTTCCTCTTCATAGTCTGCGGAGTCCAAAAGATGTGGGTTTTATTTAAAAACAAACAAAAGAGTTGGGCGCAGTGGCAGGCCTTTGCCCAGCTCCGCTGCAGCCAGGAGGAGAGCCGAGAGCCCACATCTGCAGGCAGGGAGCTGGGGCTGAGTGGCAGACACAGGAACGAGCTCTTCAAAATGACTGAAAACACCCCAACCAAATGGGAGGGTGGGAGGGGTTCAGTATGGTCTGGAAAACCTGCCCCAAAAGTTGGATGAGTATGTCAAAGCATGTCCGCAAAGCACTTGAGGAAAGTAAATACCTATTGGGAGGCTGCGCATTCATTCAGAAGCAAATATACATTTAAATATAAGGTACCACTTCTCAAAAATAGGAAGTCAGATTTTGCTATTCTCTACAAAAGAAAAAGTACAGCATAATAAAGTATAACTTTTTTTTTAAGGAAAGTGACACACCCACACTTAGAGGAAAAGAGCTGAAGTGTGTCTTGGTCACTTATCTGAAAGGCAGCAAGCAACCCAGCCAGATGAAACCAGATATTTTAGCTAGTAGGCAATGTTCCTTTACTTGCTGTAGAGCTTCCAAACCCACATCATGACAATAATTTTAAACTTTCTGCAAACTCAAAACCACCAAACTAGACTTCAGTTTCTTATATGATTTACATACAGTACAGATGTTTCAGCAATGTTATTTAACATGTTATTGTCCGATTCAAAAATCTAAGATAGCCTTTTTAAATAGCTTGCCTTACTGAATGGCCAAGGTGGCCCTTTGTGCTATGCAGTACAGAATTTTTGCTATAAGCTTCCCTTGAAATGGAGTATCCAGAATTGTGTGTTATCTTCTTCACTGGCTGTTTTTTCTTCTTTAAGCAGAAAACTAGGACACCATGGTAGGATCTGTTTATTAAACTTCTGTATCTCGTGTGAAATTTTACAGATACAGATTTTTTTATTATTTTTTTTTTTTAAATCATGTAACTAAGTTTTGAATGATTTCCAAGTTTTCCACATGTGATTATTTCTTATTCTTGCAGCTCAGCAAAGACCTAGCCTGCAGGATGCTTCCATCTGGTCGGTTGCCTCTTCCCTTGGAAGAGCTGGGAATTGATGTGAGGGCGTCACGAACTCCCCAGGCAGCTAAGCTGCCTGTCAGGCCAAAAGCTGAGGCCACCATTGGATCTGTGTGAAGCAATGAGGTTGAGCTCGAGGCACATCTTCCTTCGCGTGTGTGGCAGCAAAGGGGTAAAAGGCAGCTCAGCAGTGCTATCTCAAATCTGGGGCCTGGCTGCTGAGACTGGGCCCGCACGTTCATGGAAGCAAACTGAGGTCCTGTCCCTTGAGCATAGTGCAAGGCTGATTTTAGGATTACTTACAAATGAACTGATACTACTTAAAATGCATGAACAGAAAAGAAAACGTAAATTTAGGGTTTGAGGTAGAGCGCAAGGAATATTCCATTACCTAGATCTCTTATCTGCCTTTTTTCATATTTGGGCTTCCCCTCTGATTGCAGGTAAAAGTTGAGATGTAACATTCTTCCATTTCTAAAGATGAATTTTCCTTTTTTTTCCAGAATCGAAAGGGTTATAGACAACAATACCACGGTGAAAATGGTTCCCATCAAGATAGTTCATTCCGAGAGCAGTGCAGAGAAGGAGAGCCGGCAAAGCCTCGTCAGTACTATGGAGCCTCCTGCTTTACCCAGTGGTTTGGAAAAGGACCAAATTAAAACACTCAGCACTTCTGAGCAATCCTATTCACGATTCTGTGCTTACACCAGGCAAGGTGTAGAGCCAGAGCCAGAAGCCAGAACCAAACCAGCTGACCCTCAACCAGATGAAGAACCTGTGAGCAACTTGAAGGACAGCAGTGCTGCCACGCCAGCAGTCAGCTATGTAAAGGCCAAAGAGAAGACCTTTGAAGACTGGAAGTCAGAGGAACTAGCCAGAGAGATTGTGGGAAGAGATAAATCTCTAGCAGACATACTAGATCCTAATGTGAAAATAAAAACAACAATGGATCTGATGGTTGGAATATTCCCTAAAGATGAACACCTCCTAGAAGAAGCTCAGCAGCGCAGGAAGCTCCTGCCAAAAGTTCCTTCTCCAAAAATTTCAGAGGAGAAGTGAGTATTACTTTCTGTAGGCCAGTGGTTCCTTGTAAGCTGCTGCCCAAAGTGTGTCAGTTTTCCTAGGGGGCTGAAGGTGAGGATCTTCCTACTGTTGAGGTCTGGGGCTTTTCTAAGACTTTGTTAGAGTAGCAGTCAAGCATAATACTGCTAATGATACCATTAATGACAGAAAAAGTACAGTGTTGTACTATATGAAAAGTTTCCTGAGGCGTGGTTGAAAACTGTGTGAGAACTTAAGGAATAATTAGCTTCTCCCATTTCATAGTGATTAGATATTTTACCAAAATCCATCCAGTCTAGTAACTGGATGGAGAAGGAACAATATTTTAGCCTTTTTTCTGTGATGAAAATTTACAAAGACAACTTGAAGTGGGCATGAGGCATTTCCTGAAAGTGAATAAGAACAAAGTAAGAAAAGATTTAAATACCATCCATGTTGATGTTCTGTGGGTCTCTTGTTGTCTTGATACGAGTTACCAAATGAAGTTGTAGCCTTCTCGAGAAGTTCGTATGTCATTCCATAATCAAAAAGATAAGTACTTAGGTTGTAGTATCCCACATTTGGTGCCCTGAAAGGTACTCTCTCTGACACTAAGGTCTTTGCACTACTTAGTAAAATGAGGCTTTACATTTTGTTTCCAGCTGAGATATCTTAGGTCCATTTCACTCATTGTAATGGTGAAAGGTCTTCTGTACTACTTCAGTTTTAGCTCTTGGTGGGCATGTGCTGAATTCACACAAATTTTCTTCACAATCAGTATTTGTTTATCCTATTTCCATAGGTAATGGCTGTCTGTTGAACCCCCTGCTTGCATGCTGAAATGATGGCTCTAAAAGGTTGCCTTTTCTTTTCAGCGATTAGGGTGTCAAGGCAGTTAATGAAAGTTTTGATTTTTTACCAGGAAAGAGGAGCAGAGCGCGCCGTCTGCCATCTCCCTGACAACCAATTCTACTTACTACAGCACATCTGCACCAAAGGCGGAGCTGCTGATTAAAATGAAGGACATGCAGGAGCAGCAGCAACAGCAGCAGAGCGAGGATGATTCTGAAGACGAGCTAGATCATGACTTGTCAGAAAAGAAGGTAAAAAATGTTTCTAAAAGTATAATGGGAGGCTCTCATTTGCATGCATTTCATTAACTGTGAATTTGCTAGGTGAACACCCCTAAATAAAAGGCCTTCTAGATGTACAGGGTCACTTGGTAAACCAGCCTGCTTTTTTTAAGGGTGGGGTGGTCATTAAGTGTCCAACTGTGAATTTAGGAACTTCATATTAGGTGCTTTTTGCAGCTTGATAAACCTTTTGGGGAGGTTATTTTCAAATGTTGTTTTCCATTTGAGGTTCTTTCTCTCACTTGCTATATACAAAGAAACAGTGCTTATGTATCCCACTGTAACGGGGTGGTGGTTTTAGTTGCTTCATATTTTTTGGAATTTAGGTCCAGGATTTGGGTTTGTCATGAGAGAGGAGGAACACACACACCCATCCTTTTTTTTTTCTTTTTTTTTTCTTTTTTTTTTCTTTTTTTTCTTTTTTTTTTTTTTTTTAAACAACAAGCCACTTTGCCCTCTGTTTCTCCTACCTCCCAGATTAATAACAGTAATGGTGGGAGATGCTAATCAGCTCGGTGGGTTCAGTGGAAGTTACTCGTCAGAAAGGAGGCAGTCTTATCCACTCTTCATCCTTATTCTTTGGTGTTTTATTTCTGATCTAAAGTCAACATAATCCTGTAGGTATTAAAATGATGATATAATAGTATTTCTGTGGTTTGAGAAAGTGTTGTCCTGTGTTGAAATCATCACACTCATCTCATTAGTGATTTGGCACAAACTATTTTAGTCATAGCTCTGAGTACGGATAAGCTGGAGGAAATGGCCTGTTTGATCAATTAAAGTGATGTAGTTTAACTCTGTTTACCTAAGCCAGGAACACAGTGGTGTGCAAATCTTTGCTGTTAAAGTCAACTCTCTGCTTAATAATTGACTGCCTGGGCGCATTTGGTAATCCAGTCCCAAAGAAATGTCTTTTAATTAAAATATTAGGAATATATTTAGTTGCTGCAAGTGAAAGATTCCTACCTCTGGTTCAGTGCGGGAGTGGATGCTGCTGCGTTTGAGGGGGGCTGTAGTGTTTTCTGCTACCACTCTGTTGGGTTTTTTTCCCCTCCCTCCCTCTGCCCCCACCTCATGGCACAGTGCAATACGGTGTGACTGCAGCGGCAGAGCTGCCCTCACACTCTCACCAGACAGGCACTGAATACAACAGCTGTACTACTTAAGCAAATTAAGGATTTTACTGCATTTGGAATAATTTGGTTTTATCTGGTGCCACACATGACAGTCACGTTCAACGTTTTTGCTAGAATTACTTTCCTTCTCATTAATTATAGAATGTATGTATGGGTGGGTATGATAAAATTAAGCCTTTCTTGTTTGCCCAGGAAACTAAATACTAAAATTTTTATAAGCAAAAGTGCCATTTATTTGTGTTGGTGTCTGCTAACAGGAAAATCATGTTCACCTTGTACATACTCCTTCCTCCATCCCCCCAGCTCCAGTATACACTGCTAATCATCTGAGATAGGAAGTATTTCATGAAGAGCTTTTAGCAGAGCTCCCCCGTCATCTTCTCTGAATGTACATGTTATCGTAGCCTTGCACGCATTCCTGCTTACTTCTCTCCCTGCTCCTCCACGTGCGTTAGGATGCGAGCACTCAGTTCAGTGGGCTTTCATCTTGGATCTTGTCAGAAACCCTATAAAACTCGTAGTAAGTGGGTCAAGGCATCTTTATAAAACAGTCTGGCTTCACGTATTTGGCAGCAGTTTAACATGGGATCGTTAAGGACCTGAACACTTTAATAGCATACTTTACGACTTCAGTTATTTTAGAAGAGGCATATGCCTGGAACCTGTTCCTTGATTCCTAGAAATGGGTCAGTTCTGTTATGAGATACCTTAATTGCAGTCCACTGTGGAATGATTGTAATATTTGTCATTCTCTGCTCTGCAAACCAGCAATGTGTGGTACTTTTTTTTTTTTTTTTATCTTTTGAAATAAGTATAGGAATTTCATATAGAATCACTAATTTTTTATTTTTTTAATTTGGGACAATCCCCGTATTCCCAGCTAGCAGGAATAGAATGTGTGTGTCTGAATTTAATGTAGGTTTACCACAATTATAAAATATTGAACAGATGTTGAAAACACCAAGAGTGGCTTTTGTAGTAAGGAAAATCCATGTGCGGCTGAGTAGGAAGTGTCCCCTTTGCCTTTAGGAAAGTTTCAGCAACTCCTGAAGAGTGTAATAATAATCGAAGAATGCCAAGTTTCTTCTGCTTTTAGGCCTGAACTTCAAGTGAAGTGGAGCGGTGGGCTGCGAGCAGGGTAATTTACATAAAGCATGCCAAGCAGTGAACCACCTGAGCAGCACTCTGCTGAGCCACTTTCTGTGTTGCTAGTCAGATCAGCAAGAATTACTGGCAAAAGATCAGGTTTTATTGTTTTCTTGTTTACTGGCACAGAATTTGCAGCTATGAATTATTTATCTGCCAGTTTCAAGATGTCGATTGGAGCTCTTCTGGCTCTGTAGATACTGAATGTAATACAGGTTTTCTGCTGGTTAGCAGAAGTAGTGAGCTTACAGCTGCAGCATCCAAAGGCTGCTTCATCTGGGTAGGAAGCAATCAGTGATCATAATCCAATTCTTAATACGTATGACAGTCTTAAAGAGGGGTGAGTACTTACGGCCTTCTCACCTGCAAAAGCAGTCCTTTAGAGGCTAACTTCAGCTGCTTGGGGGCATCTAAATAGGATGGTACTGAGAAAAATGGCATGGCTTGTGGGGGTTTTTGCCTTCCCCCCCCCCCCCCCTTTTTTTTTTTTTTAATAAGAAAGAAACTTTGAGAGCGCTGATCTGGATTGTCAGACCGGGCTGGTAACATGGAGCACATGTATGGTCGTAGCACAGCTGCAGAAGTGAAAAACTCAAGGTAGTGACATAGAGCACAACAGTATCCTGTTGTATTTCGCATGGTAAAACAGCAGAGTTGTGCATGTCATCTGAGGGAAATGAGAGCGTAGCACTGTGACCTACATAATCCAAATCAAACTGCATTTGCATTGGGCGAAGGGGGGAAAAAAATCAAATCCTGCAGATTAATCAGTCAGTAAAGCAGGCATCTGTAGAACTGCTTACTACCTTAATCTTTTGGGCACCCAGACTAACAGATAACCCAAATCCAGATTAACCTGGCCTGAGTATATTAAATCAAAAAGGAGAAAACTGGCCTGGATAATCCATGTGTTGAATTTCTACCTTCAAAAAGGCTGTTAAATTTTCAGAGTGTGGTTGCTTTCTATTTAAATGGCAGACTATTTTTGTTGTTGTTGGGGTTTTTTTGTTCCCAAAATGAATTGGCGATGACTGTTCCGTGGTGTCTGAGAGCAGTAGCTGCTATCAGTATGTTTCTCAGTAATCACGAAGGCTTGTAATCAGATTTGCATTTAGAAAGCAGAGTTCCTAAAGAATGTAGTGAGCAAATTTTTTTCAAAAAAAATTGAAAGGGTACTGTGAAATAATGACTATTTAAAGGATGTAATTTTCATTTAGAAATTGCACTAAGAGGTGAATTGGAGAGAACGCTTTGGAAATTTTTCTTACCTGAAATTAACTGAATACTAAATAGGCATCTTCATTTAAATTAATGAGGCATTTTTAGGGTGTGATTCATCTCATGTTATGGTAGACGACTGTCTGAACTGACTTCCACCCCTTGCGTGCAAGCGAAAGCTAATGGACATGTAAGAAAATGAGTCCTCTTGCCCAAACACAGGGAGGTTGCCGGGCAGCACGGGTGGAACACAGGTCACCGAGGGATGAGATCTCAGTTCTCGGTCTCGCTCTGCTGGTGATGCAGCTGATATGCGTTTTCTAAGCCAGGGCATGTGCATCCCAGGCAGTGGGGGATTATACTAGAGAAACCCCAACGAACTGCAGATGAGGTGGTATATTCGCCTGGCATAGGACAGAGACAACCAAAGATGCTTGTTTCGTCCTTTGGCAGAGCCACTTTGCACAGCTTCACACAGGGCTGCTTTGTACGATACAGAAGTAGATTTTTTTTCCCTGTTCTGTGCCACAGGGATTATGATTTCCCTACAGAAATGTTGTAAGGCAGTGTTAACGCTAAGATTTTTCTGAGAGTGGAAGGGCTGCTATTGGAGGGATGCTAATATTATGCGGAAAGCAGGAAAAAGCTAGACAGTGCCCTAGTTTTAACTGCGTCATGTGGAAAATACAGGATTGTTTTCCTGGTACTGTTTATCTTTCTAAGTGTAGCTCTTCAGAAAGGTATTGTGGACCTGGTATTTAGAGAGAAAAGGATGCGCTGTACTTTATGCTGCTCCATAGCAGGCTTTGAAGCTGTTCAAAGAAGCAGCAGGAATGCTTACTGGGGGCAGGGGGAGTTCTTCATCTTTTGCCACAGAGGTAGATTGCTTTAACACAGGTCTCAAGCTGAGCATTGTAGACCTACATCCTTAACTTTTGAATCCAGAGGTATAGACCTTAGACATATACTTAGGCATGTGTTTATTTGTAATGCACTCACTGTCAAAGCCACCCAGGAGTTTCAATGTATTAAAATGCTAGATTTCTGACGTGACTTTCAGAAGTGAGGGAAAGTAATGCAGTAGTGCTAATAAATTCTCATCCTCTTTATTTTTCACAGCAAGAACTTATTGACAGCATTAGTAGGAAGCTGCAGGTGCTGAGGGAAGCACGGGAGACACTTCTGGAAGACATCCAAGCAAACAATATACTGGGAGAGGAGGTAGAGGCCATTGTGAAAGATGTCTGCAAATCGAATGAGTTCGACAAATTCAAAATGTTTATCGGCGACCTTGACAAAGTGGTCAACCTCCTGCTGTCGCTATCAGGTCGTCTGGCCCGGGTGGAAAATGCCCTTAATAACTTGGATGAAAATACCTCTCCAGAAGAACGGGTGAGACAGGCCAATAGTAATGTTACTGCACTCAGTGATCCTGGTGTGGGGGGTTTTGCTTGGTTTTTCTTTATCCCAAATAGCAGAGCTCAAGACAAGCGAAGCGATAAATCTCATAAGGCCATTTTCTTTAGATTTCTCTTTGCCTTGCTTTTGTTTAGACTACTAAAACTACAAGTGGCTTGGTGAGGAAAAAGTGGTGGTTTGGGGTGCAACATACTGGAAAACAGACTTCTTAGCAAAAGTTTAAAGAAAGAGGGGAACTTAAAGATAAGAGTGTAAAAAGAAGGCAAACAAAAATATTCTAACAATTTAAGATGGTGAAAAGGAGTGTCGCTTTGTGCTGTAATGCAGAAAGCTTACAGGCTTCTTTATACTCAGTGAGGATCTTGATAAAAATCTATAAGGTTGTTACAAAGAAAATGTACAGCTACTACAGCTTCCTCCGCAATGCCTGGCAAGGAGCAGGAGATGACAGAACAAGACAAGGAAAAAGACATGACAGAAGGAGAAGTCTTTAAAAAACAAAACAAAAACCAAACAAACGAAAAAAACCCAAAAACCACAACAACACCAGGGCAGGGGTGTGAGGGAGGCATGGCCAAAAGACTTTTTTTAATAGAAGGCATGTTTTACCCAACCAGAATAGCCCAGGAGTGATGTGGAGCAATCCCAGCAGATGTAAAAATTTCAGGAGTGTTTGAGGTGCTTTTACCTGTTGGAGCCCAGCTCTGCTGGCAGCACTTTGTTTAGCTCCAAATCCCATCAGGCCTTAGCTGGGAAGCAGATATCTAGCGATACAGATATGCACCGAAGGAGAGGCGTAGATGTGTGTGAAACTTAAAGGCTGAAACAAATAAAATTAGAGAAGGTGGCGGGTGGGTATGTCAAGTGAGTTTACCTTCTACAGTGAAATGAACGTGAAGTGGGATTTTTGGCTTGTTAGGGGCTGAAATGCCAGCAGTCCACCGAAGTGTTGCAACAGAATTTTTACCACAGGCTGTGGATTCATGTTGTGTTTCTTCAGCGTGCTCCGTTGTTTCACCAATAAGAACCAGTAAGTGCTGGGACTAGATTTAAGCTGTATTTTTGCTGTTTGGCCCTACCTGCTGCCAAACATATTTGTTTAATGGCTGTCCAGACCCCTTTTCTACTGAGGCAAAGGGAAGGTATTTGACAGCTTATTAGAGGGCAGATCAAAGCTTCTCAAATTTAAAGAAATTTAATCCTCCTTTAGACTTCTTTTTTCTAAATGTGGTTGCAGTTGCCTAATGGGCTCAAGGATGGGAGTGGGAGCTGGGGAAAGAGCTACCAGATGATATGAGCATATAGGAAACACCACATGAGAGCTGTGATAAAAATAGCATATTGGCTAGGTGTGGAAGAGGAAGAAGGTGAGTAGGTCGTGTCGTGAGGGCACTCAGAAATTGTCTGTGTGCTCTGCTGTCAAATTTAGACTGACAGAAATCCAAACCTCTAACATATTCTAATTCCCATTCATCTTCTCATGCACTGACACCAAAGTCTTGCAATAGTAGCATTAGAAATATATGTAAAAGTGTTGGTCAGAAATGCTTTTCAGATGGATCAAGTCCCCAGGTACTTCGACTAGAAATACAATGCATGGAGGGTTACATGTGTTTATCTTTGAATTTAGACTGGCTCATGTGGCTTTTTTAGTTGTCCTTTTTTTAATTTTTTTGAAGCTGGTGTTGCCTAATAAACATTACTGTGATAGCTTTGCACTTTCTAGGAACCACCAACAGCTCAGCAGACTTTTTAAATAAACAGTCTGTTGGTGGGCAAATAATCCCTGCTGAATTAATATTCTGACTATTAGATGCTCTGTCATAGGTCTCTTTTGCCACGAGGAACACTGTCAGGTATTTTAACTTTAGCTTCTGAAAGGGCTTCATATGAAATAGCTACCAGCCCCCTTCCTTCCACAAAGTGAGACCAGTGTCTTCTCCTTACTTATCAATCAAAGCCAGGGTGTGTTGAGAACCCTAAAGCACTGAACCAGCGGGCCACATGTGTGACCTGTTACTGCAAGACTAGAGACAAGTACCAGGGATAGTAGTTTAGGAACCAGATGCTCGTAAGTCAAATACACGGAGGCAGTCTCTCTTCATATGGCTGTCATTCAAAACAGTGAACAATTCTGGAGAAAGAGCTAAAGATCGTTCCATGACAGGAGCTTCAGATGGCCTGTGTTTGGCTGGAGCTTCAGAGCAGTGCTGACTGTAAAAAAAACCCTTCTGCACTCTGCGTGGCTTTGGTTGGTTGAAGTCGATCAGATGAAACCATCTGATGTCATTTATGCCTTTAGGACTGGTGAGCCATTGCTCAAAGAACATCCTCAAGAATGGTGTCTTGAGCCTACAGTGTGTTTCACTTTACCCTTCAAAACAGGCTTTCTGGTGTCAGTCATCTTTGACAGAGGTAAAAGCAAATTCAAGAGGTATCTTACTTGCCTTCTGCCTTTCTGCATCCCACTTCTGAGGCATTCCCTAAACCTCCACAGGAGCAGAGGTACTAACATGTCGTGCAAAGTTCATAATGAAAGTAGTGTTTACTTTCTTTAAACTGTCAGGTTACTCGTGTTCATCTTAGTCATGCCATGGGCTTGGCAAGAAGAAACCATACAACTTAAATCTCAGGAATTGTTATGAAGGACTAAACAATGAATTGTTCTTGTGTCTGTTGACAAATGATAGCGAATGGCTTGAAAAACAGCTATTTCATCTACGACGGAGCTACCAGCTGGCTGATATGTGCCCTCTTGTGTTCATCAAATTCTGTCTAATTCTTCTGCTGCTTGCTGCTGCGCGGTGTACGCAAGCTGCAAGGCTGCCCTGGGGAGCGGTGTAGGCACGCCCCCGAGTTTGGGCTCGGCCGCTCGTTCCCCTGGTGAATTGAGAACAGCACTCCCATCTTTTCGCAGCAGATAGCTCTGCTTGCAACTTGCCGTGGGATTATATCCCTGGCAGACGCTCAAAGGAAGACTGAACTGGGGTTTTGCTAATAATGTGTGATTTCTGTGACTTGTCTTCCATAGCTGCCTTGAATCCTGAGTTAATCTAGGCTGTATATTTTAAGTACATCGCGAGCGCAAGTCTGAAAGCTTTTCACCCTCTGAGCTTTGTACTGTCTATAGAAAAAGAGGCAGCAGAGGTTACGTGTGCGAAGCTGACAGATAGGTGTGTTAAAGCTTGATGGTCTGTATCCCCCTTTGTCTCATACTTACGTCTTGAAAAGACTCCATTTTGTAGTCTACGAAACACTTTTCTGTAAATCCTTTAGGCTTATTACAACGTGTGATTTAACATAAAGTCCAAATGAAAAAAAATGGACACATTTACTTGAGCAGACTGTGGTTTATTTGAAGACATAAGTTCTCAAAGAAAATTCATCTCTGAGGCAAAGCTAAAAGTTATGGAGCGGTACCTCTTAGGGGCACTTTTTAATTAAGTTCAGAACTCTGTAGAGGAATTGTTGACGTCAGAGTAGGGCAGCCATACTCTGTCTCTGGAAAAAGGCAATCACTTCTAGGCAGACATCTGAAATAAGTTTCTTTCAATATATTGCTAAAGGAGCATAGCTGAGTGATTCAGGTGTGGCCGTCTACTGTGTAGACAGGTGAAGTTGGGCGAGATGTACCTCACCCTGCACGCTCGTACATGTGTGTGAATGGGATATAGCTCCTGTCCTCTTTCTTCATGTGTTTCTCCATTCAGCCTCCCTTTTTCCTATTTTGTCTCTTGTGAGGGCACGAAGCGGAAAGTTTGCAGGCTTTTGGGGATGATGATGCTTTTTTCTTTTCACTTTTTCTTCCCTCCTTTTGTCTTGCCCCAGCTCTCGCTCATATCTTAAGACTGCACGACTTCACATCTCTTGGAGAAGCCGTGCGGATTGCAGCACAACTGTGAAATACCGCAGTGTCAGGAGCTGTGTAAGAACAAATTGCTCCATTAATTAGTCTGTCTGTAGGTTCTTTAACAACAGCTGTTTCAGTGTGGAAGTTTGGTGCTGTGTATTGAAGATATAAGACGTTGCTGAGTGAAGTCTTAATTTGGAAAACTTGGATGTTTCTGAAAGGCAACTGTATTTTTATATAACTATTTTGAACTATTAAATAGTAAAGTAGTCTTTGAAGTTCTTGCTGTTGAGGCCAATAGAAATTCATGGTGTGTCTTTCATTGATTCACTACTATTTTTTTCTCCTGTTTGTTAATGCATTTTATTAGAATAGACTTTAAGGAGCAATCTTATTCCACCTCTCTAAGTATTCAGGAAGGTCTTTGTCTTTGCAGATAAAACAGACTTGAGACTTAAACACAGAAGCTGTTGTCCCAACCTAGTGAACCCAATGATTTTTTAACTGTTTTTCTTTTCTCCTAAGCGGACATTGGTGGAGAAGCAGAAGCTGCTGACCCAGCAACACGAAGATGCCAAGGAACTGAAGGAAAACCTGGATCGTCGAGAGCGCATTGTCTTTGACATTTTGGCGAACTACTTGAGTGAGGAGAACTTAGCAGACTATGAGCACTTTGTAAAAATGAAGTCGGCCCTCATCATTGAGCAGCGAGAGCTTGAGGACAAGATCAAGCTGGGGGAAGAGCAACTGAAGTGTCTGACTGACAGCCTCCAACCCGAACGGCTCAAATAAGAGAATTGAGTTTGACCAAGGATGTGAAAAATGGGAAAGAAGGAAGAGATCGGGGAGTTTCCAAGTATACAAATGAGTATCTTGGCTTGTCTGAGTGTCCAGTAGACAAACAAGTGCACAAGAGAAAAATAGCTTTCACAACAGCAATAATGGTCTCTTTCATTTTTATTTTTTTTTTGGGATGACATATTTAATTTTTTAGAACACATTTATATTGCTGGACTCCACAGCTGTTTCTTATTGCTTAACTTACAGAAAACTCCACAGAAACAGATAGACTCTTAACCCTTCTGCTCAGTAAGTTGAAAGTCTGTGGCAGTTGTGCATGCAAACAACAGTGTTTTTTAGAATAGGTTGTATACTTCCTTTATGTTCAGATGCTGTACAGACTGCTGGGAAAGCCAACAGCAATTTATGAATGCACACAAATTTAGAAGCTCTAAATTTAGTGGCTTTTTATTATTTTTTTTTTTAAACGCATTAAGTAGGGGAAGCGTGCATCTTATAGCTAATATATTCAGATTGCTGAAATGTAGTGTCACTCTGATCCTGTGGCATCAGACACTTTTTTGTAATATTGTATATAGGATGGCACTTTCCCCTTGCAGAAAATAACTTTACAATCGGTCTCAGTTAAACACTTCTTAAACCAGCTTGCAAATCACCTAATGGCTACCTTGCTGAAGATTATTTTTTTTTTAAATTATTTTACAAGACATAGTTGTATACCCTCTTACTGCAACGCAAGTAATTTTCTTTACCAAATTGTACTTGATTTAAGAAACAGGCTGGAAGTACTGTCCTGACTTTGTTCAAAACATTTCTCATCTAAATTATTTAGAAAGCTCGTTTGCTCTTTCTTGTGCTTTTTATGCATGTTTTTATTCTTCCTCCCTCAAAACCGTTACATGTGATGAAAATAAATGTAGGCTAAGGACACTGCTTCTGTATTTCTTCTGATTGTTCAACATTGTGATGGTTCTATATAGACAGTTAAGTTATACTGAAGTTGACCTACATAACGCTGTTCGTTCTTTCCTCTTTCTCAGACTACCAAATGCAATATAAACAACTTCTGCCATGTAAATACTGTGCATTACTCGGAGCAACTCCGCTTTGTAACTGTGAACATAAGTGGGTTTTGTTTGTTTGTTTTTTCCATTGCACAATGATAAAAGAGAGGATGCTAGTTCACAGTATCAGGTTACTGGTGGTGTGCTAGTAATACTGCCATTGACGTACAACGGATGATTTACAGTAGCTCTAAAAAGAGGCGCTAACTCATGTTTTAGCGCAGTAATATGTTATGCTGACTTGCGCAGTTACCTACAGAGAAATTCTGTAGTGTCTAAATGTCAAGTTCTACGTTAAGAGAAAGTTTTGCAGGCAAAGGAAAGTCTCGGATGACTTTGTGTATATGCCATTTACATTGTAGTACGGAAAACATGTATCTCTTAGTAGACAAACAGGTTGCCCAACAAGAAGCCATTTTCGAGGCGGATGCGGATGCTGGTCTGTAGCTAAGCAGGTTGAAAATACAAGTAGTTAGATGTTGAAAAGAGAGAGAAAATATTTCTTCCCACTATTCCCGCAGTGGCAGCATTCACAAAAAGGTTTTCTGTCCTTCTTACCTGAATCCTCTCTTTTGTGAGGAGAGAACCGGAGAGGCGCTGATCAGCAAATTCCTTTCGAGTTGGGGAACTGGGGAGCGGAGCAAAACTCTTCTGGAACCAGTTCCTTTACAGGCAGGTGCAAATGTTAAAAGGACTCTTGCCCCCCTTATGGTGCACTACTTTGTATACCTGGACCAAATCTTTAATGAAATCATGTTTGATATGTATCAGTTGAGGTCAAGTGGAGCTACCACTTTACAAGACCTACAGCTGATCTTAGTTTCTTCCTCCTAGTTCAGAAATGTAGTCTCTGGCATCTCACAGTTATTTGCTGCTATGTTCCTAGGACAAGTGACCCCTTTGTCCTTAAACTTATCCCTTAACCATAACAAACCCAAAACTAAACAATTCCCAAATAAATTATGCTTGTCTTTTAGCTTGGAGAAAAGTGTGCATTGTTTTATCTGTGGCATTTTAAAAAATTTTACATATTGTGGTTACTCTGAAATGTGTATGTGAAATGTGAATAATAATATAATTACAATGTGTTTGTATACAGTACTTTGATTTAGATCTTCCTGATAAAAGGTAGCAATATTGTGAATGCTATATATATATTATCCTTTTCACAGAGCAGTGCGTAGACACCATTCTCTCCTTTTCTTTTTTTTAAAGCTGTGCTGAAAATCTCTCACCCTGGGAACCTGAAGTTGGTTGCCTCCTAATGTTATATGTAAATCTGTAAATAGCTATACTGTTGCTTTTTGGAAAAAAATCTGGTGCTAATGTTTTGCCTTCGGCATCCTGGGGATGGCTGTTTCTTCACCTTACGTTGTTCTCAATTCTAGATCTCTTTGTATAGTGAAAGATTTCCACTACGTTTCTCCAACTGTTAGGATCCTGCAGCCCAGAGTGAAAATGTACAGTTTTCCTGCCTGACACTTAACACTTATCTACTGACAAATGGTATTGCTTGACTTTGAGAAAATAAACTGTATATTTCAATGTAGAGTTAGATTTTGTTGTGCAGTTTTAACTGTCAAAGCTTCCTGTTTTGCTGTGCAGCGTTAGCCATCTTGTGGTGCTGATCAACAGGACCTGTAGCTTTTAAAGGCCGGGCCCGTTTTCTGCTGGTCTGAAGGAGCTGCTCTCTTTTCACAGATCATTTAAGGTGTTCGCTTAACTGATCGTTCTCAAGTTCCCAGTGTAAGTACCAGAAATGTGTTCACATCTATTCAGTATTTTAAGTGCGCGAGTATGAGAGGGCAGAAAGAAAGACGTGTTATCAGGTGGATAAAATAAATCTGTCTCTCGCGACCTAGGGAGTATATACCAGGGGAGGAGTTAAGATTTTTCTACTTGGGCAACTACCCTGTTTTGGCTTCATCCCGTGTTTAGAATGATATTTAATATGGAGATATCTAAAGTCAGTGGTTGTCCAGACGTTTCGCAAGAACAGATCACTCTGAACTCTCCATCTTTCACAGACTTGCACAGAAACTGTTTGTTTTCCGTTTGATGAGGGGTCTCAAATTAACAGCAGAATTGTCTGCCTGATTCGGAAACACTGTCAAGTGCGCACAACTTTGTTGTAGGGGTGACCACAGATAATGTTTCATGGCTTGATAAGTCATCCTGGAAATTAATTGTGAAGGTTTTTCTTGTAGAAACTATCTGGGAAAAGGAAGTTAGGGAAGGAAAAATACTTGGGTATTTGTAGGATTTTTCCAAACTTCTAACAATGCTTTTTGCCCCCTTTTTCTCTCCCTTCGCATGTCCATGCAACCACCTCTTTGTGCCTACTTTCCTGGGCACTTGGTGTAATTCAGGATGGCAGCTCTCAGGCAATAACGGTCTAGTTTTTGTGTTATGTTTGAGTTGGGAAAAACTGCTCTTTATTTTCTGTTTTGGGGTATTTGAGACCCTCAGGTTTCAAAGGAGTCAGCGTTCCACAGTGTTCCTTCCAAATCAAGCTCTGTAGATTAATCTGGTGTACTTAATTGTCTCAGTTTTTACAGCTGATGTAATCTGTTGGCAGTCCAGCAGCTAGCAAGGCGTTACAATGGGTGCGCAGTAGAATAGTAACTCCTGTTTTAATGGTGTCCACTCATTCATTGCAGAAGTTCACAGATTCGTCCTAATTAAGGGCTTCGCAGTTGTGTGGGTTTTTTTAAATATAAATTGTTTTTTCTACATACTTGGGCGGAACCTGCCCACAGAGTAGGTGCTATAAAAATTAATAATTGCTTCTTAAAAGTGTTGGACTATATATTGTCAATTGTCAGCGGTGGTAAATTGGGCATCACATTCACTTAACGCAGTTCCAGTCTGTAACTTAACTAATTATAATGACCCACAAATTGTACAATGGGTTACCCGTGTGGTTTAGCAGCTCACCTCCGAAATCCTGGGTTTCGTTCTCCCTACCTACTGCTTTGATAACGTTTCGGTGAATAAAGTTGTTCCATTTGAAGTAGGTTCACTTAATTGTAATTTAATGCACCTCAGGAGAAAATCTGAACAATGTGGTTCGAACAGCAGAAGGCAATTTCTCTTCCAGACTACAACAGCCTGCCTACCAGCAGAGCACCTATAATCTTTTCAAGACGAGCCGTGCCTAGGACCTTTCTCCTCAGTTGTAGCCGTGTGGGCAGATACTTTAGACGGCTGTTGTTTATCTTAGGCTAAGAGTTTTATTTCGGTCAAAGCAGCTGAACCTTTCCTGAGACCAAGGCTACTAAAATGGTTTTGTTTGGGGTTTTGTTTTTTGCATTTTTTTTCCTCCTATGTTAAAAATTCTCACAACTCCTTCATTTTTAGGTGCTTTGATATCTCTGTCTTGGAGGGAGTCTCCTAAATTTGGCAGGGGGAGATGGCCTTGTGACTAGGCTGTGCCTTCTGCTACTGCCAAGCATGTCAGTATGAGTGGAGTCTATGGCTACAAATCTAATTCTCGTTTCCATTAATTCTTCTGGATGCAACAAACCGGTAAGGTTAACAAGAAACTTAACCACTCACTGCCATTACCTGTTGCTTCCTGCTTCGTTTGAAAACCTTGCCCGGTGCTGGCTGCTGCCATGGGTGGGAGACGGAGAATATCTGCATCGCTAACACGATGGTTTCTGGCATCTTGCTGGGATGAAGCAGGACGGGGAATTCTGTGCATCTCCTGCTCACTAGGAGCAAGTTGTTAAGCTAAAATACAACAGTACCACTAGAGAAGAATCAGATTCCCACCACGTACCCACTTCTATTGAAATATTTTTTTATTTGCTATTTGTGATTGCCTGTCTTGACATGGGAGACAGTTTAATTAAAGCGAATAGATTTGTGACAGTGGAGCTGAAGATTTAAAAGGTGTTGAAAGATACAGAAGAATAATCGTACTTCATTTCAGTAACATAAATCTCCAGCAAAATGGTATCTGAATGAATGCTACAAGTCACAGGTGAGCATATTCAAGAATCCTAGATCTGTGTTTATGTATTTTTATGGAGTTAGTGAAAGAAAGGCTTTTCTTAAGCCCATACTAAGTTGCGACTATGTTAACTAAAACTTATTCATTCCAAGCAACTTCTGTAGGAGCAGCCAATATTAGCTCTGCAAAAGCCGTGGCCTGAGGTGCGTTACCAAGAGTTGTTAGTTTGCCGCTATTCCTTGCGATAGCGTCACTTGCTGGCTGCCTGCTGGAGAGCGTATTCTGTAAACCGGGTAATGGATATGTAGTTACAAGAGTTTTACCAAAATGTTATTTTGTAAAGCGCAAAAGCCTGAGAGGAATTAACAAAATCCTCCTGATGAAGATTGTTCCAAGCATTTAGTTTCAACATCTGTTTCACTTCCCGGTTGTCTTCCTAAAGTGTTTGTTACTGATAAATTAGGCTTGTGTCTTTTCTAACAGCCTCGGAGAAATATAAATACAATGAGTAATTGCAGACTAAATAATAAGCTATGGAAGATAAAATAATTTATCCCAGTATCTAAACAGAAAAGCATGAGTCTTGTGAGTACCATTCATAGCCACTCCCAAGAGTTGCAGCTTCAGCGGCTTCACACGCAGGTACGGTTCCTCCAAAGACAAAAAGGGAAATCAGGCTGTGGTGATCGAAGTGGTCACCAAGTGACCTGAAAGGGGTGGAGCGCGTCAAGTTCTTTTTTATTAGTAATGGTGTGCTACAGGCCTCAAGGAAGTGAAAACTAAGAAAACCTGGAAGGATCAGTGCCCTGAAGGAAGAAAAACTAAACCGGCAGTGAAGCGCATCAGGGCTGTGAGTTTCCTGCTTTTCTCTTTCTCTGTACATGGTACAGCGAAAACATACTGCCTCCATATGCTAGGGCAGGCATTTTTAATTACTGTAGTGTATAAAAAAAACCCAACCTTAAAGCATCTTTGAAACTTAAACTCAGAACATCAGATTCTCAGGTCTTTCCGTGTGAGGAGCCGCCCATCGTGCTGTTAAACGCATGCAGTAAATGCCCCTTTCTTGCCTCAGGAGACACCGGCACGGCTCTGGCACCGACGAGCACTTGGCATTGAGGAAGAAGTCATCCTTTCGCTCTAGTCATCCTAAATTCTCTAAACAGCCCAGCTAGCTAGGCATGCCGAGGGGCTTCGGTCACCTGGGCTGTGAGATGAGGGTGTTTTTCATCTTGTACAGCACACACCGCACATTGACCCAGCGACCGACTTGGCTTCTTCTCTGGGGTTTTCTTTCACAATTGCCACCTCTTAAGAGCTTTGCTTTACCGACCAAAATGGTTGAGGGCAGAGCAAATATCTAACTACTGCTTCAGCTGGGCCGTCATGTGCTGCCAGGAAAGCACGGTTCAGAAAGCCGGAAGCAAAGAATGCCAGGCATTTGGGTATCCATAGGGAGTGGAGGACCTTGGGTTTCCGTTCCTGGGAAGGCTTACATAGTTTGTGGTAGGCGATCAGTGAATTAAAAACCAGAAACAAGCCAGGGAGAGGGGTGACCGGAATCTGCTGCTCTGCCCTGCCTACCCTCCAGATGCTCAGGTAGAACATCAGGCTCTGAATCCAAGCTGGAAGTGCTGGCTAATGGCAGCAGTAAGCGAAGTGCCAAAGGCTGCTGAGGATACAGCTGCAGATGCACCTCTCTCCTGTTGTTTTTTCCTAGTCTGAGGTGCCTGGGTGTAGACACTGATACTAACAGCAGTATTGAAGCCCAACTCTTCCTCTTCAGTGTGTACGGACTGCTAGAGCTGGATTACCATGTAGGTACGTAGCTGGGCTTGCGTACCTGGCACACGAGCTAATTGGCCTTGATTCCCATTATAGGCAAGCTGAGATAAGGTTACTGAAAGAGTTTCCTTCAACCCAGATACCTCTCCCTTCCCAACTTCCTTCTCTTTCCCTAGGAAGATAAAGCTCCTAATTTAGGCATTGACATTAAAAGTGGTGTTAATCCATGCCGTAGGTGCCTAAAAGCATTAAATTCTGAAAGCCCAGGTGTTGTGGGACACAGTGTTGATTGCAGGTCCATGTGCCAAATGTCTGCATACACTGAACCATTTTGATTTGAATACAGAAGATACATCTCTGGCGATTGAGATCTAGGGATTCTTACAAAACTCTGTTCACTTACTCTCTTCTCCAAATACTCTCTGTGTGTTTGCATATATTTATAGTTTGAGAAGTAAACAGCTTTTCCTCCTATTTTTACTGCAATGGGGGAAAAAAAGAAGTGGGTGAGCTAAACTCTGTTGTCACGCTGGTTTTGCAAAGGTGGAGTTATTTAGACCAGCTTTTTTGTACACGATGGGCAGTTCCACCAAACAAATAAAAGAGATGATTACAAAAGAGGCACAGTGGTACTGGTTGTCACTTGCCACGTACATGGCAAACAGTGAAAAGGAAAGTTGTATAGAGCAAGACTGGTAGTCTGGGTGTGTTCAAACAAGTTGCCATGTCATACAGTGACATGCAAAGCAAATAATCAAAGAGCAAGCGATGCAGATCACATGGACGGGGTTGTGGAATATAGACCAGAAAGCAATGGCCCCCAAAAACTGCATGGGGTCACTGAGTGAACAGCTCATACGAACTCTGCGCTCTAGGGAAAAGGCTGAAACAGTGCCTTGGAAGAGAAGGGGAACGCGGGGAAGTAGTATCTTGCTATGCAATATTACTGAAGACTTCCTAAAACATTGCGTCTAGTTCTACTATCCATGTCCAATGCAAAGATGCTGAAAAACTGGACAACACGAAAAGGGGCTCATCTAAATTATCAGAGAGACTATCAAAACTGAGATTTAAAAATTGCTATGCATGCATTACCCAGCGTCGCATACAAAATGAGACTCATCTAGCAAAGAAAGTTCCTATTAAGAACCCGCGAGCACAAGACAGACGCATGAAAATAAAGATGAGGTGCAAACGTCCAAGTGTGTCAGGAGTACAGTGCTGTTGTCCTGAACGGCGGGGAAAGTGCGCGGTGTGAAGGTCGGGTGTTAAGTCTGGAAGTCAGGAAACTGGGAATGAAAATTTCATGGTCACCATAAATCCACCTTTTGTGTTTGAAGTTCTTACATTACATAGTCACACACCGAGGTGTGACTGCTTCGGTAAATATTTATATTGCCAATGGTTTTATAACTGGGGTCTTAAAAGAGCAGAGGTAACTGTAACATGTGGCTTTTGTAGAGTGACGGGTCAGGAAAGCGGGTGGGAGTTTGCACGCCCTGGGCTGGCACGTGGGGCTTGAGTGCTCCAGGCAGCACGTCTCAGTCAGACGATCTTTCTTCTTCCATCACAGACCCTCTCTGCACACGCACCTACAGGAATTGCCACAAACTCTTCTCCGTATGCTAGTTCGGTTAGCTCCTTACGTTTGCTTTTGTTTTCCCTCATGTTTTCTGACAGAAGGCGTTGTATGGGGGCGAGTCTCCTACCCGTGCTCCTGTGCTGACGCACAGCTGTCCATAAAAACATTTCCCTGGGCCAACATAAAGCTCATCTCACTTCATCGGCTCCTTCCAGCTGGTTGCCCACCCTTTTTGAGGGAGCACATGTCGTCGTTGGAGGATCGATGACCTCTCGTCTCCTTTGCCTTGTAATTTGTGAGCTGGCTGGGTCGCGCTCTGAGGGGAAGCAGGGGCAGGTTGACACCTCTTTCCCCCAGCGCCCAGGTAAATGAGAGACTAGCACGAGGATAAAAAGTAGAGCCGTCTTACCTTTGAGGCAAAGTTGCTGCGATAAAATGCTTTTGAAAAGCAGCTGCCCTTCATGTGTTTCAGGAATTTGCCCTGACGGAGCTCTTTATGGAACTGCATCCTTCTGCTCCCCACCAAGGCTTCCTGCTTGTGGTGATAAGGTCATTCATAAAAAAAAAAAAAAAAATCATTTTGCTTTCTGTGGAATCCTATTTTACTTGTGCTCTATCTTGCCAGGACATTTTGTATCTATTTCCTACTGCGTCAGTCTTCAAAGGGCATTGATTGGTTGTAAAATCAGTCATTGTACAGCTATGGCGATAACCAGGAAGGGGGGTAAAGGCACAGAAAAACTTTTAGGGTGTCGGTAAAGAACCTGAAGATCTTCTCGTAGCTGAGGTCATGACCATGATCAACTAATGAGCAACCAGCGATTCACATATTTCTCCTGAAGTGGTGCTTTACTAGCGCCCTGTCATTTGTGCAGGAAGTTGCTTTGTGAAGCTTTAAAACCCCCATGATACGTTACCAGCTGAAGGTTTCTATCGATCTCTTGCTTTCATTCCCTTTAACGGAAATTTATAGGAAATTTATTCTAACGGCTGATAAGAATAAGCTGCTCAGGCAGCTCCAATGAGGTGAAAAAGCGTGGAGCTGTAACACTGCGGCGCGCTCACAGTGCAAAAACGCTGCCGAGGCGGCGAGAACCCCGAGTGTGACATGTTGATAACATCCTCCCATCAGGTGGTCTTTTCCACTAGCTCTAAAATGTCAACAAGTCTGAGGGAAATGTCTTTGTTAAGCTTTGAATGACCTACTTTTGGGTATCTGGGAATAACCAGAAGACTACCCAAACCACAAGAGTGCATCTAATTTTAGCAGCCCTTCATTTTGTGCAGGCGAGCTTCTGTGTTCTGCAGCTTCAGGAAAAAACATTGATTTCTTGCTGAGCCAAAGACAAATTTTGTTTGTTTTAAATCTGCCCCTCGTTGAGTCACGATCACAGTGAAATCGTCCCTCTTGAAATTATTGAGCCTGTAATTGTCATCTCAATTTTGCATCAAAAACTAATACTGAGCCCGTTCCAAAGGATCTGTGGTTGCTGGTCTCTGAAGAAGACATCTAAACAACCCCTGCCGGAGATAATCTGGGCAGCTGTGTTTTGTGTGCTTGAATTTCCCCCTTGTTTTTAATTGACTGGTAGTAAAAGGGTCGACTTCTTCATAGGAAGTTTCTCCGAGTCTTCTCGCTCAGTTATAGGGGCAATCCAGGAAAGGTTAAGGAGGAAAAGTGTTGCTAGCGTGTCAGCACGGAGTCTGGGGACACCGCTGGTGCCGCTTGTCAATGGTAGATGAAAGATCTCTGACATGGTTTGAATAGGGGAAGCACTAAAGAAGTATCTGACCACTGAGAGGGATATTAGTGCTGTGCAAGACTGTTTGGAAGGAAGCAAGTCCAGACAGGGGTATGGGCAGTCTGCTGGAGCGTGAGACCAAAACACGTTTTTAAATCTCACTCTCACTAGACGGAAAAAGCATAAACAGAACTAACACAGAGAATGGCAGGTGCTGAGCACTTTGGACACTTATTTGGGACTTCACAAAATAGAAATCAAAGCCAGCAAAATGCAATGACATAAAGGCAGTAGCACAACAAAACAATCACCAAGAAGTTGCTCCAGTTGTCCTGCTTATGTACATACAAGGGAAGATTTTAATCGTTCCTTTGCTAAACTACAAGGACATCCTAGTGTCCTGGAGACAGAGAACCCTCCCAGATGATGGCATCACCACAAAAGCAAGCAGCACCCACTGGCAGCTACGAACGGGGTAGTTTGGGAACGTGTTAAGTGTCTGATAATGTCTAGCGTCTCCTCCTGGAGTCTGCTTTCGAGGCAAGCCTGGGGCAGTCTGACTGCTGCACGCTTCCAGCCTTAGCCAGGCTTGGCAGGACAAAGAGAGTGACAACCACCCTGAAAGTCAGGCTGTTTAACAACCGAGCCCTTTGCCATGCTATGACAGGAGCGCCCTGCCCCAGAGTCGTGTTTAGGAACACGGAGAGGATCCTGCTGTGGCCCGTCCATCCCACCACCACTAACCACCTCCATCTGCAGAGGAACACAGAGCCTACCTGCTCGGAGGGCTCCCAGTCCCCTTTCCTGGAAGATTGCTACCCCCTTCCTAAGGCATGTGTGGTGAAATGCGAGGGGGTTTAACCCTTTCAAAAGCCCATCTTGCTTTTGGGTGTTTATTGTGGTAACAGCTGCAGAGTTTATGTAAGCAGGTGCCCGGTGTTCTGTTCATGGGATTAGCCTCAACGGGTGGCCAACGATTGCCATGAAGTGCTTGCACGCTCTCTAAAAATGCATCTTCATCTTTTAAACGTCCTGCTTTTTAGTGTCATTTAACATACTGTTGATAATGTATTTGTGATCCGTGTTTGAAGAGGCACGGGCAGAGTGTCTACTGACGTTGGGCTGTGAAGCACTTTGTCTACGTTTGGTGAAGTTGCTTGTCTCGTGTCTGAATTCCCCAGGTTTCAAAGGACAACTTAGTTTGGCCATAAAGGCATGCAGTTAGGAAAGGTGTTTATGCAAATATTTGTCTCAGACTTGAGCTGTGGTTTTCGAGGCCCGCGCTTCGATTCAGTGTTGGATTTGGAGAGGTGTTGGTCTGATGATCTGCTGAGGACAGCTGGTGACAAAGAGTGAGGACGCAACAACTCTAATCCCCAGTTGCTGCGTGCGGGGAGGCTGCTGTGTTTCCTGGGAGAAGTAACCTTTGTCTCGAAACAAAAAGCCAGACAGTTCTTGTACCTGAGCCTCCGAGCTGTTTGCAGGGCTCTGTCTGCTGCCTATTTGGTACCACTCGTTCGACGTCTCTTGCAACAGCATCTTAATTTCAGGCTGGTTTTTTCAACATGGCAAATGAAAGGAAAAATAACTTGAAACAAATATTTCCTGTTCTGTGGTATTTAACAATGAAATTGTAAACCACAGAAGGGACCGGGCTTGATCTGAAGGTCTTTGAAGTCAGCAGAACTATTCCCACAGATTTCAATGCCCTTTGGGTCAAGGCCACAGGAGGAAGAAAGCAAATGTTTTCTGCCCAAAAAAGTATTAACCGTTGGCATTCAAAGAACAATAAAGTCTGACGTGTAAAATGTGTTTCTTTAAATACGGCAGTCAGAAACTTTATTTAATTTCCATCTGCTTCCTAATAATTTGCCACTAATACACTAAAAAGGAGTAACACATGTACAGAAGTCATAATCATATACTGAGGAGAAAAAAACAATACTGTCGTTTGCTTCTGATGTGCTTCTATCCCACTTTGTGACAATCGTTATTTCTCACTAATGCAATGGTGCTTATGCTGCTGGTTATATTATCACAGACTAAGACTGTAGATTTCCAACTGAATTAAACTTCACTGCACTGATGGCAGTTGACAAATATATCAAAATGATTATTCTTTCTGTACAATTTAATCTTTAAAAGTCCCAAGGTGGTATTTTGCGACTGAGAAGAAATAGGTCAGAGATAGGGAGGGCCATGTAGATGATCGGAGGGCTGGAGCACCTCTCCTATGAGGACAGGCTGAGAGAGTTGGGGTTGTTCAGCCTGGAGATGAGAAGGCTCCAGGGAGACCTTATAGCGGCCTTCCAGTACCTAAAGGGGGCCTACAGGAGAGATGGGAAGGGACTCTTTAGCAGGGAGTGGAGCAATAGGACAAAGGGTAATGGTTTCAAACTGAAAGAGGGTAGATTTAGATTGGATATTAGGAAGAAATTCTGTACTCTGAGGGTGGTGAGGCACTGGAACAGGTTGCCCAGGGAGGCTGTGGATGCCCCATCCCTGGAAGTGTTCAAGGCCAGGCTGGATGGGGCTTTGAGCAGCCTGGTCTAGTGGGAGGTGTCCCTGCCCATGGCAGGGGGGTTGGAACTAGGTGATCTTTAAGGTCCCTTCCAACCCAAACCATTCTGTGATTCTATGATTCTGTGATACAGAATTTGGGAGGCAAAGAAGTGTTGTTCTGGGAGTAGCGTAAGGCATGCTACTCCTGTCCCATGGTTAGTCAAATAGGCTGCGTACAGCAGCTTCATATGTAAAATCAGCAATAGGTTTGCCTGCAAATTTTGTCTCACGCAGTTATTAAATCCAAGCAAACGAATCTGTCTGCCAGCTGCCTACTGCCCAAGGATGCTGTCCCTCTGAATCAGCAGACCCACCACCGTGTCAAAAGGCCGTACTCAAGTCTCACACATGACAACAAGCCCGCCAGGGTCTGTATGTGTTGGGCTTTTTGGCACGCAACAGCAAAGCCTGAGTAGCTGAGTTTGCCTGTACAACAAGCCAACACCATCTGGCTGTGACCAGCCAGAGGGGAGATCCCAGCCTGGCGAGCTGCAAGAGGAGAGAGGACTGTGTTGGCACAGCCAGGCTGTGGTACCTGCACGTGAAACCGGTGAATCAGCGTCAGCTGGAAGGTACAGCAAGAGAGGAGGGGATCTGGATTAAAGGTGATGCAGAAAATCGAAGAGTAAGGATTAATGCCATTTTGCAGCCGTCTTTAGTTGTGGCAGTGACCAGCCATGGTGTGTGTTACAGGTGAGAAGAATTGTTCAATGAGGTCGTCCCATTTCAGGATACTTCTGTGAAATAAAGTTCCTCGTTTTTCAATACCAGCCCTGGAAATGTCCTCCCACTGTAGGAGCCAGGGCATCGTTTGGAGATGAGCACAGTTTATTTGCGGTTTCAAAGTGGAGAAACCAGAATGGAGTGAAGTTGTCTTTCACCATTTTTAAGAACCATTATTTACATTCACGGGCAAGGCAAACATAACAATTAAAAAAATGTGTTGGGATTTTTTTTTTAAACATCCGAGATAGCAAGCATGGTACTATTGGTACTAAAGCACGGGTGCTGCCAACCACAGTCCAACAAGAGACCAGTTCAGCTTAAGTTTACCCCTTGGAAAATCTCCTCCTCCTCCCCTGTGTTTCTTCCCGCTGCAGAGCTGCACTAACTTGGGTCGCGTAAATACAGGAGGAAAATTCTAACAAAGAAGAAAGGGTTGTGAAATCACTTCATTCTCTTTCAGATGAGAATTCTGTGTCCTTCAGGCTGTCAGGCTGGGACATCGTGGTGGTCTCAGGCTGGAAAATCATGTCATTGCAAAGGCAGATTTTCTGAAAGGGTGTCTTAGAGAAAACGGCATTTTCCGCGGAAGTTATCTGTATACTTCAGTAAGTGCTTTAGAGCAGTTAGAAAAAATGGCATACGGTAAAGCTTTCATATTTTTATAACATGTTAATGATTAACTGACTTCCTACATCTTTGTTGACTTAGTGGGAGAGTGACAAGGAACCGTGAGGTACCTATTGGTAGCGTAACAAGTCGGACAATTTGCACGGGCATTTTTTTCCACCTCCCTTCTGGAACTTGCTTCATCCAGCTGACACTGCTTCAAAGCCTTAGGCAACTCTCAGACTCACAGAAGTAAGTCTCTTTCTGTTTTTTTATGCGACTTATTTTATGAAGTGCTGATAGAGAACAGATGGAGAGAGATTTAAATATTTATTTGTTTCCTATAAAGAATGTTTTCCCAACTGGGAATTGAAGAATTAAGTTTTCAAGCATTAAATCATAGGGATATTGCTAAGAAGAGACCTTCTTAATTACTATGCTCTTGGGGTTTTTTTTTAAACTCGTTTTCTGCCGCAAGACAGATTGAATAAAGGATCTGGTTAGTAAGCCATGTCCAGTATAGACCAATAAAGCTGCATCTAGGCTATAAAACTTTACAAAAGCAGGATTTGAACGTTAATTTCAAAATGCATGCGGTGCCTGGCAATATCTAAAGGAAAAATATTTGCTTAAAACGTGAAATAAATGGAAATAAATGAATTCCTGCTTACACAGGCTGGGAAAAATAACTCTGTGCGTGTTTTATATAGGAAGAGTTTATCATGAGCTTTCTCTTCAAGGTGGTTACAAGCTGCAGCAGAGTTTCAACAGGCAGACGGGCTGCAGACAGGGAGAGTCATACTTTGCTCTTCTATTGTTTACAATTTTTAGTGTACTTTATTTTAGCTGCGCTATCATTTACAAAGAAACAAGTAGTGTCTCCTACCCTTTTGGAAAGCTCTCCTTTCAACCACTCACCCCATGTCTATGAAGGAAAACCTGGCCGTCAGGTTGCTGTGTGCAGGTCGTGTGCTCTCCCATTCCCTCTCCTGTAGGCAGTTCCTCACGCACTGTCGGCACAAGCAACGCTCGTTCCTCCAGACAGCGTGCCCATGCGACACGTCCAGGATGAAACTCTGGGTGCTTCAGACGTTCTTCTTTTCTCCTGCAGGCATCAGGCAGTATTAGCTCCCATTCTCTTGGCTGGAAAGGTGACTCCGTCTGGGTGACATCTTCCCATGCCTCAAGCCTGTATTGAGTGTCCTCATCTTCCCAGTCGTGTGGGATCTCTCTGGGACCTGGATGTGGTCGCCTTAGTCACACTCCTGACCTCTCCGCACTCTTTCCTCTGTGCCAGACACCCAGAGTAGGCAAGCTTTTGGGCTTCCCTCTGCGTTCTGAAGCTTCCTGAGAGGTTCCCATCCCAACATAGCCAGTGTAGCCTCCTGTTTTTTCAGGGGCTGTCGTTCCTGGCATGTCCCTAAACTGTTCTACTTAGGCTTTAAATGGAGGTCCCTTCAAGGCGGAGGCAAAACAATCTGTAGAAACTCTGATAATATGGGGTCTTCTGGGTCCTGAGTCAAGCCTACTGTCATCTCACTCCCTACAAGCCTGCAACATTTCCTCCTTTAGCAAGAGCTTAAGCGGGGCTCAACCCCAGAGAAGTAAATTAGGGCCTGAAAAAACAGTGAGGAATATATAGAAATTACCAGTTTCTCTTCATCCTACCATCAAAGCAAATCAAACAAAATCTCTTCCTGAAATAGGCAAAGAACTTTTATGCAGCTAAATTTCAAATGTATTCTTACTGGGTGGAACAGAAGTGAAGACTGCTTTGGTTTACTTGTTTTGAAACACACTGAGAAAGTGAAAGCGGCAGAGTTTATAACACTGGATGTTGGCATTTGGAAGGGGGTACATAAGCTGTGTTAAATCTGGAGATACTCTATACTGACTTTTAAGACTCTATGCCCTGCTAGTTTGTCTTTTCTAATTGAAAATGAGTATGTTAGTGACAGCCGAAACCTAAACATGAGACATCGGTGTTTGAGACTTCAGGCCTCAAGACTTTCTGAATGTCCGGGAGACTGTATTCAAGGAAGGGGTCATAAACGCAGCTAACTTTGTATACAGGAAAATAGGAGCAAAAGAATTGCCACACTAAGCGGTTGTTTAAATGTCTTCTGAAAAAGCTAGGAATAGAGTGATTTAGCAGTCACTGCCGGCAACTCTTGTGTCAGGGACTGCAGCAAGAAGATAACCTTAGAGATAAAGCCACTCTTCAACCAGAGCTGTGCTGAAACAGTGATGACAGAAGGAAGAAAACATTTCTGAAGTTCTCTCCTAGACACGTCCAAACTCAAGGATCTAAAGCATTAGTACAGCCTTTGAGTATCATGTCAAGGATCATGCAATTTGTGTAAGACTTTCACGAATTCACATGACGAGCCCCAGCTCCGTCTCACACTTCCCTGCAGCCTCTTTCTGTATCTGAGATCTTTTGTGGCAGGTGTTGATGACTGGCCCATCCAGCTCTGCCTGGTGCTTCAGGTCCCAGAGCAGGAGAGATACAGCAGAGGGGCGGCTGCTGCTGGGGAATGTATTAGCTAGCATGTACCAACCTCTAAAGAACCTCTACCAAATGGCAAACTCCCTCCACGCAAACTCGCTGAAAGCTAGTGTCATCTGGCCCTCAACCCATCATATGAAACGATGCATTTAAAGACAAATCTTGCCGGGGATTGCATGGTTGGGCACGATCTCCTATGCCACCCTACAAGTTGGACATCACCCCCTGGCACAGGCCCTCACCCCATGAGGGTGTCTGAGACCCAGTAACCTGAAAAGCCCACATGCTAATTAATATTTACACACACTAATTAACCAAGTATGCTAGTTTTTTTTCCTGCATTCACCTGGAGATTTTCTAAAATCTTTGTTTCAGGAGCTTAAGGCAGGTTGAGTTTTAGAAAGCAGATCTGAAACCCAGCTGAGCTATATAGACCACTGAATGTAATTAAAACAGCTTTTCAGAGGACACAGTATTAATTCCAGAAGTGAAATGCATTTGATTAGGCCATTTAGGTTTCTCTGCTCTGAGAACTGATATCATAGCCCGAGCCTTTTGTCACTAGCATTACTGCAAGTAAAAGAAGCAACAACAAAATTTCAAGTAGAGCTCCACTTCTGTTTGCTCCTGCTGCTGAGAACATCAGGAGGTGCAACCTTTACCTCTTCGACTGCACCGTTCCATTTTATTCTTTTTGAAGGTAAGCATGATACACAGATGACCCCAAAAAGACTCTGAAACCACTTGGCAGTGAGAGAGCAGCTTGCTTCCATTTTTTCTCCTAGAAGCAAGCTTGCAGCTGTAGGAAAGTCAACACAGCTCCCGGGCACCCTCATCTGTTTCTTGTAACTAAGAGGGGGAAAGTCTGGACTCATTCTGTCCCTGAAGTGTATGGGCAATGGCTCAACACACTTTTCATAAACTACTCACTGTGCGATGCTTGATTTAAATAGAAATAAGCAATAAAGAGGAAAGGATCCTTCAAGTTTCTGTATTTGGATGAATTCACTAGCATGTGTCACCTTTTACTGTTAGCTTCTGTCTTCTCTGTGCAAATTTCCATTGAATGCTAGCAACTTTACATTTCACTTTTACTCAAGTAGGGTATTTAGTTAAAAATACATCCATGAAGGACAGCCCTTCCAAATGAAGGAAATTAAAGATGTATTAAGAGAGAAAATGATAGCAAAATAATAGCAAGGGACTACCAGGTGAGAAGCCTGTAGAAGCAGCTCTCCTTTTTCTAGACTTTCCAAAGACTGTCCCCAGAAGCTGCTGGAATGTTTTTTGGATTGGACTGAATCGATTCTAAATGAAAATATTGATGAAATCATGGGAAACTGAGAGATGGAACCGTGGCCTCCTCTTGACACACTTCTTTTGCTTCTTTGGGTGGGAAGAGTTTTCAGTCATGCTCTTCATCCACTGGCAGACACACCACGTAGACCTAGTTTGGTCCTCCTGGCAAGATTGCCTTTGTAGGCTAGCTCCGTCCCAGGAAATAGCTGGCATGCAGACTTTGAATGCTGAGATCCGCAGCTCTGAGTGAGCTTCCAAATCAAGAACCGCATGCCAATAACACCGACTAATTATTCAGAAAACCTCTGTAGCTGGCTGAATATGAGTTCATTTGCCGTAGGAAATTTCATAGAGTGATTGTGTTACGTCATTGTATTATTCAGACCATATAGGTAATCTTACTATACTAATTAAATTAATTCAAAATATTTATAATAATTACTAAAGCATGACACCAGCCAATACATTATGCCAATTCTGTCCGTGTTAGCACAGACTGCCATATGATCTGGGCTTTAAACCATATTTTATCGAACATAGCTCTAAACATGCAATGACTGAACTTTCACATTTTTCTTTCAGAAGGCTGGAAAGGGCATCTGCACAGGGACCAAAAGGTTTTATTAAAAAAAAAAAAAAAAAAAAAAAAAAGTCTTTACTTTTATGTGAATGGCAAGTTAGTGATGGTTCACATTCTTCCTTTCCGAAGGGGATGCCTCTGTCTTTGCAACCTCCAGGAAGGACAGTGCTGGTGTCAGAGCCGAGTTCAGCTCCTGCACCGCCTTCCAAGGATGGGAACTTGCGGGGGGACACCCCAGCCCACACGCTGCTCACGGAACCCGGCTGCGGCGGCTGCTGCTGGGAGCCCCAGCCTGGCGCAGGGCCCTGGCCCTCCTCTTGCTACCAAGTTTCCTCCTTTCCTTCTTTTCCTTCCTTTCTTCACTTCCTCCCTTCCTTCCCTCCCTCTCTCCCTCCTTCCCTGAGGTCCCTCAGCAAGTGACGCGCTGGGATGGGTGAAATCCTGGAGGGAGACGCCCTCTGCAGCTCACTCCCGGTTTTACTTGGCATCTGCAAGCGAAATGTCTTCTTATTTCTTTCTTTTTTTTTTTTTTTTTTTTGGAAACGCTTGCCACAGGAGTCCTGGAAAAATAAATGTATCTTGCTACATTTGGGCGAAACCGTGTTTCCCTGCTGTTCTTTGCCTGCCGGCAGGCACACAGCAAGACCCTGACGGCACCACCTGGGTGGGATGTCCCCGTCTCACGGCACCCCGAGGTGCCACGACCTGCATCAGCGCTCAGGCTTTGGGTTTATGTCAGAAACACGAGACTAAATATGTTGTTCTTAGGCAAAATCTTCCCTTAAAAGCAATGCTTCTGGCAAGTGAGACGTACCCATTCTCATTTTTATGATACCAGCAAAACCTATAGTGTGTTTATTAATATTCATGATGCTGGAGACTGGAACCAGGAACTAGTTCATTGTTTTAGTTTTGACATGTTTTCGTGTGGCAAGCAACTTCCTGTAACTACGACACCTGGATATTTTTTTCCTTACTTTCTTGCTGAACCTTAAGGCCAAGAGGTCACAAGTATGAGCCTCTATCTGGTTTTCCGAAACACGACAAGTACGATAGCCATAATTTAATTTCATCATCACTCTCAAAAGCACTTCTTTTTCACCTTGGTTTTTCTCTAAGTCAGCCAGTACCATCAGGTTAGACCAAATGAGCTCCAGCGGGCAGGGTGTGGAGAAATGAGCCAAAATGAATCATTTCCTACATAAGCAATTTTTTGTGTCTAGACATTCGGGACCTCATCTAAAGCCCATCTTCGTTAGCTGGTTATTCTCCAGTGTTTTCAGAGTTTTTGTTGAATTATTTCATCCTGCGTGTTCGCTCATTCTGTGGGGTTTTTGGCGAATCTCATGGGAAAAAAAAAAAAAGGAACTTTTCCTATTTTTTAGTTTTATAATTCACTTCTGGACACCATTCTAGGTCGCTTAGCACATGAAGGTTTGATGGAGGGCTCAGTAATCACAGCTACAATCTCATTTAATTCTGTGAGCAGACAGGTGGGTAAAGTCAATCCGTGAAGACACATTGATAGCATACTCTGAGCAGCTCTCAATGACAGGGATCGGCCTGCTTGCCTATCTTGTACAACCTTGGTATCGGTCAGTTGTTTAAATGAATGTTTATGGTGTATATGAAAAGTGTTACAGAAATACGGGCTTTACACAAAATGGTATTTTAGGTGTTCAAGGCCAGGCTGGATGGGGCTTTGAGCAGCCTGGTCTAGTGGGAGGTGTCCCTGCCCATGGCAGGGGGTTGGAATGAGATGGTCTTTAAGGTCCCTTCCAACCTAAACCACTCTGTGATTCCATGGTTCAGGTTTGGCCTCTGTGTTTTCGAACAATTGAAACAAAAGCAGAAGGGAGTCAGCGCAGGACTCCTTTGATAGCGCTCTTTTCTGTCCAGCATCTTACTTTCACTAGACACGTACAGAAATGACGTTATTTTGATGTGGAACTGGGACAGAAAGAAAACCATTCATAATGCCTGTGGGGCTACTGTACTGCATGGCTGGTAACAACTGTTAATTACATAGGGCGGGTTGTGATCACTTTGTAAATAATGTAGCAGATTGAGATAGCATTTATAAATTGGTTTTGTTTTAAGTAGATAAAAACACAGGAGGTTATTCTGGAGCAATTTCCTCCATGTGAGAAAGGATTAAATGTACATTTGCAATAATGGAGATTAATATGTCCCACAGGAAATCAGTCCTACCAGAGACACACAGATGAACTAGGAAGCCAAAATGATAAAATTGCAGATGTTGCTGTGTTTGGCTGGTGTCAAACACCACTCTGTTCCATCATCTTATCACTGGCATCAGCTTCGGGACTGAAGTAAGTGTTTGCTTAAGGCCATATTGTTATGAAGATATTTTGTATTTCAGATTTCTATGGATTGATTTTTGCAACTAGGTTGTATCACTAAATCTGTTGGGTTAAGATAAGTAAATAGAAAAGTTATTGCTTTAGTAAAAAAACATAGTTGCAGATCTATCTTCTTATTCGAGTGAGCTTGGTACAGTATTTCTTCAGTCTTGAATGCAATGGAAGCAGAAGAAAAGGTTATTTTAGATAATTCATAAAATGTAAAGATCTATCTCTAAAGAGGTACATAATAAATTCAAGGACACATCTCCTCTGATCACAGATAATTCCTGTAATTGTTCAGAAAGTTGTATGAAAGACGTGGGACATTAAGAGATGTTTATTTTTTTAAATTAGAATAAAACCCTAATTTACACTCAGAACATACAGTCAGCAAGCAAATCTAAAATCTTTTGCTAGACTAAATGACCAAAATCTTTTCCACCACACCATTAGGATGATTTGAACTGGGGAAGTTGGGCAGGTTATGAACAAGTGTGATTTGCGAAGGTAAAACACTAAAGAAACCTTGGTTAAAGTTTGGGGCTGGGAAAGCAATGGCAGCACACCCAGGCTCCAGCCCCTACACAGAGCGTTATATTTCTGAATAATTCTAGTGTTTCTGCTAACGCATTTGTGGTCAAATAATCTTAAAATGGTCAAAGTTCGGTGGTCTTTATTAGACTCTGTGGCCTGGATTGGCTCACACCTCTGGACTATGGGGTTTTCTTGTCTAATGCTGGTCCCAGTCAGTAAGGGCAGCGCAAAAGCAGAATTCTGTTCAGGTTGGGCTGCTGCACCGAAAACAGAGCTGCCAGGGGAGAGGATCGTGGCTTCTGCGGCTGCTTCGGAGGATTTCTTGTAACAGCCAGGATCCCGAGGATTTTTGTCAGATTTAGTTTCTACTAGCCAGTAACCCTAGGGCTCCTGGTTACATGTAACGCGTGAACATAATGATTAATTGCGAAGGAAGAAAATAACTTAGAAAAAGATGTGAATTTTCCTTTTGGGAATGTAAAATAGAGATTGTAAGGGGAGCTAATCAGAGACCCTTTCTACTCCTTGTGATACCACAAAACATACAGAATTAAAGCCTAGATGTTATTTGTCTGTGGACATTAAACTTCAACAATTCCTTACAACTGGGGAAAGATGATTACCATCCTCCCTCCGTACACATATTCTCTCCTGCTTTTTCTTTTCCACTAGCAGGTTCACCTATTCACCCAAATAATAATCACCTTTGTAATTTTATGCTGTCTTTCTTTCCAGTGCCTCTCTCTCTTCACATGGCAACTGTGTTTGCGACAGAGCAGGAGACCTCCAGAGGATGAGCTCCCTGGTCAGCACCTCGCACCTCCAGCTAGCCGCCTTTGCCCTGGGGACGGTAGGCTGGATCCTGTGCACCGTCTCGATGGGAATTGTGGAATGGAGAGTGTGGCACGTGGACAACACCACCATCATCTCCTCTGGCATTGCCTGGGTGGGGATTTGGAAAGTCTGTTTCATCAGTTACCTTCACGTCTCGCCTGGCTATAAAGAACAGTTCTGCCATAAATTCAGTGGCTATGACTCCTCCATCCCCCACGAAATTTATGCTGCTCAGGGTCTCCTGTTGATCGCCATGTTCATGGGCTTGCTGGGCCTGACTGCCACAATATTTGCTCTGAGAAACATTTGTATGGGAATCACTCACAAAACTCTCATCACCCGTTTCTTCCTGGTGGGTGGCTTCTTCTATGTATTCGCTGGTCTGTGTGTCCTAATTCCTGTGAGCTGGAATTTCTATTCTGTAATGCACAACCAGAGCATCGCTTTTCCTCCTTCTTCCTACATGCCCTCCAGCCCAGCGGCGCAGGAAGCTGGTGCTGCCATTCCTATCGGGATTGTAGCTGTCATCCTCCTGCTGCTAAGTGGGACTTTTTCTCTCTCGTACAGATTGCCGGTGACTGCAAACACTATCACAAAATTCTGACAGGATGAATCCCCCCATGCTGTTCCAGAACAAGAGCATAGTTAAGATGTAAGGACAGTAGCGCAAGTGATTTTATAGTCAAGGAACTGCAGAATTTAGCTTTAGTCTACAGTAGCCACACTATTTTGTTATATGAACCAGCTGAATTACCATCTTAATTGTCACATATAACCAGAGGTTCATCTTTGAGATAACTGCTGTTGAGCAGCAACTGTGATTAAGTTTTACCAGTCATCCTATTTTGTATATACATATGTTATTGATTAATTTATTTTTTGTGTAAGATATTTACCATGCTCAAAGAGCTGACATTGAATTAAGTGTTCTGTTAGAAAAATGTGAAATGACACGTGTTAAATGTGAACTTGTTTCGTTGTCGGTACTAAACTGTTTTGTCCATTATTTAATTACATTTGTAGCAAAGTATGTTTTGTGACAAGTCAAGACTTTTAATACCAATAATGTGAGTGTCATCATGGTTGTGTCAAATGAGTTTTCCCTGAATTGTCTTACAAAGGTCTTGCCAGTTTCTCCTCTTCCTCTAGGGCACATAAAGAGCTGAGTCTTTAATGCTTCTATTTTTCTTTCAAGCTATTTGCATTTTATGTTGCAACATGTTTGCCTATGGGCAAGGTGCGCTCTTAGTTCCTCACTTAGGCAGAGCCAAAAAGTCTGCAAGGGTTTGCTTCTTCATCAGTCACTTCACCGAATCCAAAGGTATTGCAAAAGACGGAAACAACTTATACAAGTTATTACGAAATTGCTGTCAAAGTCAGTGCTCTCAGTAACTAGGAATATTCAGTACAACTTTCAGGTTATGATTCATCTGATGTAGACATCTATATCTAAACCGGTCACTTCAGGCTCCGTTTATAGTCAATATAGAGACCAAGACAGTCTTTTTCCAAAATAGATACCTAAAAAGGCTGGGAGATGACATGCTCCCTAAAATTCTGTTTCTCTAAACCCACTATAATGGCTGTAGTAACTACAGTTGCTAACTCTGGCATACACAACTAAACTTCACCTAAGCTAGATGAAGTTAGGTGAAATGAATCTGTCTTAAGAGGCATGTCATTAAAAACAAAACAAAAAAACCCAAAAATGTCCCAAACCTGCAATAAGGGCAATTAAAAAAAAAAAAAAAAAAAGTGGTTGGAAGGAATGAGTAAACAGTGTTGACAAACTGATGATCTCTTGAAAACAGGTTCCTCAAAAAGTTAATACACTCTTAAAGAAATGCTTCAGGAATCTAAGTAATTCAGTTTTTACTCTTTTAATTGTCCTCCATTTTCTAAAATACTCCTGGATTCAGAGAAAGAAGAAAAGAAAAGGTAACAAAAAGGTAATGATTCTTGTACATTACAAAAAAAGGTAAAATGCCAGCAAACCAAGTCTTATTGCTTGTAGCTGTTACTACCTCCACTTGTCCTAGCAGTCCCATTTTTCCTCCACATCTTCCATATGGTCTCAACTTTGCCGTACCAACTGTCTAGACAGAATCTCTACAGCATTTCCCCTCTCGTCTTCCAGGCTCTTCTGAACCAGCTGCCTATCTCATCTTGGGCAATTTTTTAATCGGTTGCAAGGTTTATCTTTTGACTGTTTACAATGCTCTAAAGCACTTTCAAGTGGTGTTTCAATGAAGGCAAGTGATTTAATCGCTTGTTTATATTGTTTCTAGTTTGATTTCTACTACACATCCTTTACAATATCAGTAGGTTTCATTTTTAAATGTGCAAGTCAATAGAACTGCTATCTCTTCCCACAGGGCCTACAACAGTATTAGATTTTATCTTATTGTAGTTGTAAGGAAAAAAAAAGATCTATCCATGTGTTTATGCCAGCATTTCCCACACTAATAAACTACCGATATTCCCTGGCAAGGAATTTGAACTTTAACAGAAAATGCCTGATTCTTTGACTTTTTTTGAGTTCATGTAGGCACAGGAATGACAATCCCAATTGTATTTGTTAGCTATATTCACTAAATGGTTGGGTTTGGTTTACGTTTATTCTTCTTGGCTAAAAGAAAAAACAACAAACAACATCAGACACACGCCAAGTTTCTGCGCTGTTGCCACAGCTGTTTCCACCAGGGATTCTCTTCATCTGTCCTGATGTGTGGCTCGGAAACACTGGTGGTGTGTCAGACGTGGGCTAGATGGGGAGTAAATTTCCCAGCTAAATGCTGGAATAGATTACCTAAGGAGATGCATGGGGTTTTAAAATTACATTGTTAAAAATAAGCTTAGACAAATAATGTTGTGAACACCATAGGTAGGAGTGAGCCTATCTCAGGAGAGAGGGGTGATCTAGATGGAGTTCTTGGTGTCCTTTCCCCCTGTACCTCCTAGGTCTCTAATACAGGAGTCTATCAATAGTTACATGGTCCAGATTATATGCTGATTTATGATAAAATACAGTCTATGGTCAAATACCGGGATATATTAAAACTCCCAGTCCTTCCCGGAAGAAAATTAGGAGGGAAAAAAAATCTAAACTCAAAACAAGAGAGAGGCAAAACTTCCCTTGATCTCAATGGGATCAAGCCTGTCTAATCTTAATCCCTAAAGGCTGTGCGATTCATTGAATTTTAGTGAATGTTTGTGTTGATTAAGATTTTGGTGTTGGAGAAAAGTAAAGCTCCTGTGTTTTCACTTCCCAGCGAGGAGGCATAGTTTCTCTGTGCATATACTTCAGAAGCTAAATTACCTTACAGTTGGTCAGTTTGTTACCATTTCGGTTGTGCTTGTACAGCTATTTTTATGGTTGTTGGCAAAATCAGGCAGCTGAAATGATTTTGATTTAAAACTGGAAAAATGCAAAACTTCTTTTGAAGGCTATTTTTAACTCAGATTTCTTTAGGGAGCTCTGCTACAGCCTAGCCCCATAATCGTTTCTAGTACCACAACTGAGGACAGGCAGCGAGCGGCAGCGCAAAGACAGGAGTGAGTGGTCGGGGCCTTGAGGTAGAGAGATAAGGGACAAGAACCCCTTAACAAGTTTCACCACTGAAAAGATCCTATCGCGCGGCTCCGACTCCAGCTTCAGTGCAGACTGGGACCTGCTGCCTCCCCAGTGACAGCACCACGCGCCTTGTGGGCTCCACCCTGTCTAGGAATGTCTCCACGCTGGCCTCAGTCTACACATAAACCAGTCTTGCTTTATTTTCTCTCAGTTGACAATAAACAAGTACCTTGTGATTCACTCACATGTCTGAATTCACTGCTGGGGGAGTGATCTGAACACCGAGCCTCCCTTCGAGTTCTGCTGGGTATCGAGGCATAATGATAAGGCACCCGTCTTTGACCTCCGTAACATACTCCTTGGCATTAATCTACCACACAATGCGGTTTGTTAACCTTATTTATGCATACCATCTACCTCACCTGTCCATTCATGGTTGCAGATCAAAACATGCATGAATATATGTTCAATATGCCTCTCAAAGATGGATGCTCAGATAGTGGATGGAGCTAGAAAGTCTACCAAGATTTAGCACAAAGTCTACCGAGATTTTTCTCCCCAGGTGAACATGCAATTCTGACCACCACCATTTGCTTTCAGGTAAAGGAAGAGTGAGGAACTAGAGACGTTGTACTGCAGAGTAGGTCATCAAATTAGTCGGGTTAAGTCAGTAAACAAAATTTTTCTTCAAGTCAGCAGTTTTACATGAAGACAGCCTTAATTGCCAATTGTGAGTTCTTTAGCTGATTAAAAACAATGCTAGTCTCAGAAAGAAATGCCTTTGTTGTCACATGGCCTGTGGTATGTTACAATGATGAGAGGGAGGGTGTTTTTCAGGAGAGACCTTTTTTTAGACTGTGGACCATTTTTCCCTTAAAATCAAAAAACTGAAATGTCACAGGCAATTTCCTGCTCTTTAGGCCATTAAAATACTTCAAGACAAAGAGTTTTTGCTTAAAAATGTAAGTCTGGCTGGCATAATGTTTAATAGCAAACTGTTTTCTTAAAATAGGAAACCAACGTACATTAAATTAAAGGTTCCCAGAAGAGACATGTTCTCTGTGAAAATATACCTTTTTCAAAAACTGAACTGGGATTTCTTTCATTCTTGCCAACATCTGTATTGTCAGATCCAGTACTGGCTCATAAAAACATATTTTTCAACGAATATATTCCCTTTCCACTACTCAAATAATTTACTCTATTTCCCTTGCTTGAGAGAGGTGAGATTGTTCAATAATTAGGATGGTGGTTTGGAGCATATTTGCTTTCAATTATTGTGTCAAGAACAACTATATGCCAATCAAGAAAATGTAAGTGAATCTCATCTCACAATTATAAAACCAATAAATACTGGCTCGTAATTGGGAATGGGGTACAACATGCACTGTTACGATCCAACTCACAGAAAGGCACGCCACCTCCTTTCTCTTGAGATATCTGTGCGTGTGAGATTTTGAAGAAGCATAAACGTTCTGACTGTCCAAGATTACTGCAGGTGCAGGCTGATTTTCAGCAGCTGAATATGCCAGCCCAATATGGAATAAATTGGTACATGTGAAAAATTAGATCTCACTTTGAATTTACATTGCCAAAGTATTAGCAGATACCGGCGATCAGCTGACGAGAACAATTTGTTCCTGCCCACCCAGCCAGCCCCACATGGCCTCGGGAAAGACATTGCAAGTAGGAGAGAAAGCACATGAGAAATTGAAAACCAGAGGCACTGCACCCACTACAAAGGTATAGTGCAGCTGCCGGCTGACGGAAACTGAGGGGAAAAAACGGCTTATACAACAGAAGTGCTTAAAAACCCCTGAAGGCTATGGAACTGGAAATGAAGCATTCGCAGCTTGGGGAAGAGATTGGAAATATCAGTGCTATTGATGAATAGCAGTTTCAAGGTATGGCAATAAAACTGGCTAGTATGGACATGTTTCATCTATCTCTAAAAGAACTAGGTAATATCCAGTGGCTAGCCATGGCCAAAAAAAAGGACCAGATCTTGGTGTGAATTTGAAATTACTTAAAACCAAATTTCTAGTGATTTGTCCATGTAAAGATGTGGTCATCCGCTTACTGGACTTTCAGAGTCCTTCTGAAAAGCTTAAACTGTCCATGTGCGACTTTCAGAATAATTGCTTTCAGTGGACCTCACATCTGAGCTTTACTATTACAAATATGTGTAAAATCTGTGCAGTCTTTCCGTACAAGAGTTTCCCATTTCTAAAATAAAGACAGTAGCAACTTACAAAAAGTTATGGTGATAAAGATATTAAAGATTAGCATGATGGGAGCCGCAGAAGGCACTGAAATAGATCTGCTGAACCACTGGGTATTGTTTGTGCTCCAAAGCCATACTGAGGGATGCAGAAGTCCCTTGTGTGTGTGACAGTGCCCTGCTGTTACTAACAGAGCAGAGGCCAAAGAGGAATGGTGTCGTGCAAAGCAAAGGGGGTAGAAAGAGAGACAGCAAGGGAAAAGAAGGAATAGAAGAGAGGGAGTGAAAAGGAAAAAGAGGCAGGTTCCAGGATGCTATAAAAATACAAAATATTATCACCGTTTGACATCATGATAGTAAATATTTAATAAAAATTACAACACACAGAGGGCCTAACTAACATGTGATGGGTCAAATACGGAAAATAAGACGAACAAGAAAGCAGGAATCACGTGTTTAAAAGACAAGCAAAGATGAACTGAAGAAAAGAGGAGAAAAGAAGAGGTAGATGATACAGAAGGCAACAATGCAAAAGACCAGGGAGGGTGTCCATCATGGTCCATCAGGGTCCATCTGACTGCTTTGGCTTCAGCAAAGTCCTCCTTGATGGCAGTGACTCAGGTGGGAACTGCGTCCTTTTGCAGCACTGAGGACAATGGGGACCCGACCGACCAAGCGCAGACAGCAGCCGCGTGTGCTGAACCCCTCCGTGCTGCTCAGGCCAGGCAGTAAAATAACATATTGTACTTTCCCCCCTCACCCCAATGCATCTATTCTGGGCCACGTTTGCCTATGGCATGGCTGTGGCAGTTCACAGAGGTGTCTGGACCATGCCCTGTTTGGCAGCACCTTCAGCTGGTCGACGTCAGGTACGCTGGGCTGGATGCTGGGCGTCACCTCCCGAGCAGTGCTGAGCATGGCATACCAACGAACAACACCTCCGTCATCTCCTCCAGCACTGCTTGGGTGGGAAGTGGAAAACTCAAGCAGTTGCTGCAGGGTCTCCAGGGACTTTTGAATAAAGTTCTGTCACTGAGTCGGACTCAAGGAAGATGTTATCTGCTGGACACCTTGTTTCGCTCAGATGTTTTCACTGGCTGCTGTGATCCCGGGAACCCTGGGAAAAATCTACAAGCTTTGCTCTAAGAAATATTTATAAGGGTTGTGCTTAGAATCCATCTATCAGCTTTTCCCTAGCTGGGGGGATGTTGAAAACATTCGCTGGTGTATGCATGTTAATCCCCGTGAGCTGCAATTTCTGTTCTGCAGCGTGCAGCCACGGTGTCTCATTTCCCCTTCTCCCCACGCCAGCCTGGGGCGCAGGAAGCCGGTGCTGCTGTTCTGACCAGGATTACAGCCCTTGTCCTGCTGCTCATGAGTGGGACCCTTTCTCTTTAACATAAACATGCTATTGTGCTGGATGCCAAGGCTCCTTCTGATAATACAGGCTGCGGATGCCTGTGAGAAATGTGAGGCCGGGCTACAGGATAAACATAGCAACCCAGTGACTTCATCTGCCTAAGGAGCTCTCTGGGTTCAGCCATGACTCTTCAGTGACATTCAGAATTTGCACAATTTGAATTCAGGGGAACAGAAATAAACGATGTGACAAATGATTTTCACCCAAAGAATTATTTCTTATTAACTAACTCTGAATCTCTGAAACACTGGTATGTTGTGGTCAGGTAACTGGGTTCATGTCAGTGTTGCTGATGAGTGTGATTTCTGAAGTGACCTTCTGCGAGGTGCCTGAGGACTGGAGGAAAGCCAACATCACTCCAGTCTTCAAAAAAGGCAAGAAGGAGGAGCCAGGGAACTACAGGCCGCTCAGCCTCACCTCCATCCCTGGAAAGATGATGGAACAGCTCATTCTGGGTGTCATCTCAAGGCATATGGAGGAAAAGAAAGCTATCAGAAGTACTCAACATGGATTCACCAAGGGGAAATCATGTCTGACTAATCTGATAGCCTTCTATGATGGCATGACTGGATGGATAGATGAGGGGAGGGCGGTAGATGTGGTCTGCCTTGACTTAAGCAAGGCGTTTGACATGGTCTCCCACAGCATCCTCATAGGGAAGCTTAGGAAGAGTGGGCTTGATGAATGGACAGTAAGGTGGATAGATAACTGGTTGAAAGACAGAGCTCAGAGGGTGGTGATTAGGGGCACAGAGTCTAGTTTAAGGTCAGTGACAAGCAACAAGTTCCCCAGGGGTCAGTACTGGATCCAGTCCTCTTCAATATATTAATCAATGACCTGGATGAGGGGATAGAGAGCACCCTCAGCAAGTTTGCTGATGACACAAAGCTGGGGGGGGGTGGGTGACACACCGGAAGGCTGTGCCACCACACAGAGAGACCTGGACAGGCTGGAGAGTTGGGCAGAGAGGAACCTTATGAAATTCAACAAGGGCAAGTGTAGGGTGCTGCAGCTGGGGAGGAATAACCCCATGCACCAGTACAGGCTGGGGGCTGACCTGCTGGAGAGCAGCTCGGTGGAAAGAGACCTGGGAGTCCTGGTGGACAATGGGATGACCATGAGCCAGCAATGTGCCCTTGTGGCCAAGAAGGCCAATGGCATCCTGGGGTGCATCAAGAAGAGTGTGGCCAGCAGGTCGAGGGAGGTCATCTTCCCCCTCTACTCTGCCTTGGTGAGGCTGCACCTGGAGTACTGTGTCCAGTTCTGGGCTCCCTGGTTCAAGAAGGACAAGGAATTTCTGGAACTGCTGGAGTGGGTGCAGCAGTGAGCTACCAAGATGATGAGAGGACTGGAACACCTCTCCTATGAAGAAAGGCTGAGGGATTTGGGTCTCTTCAGTCTGGAAGAAAGACGGCTGAGGGGGGATCTTATCAACACTTCTAAATACTTAGAGGGTGGGTGTCAGGAGGACGGGGCCAGGCTCTTTTCAGTGGTGCCTGGGGACAGGACAAGAGGTAATGGGCACAAACATGAGCATAGGAAGTTCCACCTAAACATGAGGAGGAGCTTCTTTACTTTGAGGGTGGCAGAGCACTGGCACAGGCTGCCCAGAGAGGTGGTGGAGTCTCCAACTCTGGAGACATTCCAAACCCACCTGGACGCATTCCTGTGCAACCTGCTCTAGGTGACCCTGCTCTGGCTGGGGGGTTGGACTAGATGATCTCCAGAGGTCCCTTCCAACCCTATGATTCTATATGTGGACTTTGTTTTGTTTGTTTTTCAGAAGCATGTAAATTCAGTGTTTATTTAATTGAATTTTGCCTGCTGTAATCAAATGCTGTATCAGTGGCCTCTACCAGAAGGCACCTAAAGGATGCTTTTTTTAATAGCATCATTTTAGAACTGACCTGTGGTAGTTCACACCTGCATTATGCAGGTGGACAGACACGATGCTTAAATATTATAACCCATGGTAGGAAAAAAATGAAATTTTTGAAGTGACTGTACTTTTTAATGTAAGGGTTTCAAACTAATGGGTATAATACCCTTCTGGCAGGAAGGCACTGAGCATATGCCAGTTCATCCTATCTTTCCATGGATGCAGACTGTGAAAGCATATCCCATGAACCTATCAACAGGATTAGTTGCAAGAGCGTTAATACCTTATCTTCTTGCTGCTATTTCTCAGAAATGTTTGTATCCGCCAGGACATCTCTCTATAAATAGCTTCATTTCCAGTGATAACTCAGGAATTCTGAGACTTACATTTTGCAGCTGTACATAGGAAACGTTGCTTGGTTTGCTAGTAGTCCAGAATTCCCAAATGGTCCTGGTGATGTTCAAAGCCAATGCAGACAGTCACTGAAGTTGGTGGCAATCTTCAGTGCCACCAGGGTCCTTCTAGCTGCCATGCTCAGCACAGGCCTCCAAAGTTGCTGTCAGGTGTTGCTCTCTCTTTTGGAAGGGTGGTCATCAACCCAGTGGAAGAAAGCATTGACATCACCCATAGCCTATGGTATACTCCCGAGAGGGGTTTTGTCCACAAATTTCACAAGCTTTGACATGAACATTTAAACAGCAGTCATATGAAGATTGTTATTATTGGTCAGAAAAATTTGCTTCTGACAAGAGCATTGCTTGCTTCTCAGTGACCTCGCAGTGCTTTAGAAAATCTGTTTCGTTAGTGAAACTTTGTATTTGCGGTACTCCGGAGTAGGTATAACCAAAATGAACCTGAGTGTGAAAAGATTAATTCAGGCTTTTAGCCTGAAAAGTGAGTCTTACAGGAGTCTGATCATGGAAATCAAGGGGTATTTAGAAAAGTATTCAGCATCTTGCAGGATTGCTCTTTAATTTCAGTCTAAAAAGGCTAAGTTCTGATACGCAATGTAACTGCCTAAGGACATGCTGTCAAAACTTCTTGATTTAAGATAAAGAAAAACTAGATAGTTTGAAGAAAACTATCAGAAGTCCATACAACCTAAATTACACCATTATTCTATTTGCAAATCATATTATTTCTAGAAAATCTGACAAGGAACTCCAATTCTTTTTAAATGACCTAAATTAAAACCACGCTTATTGTAATGGCCACTCCAACACCTTAAGAGATCTAAAAGATTTTTTCTCATCTAAACAACCATACAAACTGGAGATCAAGAGTGAGACAAAAGAACACACAAGCATATGAGCAATGAATGACAAACCATGGGAAGAACAGGAGAAGAACAACACTGAACAGAAGAACTATTAAAAAAAAAGTTGTGAGGGATAAAGGAGAAGAAAGTTGAGTGAGTCACTGAGGACAAAACCGTGACAGAGGCAGGAAAATACAAACGAAGAAGAGAGAAGAAATGGAAAGTGAGAGAAAGACGATTTGACAAAAAGACAGGGACGAGTAGAGGATAAAATCTGATTGGAGGTTCAGAAAACACAGTTTTGCCTGTGCAGAATTCAGCCTGAAATGGTCTTCTACTCAGAAAATGAGAATAGACACTTTTACTTTAGGGATTCAGATTCAGAAGGAAGACAAAAAGAATAAGGTACAGAGAGATAACTTAGCTGGCCTGTGATTTCATGGCTGACTGAGGGTCTTGCGTGCAAATCCGGAGAGCTTAGAGTTGGTACATCTGGCAGTGGAGAATGCAAATGATTGCAGATTTATGTAATACATATAAAATATATTTCACAGCATACACGAGCCTGGGAAGATCCTGTCCTCTTACTAGTATTCATCTACCTAAGGCTTTCTCAGGAAATAACTTTTGGAGTTACAAGGGTTTGTAAATGGATGACCAACATCTTCATCCTGAGAGGGTATATCCATATTAGTTTCTCTGAACTAATAGTTTTCTTTGTCCATTCACTGCAGTCTGATGAATTGTGCTGCAAGAGGAAGATTTAACCCCAAAGCCAGTTTAATCCATTGTTTACACAAAATCTTAGAAATAGTGTTCAGTTACTGGAAAGCCAGCAGAGGAACTCCACGTTAACACAGCCTTTTACAAATGCTCTCTCTGATGAATTCCGTGCTGGTGAGTAAACAAAAAAAGTAGAGCGTCCCAAAGAAAAAGAGCTCTTTGTCTTTTAAAGCAGAAACGGTTTACAGCAGAGTGGGTAGACTTGATAAGAGTAGCTTCTGCTTTCAAGCTTTTACAATTAACAAAAGTTTTTAGATCAGTCCACTTTGGCAGATTGGTGTCGGTGACCAAAGTCTGGATTAGGAACCACAAAAATGCTGTTACCCAGCCCCTGTGGTAAGTGATCTAATCACTGTGCAATGGCTAGACGCACAACTGTGGGGACAGACATTCTTGTCTGTGAAGTACTCAGAAAATTGTTTGCATTGCTCAGACAACACCTGGACTGCTGAACTAAGGATCAGTGATTTAATACCATTAAGAGTGAGATGTAAGCAAGTAGCTACAGATACCAGCTTGGGTTTAGGACAGGCTGCCTTTTTGCCAAATCATTTCTGGGAAAAAGATTATCAGCTGACATCATAAAATGAACCCAATTAACAACAGTTGAGAAACTGGGTCTTGTCCTGTAATAAACATACATGAAGACTAAATATGCTGAAAAACTCTACTAACCTTAGTTCAGCCTTCTCGGAGTAATCACTGGGCAATGGGATTATGAAAAAAAACACATGTAATTTGTGATGTCAGTGACGGTTATTTGAATCCCCTTTCCTGATCACTTGTCAAATAATTCTTTTCTTATTTTGCATGAATTAATTTTCTTCTTTTTTATTATAGGTATTTCTGATGGGCGAAATTGTACTTCTTCAGACTGAAAGGCTGGGAAGTTATTATTGAGAGAAAAAACTGATTCAAGCCTGGGGAATCTTGCAGAGGAAATTGTAAAACCTAAAAGGAGCTGAACTTTGACTGAGAAACTCTACTCTCATGAAAGGCATGAAATAAAGCTTCCTTCTTATGGATTTAAGCAAAATTGTTAAAAGACTTCCTTTTAAAATAATTTGGTCAAGTGTTTTAGACCACAGATGCAATTGCAGTGCTGTTGACTTGCAACGGCCATCCATGGCTCCTTGACGCATTCCCTTAATGGAAATATACCTCCTTTAATAATTTCAATGTTGATTAAATACATCAGTATATAGTTTTCTGGTTAAATATCTAAATGAAAATCTTAGGACAGTAATTTGAGGATTTTTTATAGATGCATCCCACTAGAGTGAAATCAGGCAGTAATTCATCATTGCTACAAGGTCCTGAAATGACTCCTTTGGCTTACCTGCTGGAGACCTGGGCTGGGATGAGGAATGGGTTGGTGCCAATTTCAGATAAAAGTTTGGATGCTCACATGTTAACATGCTCTAACGTGAATTTTAGAAGCCCAGAAACCTCAGTTTCTACAGCTTTGTTCCCATCACTGTGAATGAGAATAAAATTCAGTATCTTTGATGAGATTTGAAGAGAAACACACAAAATACCACAGAGAGTTAAAAGTCTGGAAACTCTGGGGACACCCTATTCCTCTGTTCCTTCTCCTGAAACTGGGTCACCCAATGGCAAAAAAAAAAAAAAAAAAAGCAAGACTTTCATCATACAGTAAAGCTTGGCTGCACAGCTGGGGGCTCAGCAGTGCTAACCACAAAACCTGTCTTGCTGCTCAAGATAAGGAGGGCCTTGAACTCAGGTCACCCACTTTTAAAAGAAATGTGCTTTTACGATAGAAAATGGTGATTAATGTCCTTGCGGGCATTTTTTAAAGTAGCCGTCACTGCATGTTATGAGGGGCTGGATCCACTTGATGAGACTCAAATGTGCTCTGTCTGCAGCTGCTGGGTTTTAGCGTATTCCAGAGGTGTGGATGGGTCATGTTTCTTATGAGTCTAATGGGGCTTTAGCAGGAGTTACCTACCTGGCCGGGAAAATCTTGGGCTCTTGGTCAATACCGAACTTCAGGCATCAGTAAAGCTTTGCAGGACACAAAAAGCACAACGTAGACTTTGGACCACCTCAGAACTCAGGCCTTTCCTTCTGTAAATTCATAGTCATCACATGCACTGGGTTTTTCAGTGAAAGTTTAGTTTTCTGCACGGCCTATATGACACCCAACAAAAACATGACAACAGCTGATCACCTTCAGGTTAAAAAATTCTTGACCATCATTTTTTATGTTGCCTAACTGGAATTGCTTTCTGTATGTTAGGGTGGGTCTTGTGTATAGCATTAATGCTTCCTATAGGATGGAAACCGTGGTATGCAGACAACACTGCTTTCAGCTCATCTGTGGCCATTTTATGATTCAGACTCTGGAAAGGCCCACATTATTTGAAAGAACTCTTCTAAAAGATTTTGTCATTTGCATTATAATCCTCCTGCCTCCACGGAAATTGGTGCCAACCAAGACTGCCCTATGCCAGCTGCTGCCATGGAGATAGCAGCGACATGTTTGGGCCTCTTTGCTTTGCAGAATATCTCCAACAAAGTGTTTCAAAAATATATTGCATTTTGTCTAGTGAGAGGAATCCTAAACATCATTCCCAGCAATGCTGTTTTCATGACAGTAATCTTGAGTTCAAATAGTAGTTAAAAATCAGGGCATTTCTTTTTCTCATGAATACAAATTCTCTTCCAGTCCAGGAGGAGGGTTCCTCCTTAGGAAGCTGGGGATGCTGTTTCTATTGATTTCACTTTTACTGCCATTCTTAAGTGCGATCTTAATGATCTTTGGCAGAATTTTTTTTATAGGGTATATCCTACCAATAAAAAAGAAATAGTCTAAATTTAGGCTCTTGCAAACAACAAAAAAAGTAAATTCTTTCTATTGACTCAGAACAAACCTGTCCTCCTTGTAGCTCTGGGTTACCAATTGACACATGGTGCTCAAAGAAAGCATTTCTTACCGATAGTTGCTCTGGGATTGTCTGTGTGAAATATCTTGTATTTCTAAAAGAACTTTTGCAACAAAAACCTGAGAACAACCTCTCTCACCCTGCTGTTGGATATCTTCCATGGCAAAATTGTACATATGTAAGTGCTATCATGGATCATTCAGCAATTCATGGAGAAAATCTTTAGTTTGGCTAGCCAGTTTCAAACTGCATCTTTAAAACTTAAGTTTCATAATATCTCTGGAAGGGAAGTAACAAAGTGAAGGATATCTGTGCTTGACAAGATGGAATGGCACCTCATATGTTATGTTGTTTTGAGGCTGTAAAAAGCTTTGGCCTCTTATCTGTTGCTTTCATTAAAGTTCTTTACATTACACACTTAAATATAGCTACAGTGTGGGTAAGCAGATTCTGTCACTTGTAACACAGGTGTTGCACCTGTATAATTGGGAAGAGAAACCAGCTTTGGGTGTCCTCTAGTAAGAGCTGTGTCTCCTACTGCCTCCTTCAGGGTATTATCCCCTATCAAAGCCACACGTTGGCCTGACCTCACATTGTGCCTTTTAAAAGGATTCATCCTTGCGGGCAGCCGTGGAAAGCCGTGGAAAGCAAAAGCGTCATGATCTCATAAATGTCTCCCACTCTGTTATCTGAACGCAGAGTGTTTGAAGCTTGACTTTTTGAAATCACAGCTTTGCCTGCACCGACTGGGCATGCTTATAGACATGGTGGGGTTTGCAGTTCTCCTCAGGGTATAACTGAGCTTCAGAGCTCCCATGCTGCCCATCAACATCTTGTCCACTGACCATGACTGCAGCTGATGGCCAGTGGTCTCAGCCGTGCACTTTTGCATCTGGAAGTTTTGCACCTACTCCCAGTTATCCCACATCCCCAGGGTAACGTGGTCTCAACATAGTCTGGCGGGGAAACGAGTTGTGATGACAAAGGTTTCCCAAAAAGTCATAATCTGGGCCTTCCTCCTCAGGTAAAAGGACTCCCAGGAGGGTCAGTTCATTTGGGATGTCTGGGAGCTGAGGGTGGCAGTAAAACCCACAGTTCCTTTCCTGTGGCACTTCTGTTTGGAACAATAACCAGGCTCAGGGTCACAAAAAGGTATGGATCAGCCTGCACCATGAGCCAGAGCCGAAACAGGCAGGCATACCAGCAGCAACAGAATTAAAGGTCGCCATTACATGCAAGGCTTTATACAAGCAGCGGTGGTGGGGGCAGCGAGCCGATAACATGGCTTGTGAAAGACAGACAGGAGGACTACATGGGGCACCCTAGGGTGGCCTGATGAAGGGTCTGCAGCTGAGAAAGCGAAGCTTTCCTTCAAACAGCTTCAAACCATATATATGGTTAATCATTAGGATTGGTCCAATTAATAATTGATCCAGGAAAAATAGAGGTCTGAGAGAAAGGCCTGTGGAAAGGACGCAGCGTACATGCCAGGTGCTCTCAGGCTCTTCAGAACCGTGGGCTTCAACCCAGGGCTCCTCCCGTCCGGCGCTGCCAGACGTGAAGGCGGCCTTGTCACTCCAGCGCCGCAGAGCTCTCCGGCGGGGGCACACGGCTTCTTGCCCCCTCCCTCCTTATCCCCACCAGAAAAGTTTCTGGAACCTGCCAGAGGCCTGCAGGAGAACCGAGGCCCGGCACCCCACGGGGCTCGGAGCCCTCAGTGCGGCGCTGCCGGCGGCCGGCAGGGGGCGGTGCCGGCTGAGGCGGCGGGGCCGGGGGAGCGGGGGGTCGCTAGCTGCCCGGGGGAGGCCGTCGGCGAGCGGGGCGGCGGCGAGCGGTGGCCACGGGAGAGTGACCCCCATGTGGGGACAGGGACGTTGCCAGGCGGCTGCAGCTGCCCGGGCCGCCCCGGGGCGAGGAGGGGCAGAGCTGGTGCATTCCCACAATCATAGAATCGTCTGGGTTGGAAGGGACCTTTAAGATCATCGAGGCCAACCATCAACCCAGCACTGCCAAGGCCACCGCTAAACCGTGTCCCTCAGCACCACACCTACACGTCTTTTAAATACCTCCAGGCATGGCGACGCAACCACTTCCCGGGGCAGCCTGTTCCAGTGCTTGACAACCTTTTCTATTACGACATTTTTCCTAATATCCAGTCTAAACCTCCCCTGGTGCAACTTGAGGCCGTTTCCTCTTGTCCTATCGCCTGTTACCTGGGAGAAGAGACCGACCCCCACCTCTCTACAGCCTCCTTTCAGGTAGTTGTAGAGAGCGAGAAGGTCTCCCCTCAGCCTCCTTTTCTCCAGGCAAACAACCCCAGCTCCCTCAGCCGCTCCTCACAAGACTTGTTCTCCAGACCCCTCACCAGCTTCGTTGCCCTTCTCTGGACCCGTCTGTCTTGTAGTGAGGGGTGAGTGAGTGAGTCGAGTCAAAGCTCTCTTGTAGAGATAGCTCGACTGGAAGCCCTGCCCCAAACTGTTCTCCTCAGAAGGCTGCCTCTCTCCATCATCTGCAAACCAGTCCACTTGTTGAGACAGAGGAGTTTTTTTCAGGTGATTTATTGTAAACCCCCACAGCACACCCATGGAGAAGACAAGCTGAGGCAGCGCATGAGCATGCATCAATGGTGGTGTCCAAGAGCAACTTTCATAAGTGTTTCTCAGGACACGTGTGGCCAAGGTGCTGGAGAACTGGTTTTGATGCAGGACGGATGTGATAAACCCTCTACATCCCTCTAGCCATTTTTCTCGTAATTACAGTCATTTAACTAATACTTTCTTTTTTCTTTTTTTTTTTTTTTAATTCCTTATGTAATTTCCTTGAATTTTTGCAGCATGTGGTGCAAGGTATATATATTAGTTGTGTTCATTCAGTAAAATTTTTTCCCCAAAATAATACATAGCTTAACAAATGAGCCATTTTGTTGGCTTTTTCCCTATGAACACAGGGACATTTTTTCTACTGATGTTCACAAAGTGTTTCTTGAGGTCAAATTTAGAATTTGCAGGAAGGGGAATAAAGATGCCCTTAATGTATTTTTTTTCTGAAATTTCAATACATGTTCTATTCTACTAACTTTGAAGTTCTAGCACTTCTAGAAAATCAATTTCGGAGTTTCATCTGACTCCTGCCATACAGGACTGAGACCATGGAGCTTGTTGAACCATGCAATATCGGCATGTTGTGCTGAGCTGGAGCCCTCCTAGGGTGCTTGCTCTGTTCCCACACTCCGTGATGCTACTTTGGTATGGCTTGAAAAATGTACTTTCTCACATTACAAGAGGAGGTACTGCTATGTGTATATCACTGGACAGAATTAAATTTACATATCGTGTTTCCAAGGTTCTACTTTGTTACACTGAGAATGAAGCTTAAAGCCATGCGTCTAGTACAGGAACAGCACCGTACCATAATGCTGTTTTAGTTCTCCTGGAAACTGCCATTGAGTATGGCAACATGGTAGACCACTGTCTACTGCAGCCTGGGCTGAGACAGTCTGTGCATGATAATTTATTGATGTAGCTGCAAAGGATATGTTTGTTTTACAGCAACTCAGGGTTTTTTTATGCCTAAATTGGCATAAATAATTTACGCCTAAATTAGGCATAAATACGGTGGCAAAAATAATTAGGATCATTGTGAAAAACTTTTTTCTTTTTCAGTTTTTAAGGCAGAAAGACAAAGATCTGAAGGTCTGAAGACCTCAGTTTCCTACTGCTGGAGAGGTTTTTCTTCTTTCTCTCTTTAATCTTCCTGGTGCTTGACATTGTTTGGTAATCTCCCCTCCACAGCGCTGCCACATCTCTGACAGTTCAGGAAAACAGACATTACAAAAAACGTATCCTGAGAAACACACTGTGTATCACATGCCGAACTCTTACGAATGTTTCAGGTTGTTCACATTTTAATCTGGACGATGGAGTCAATCTGAAGGAGGGCCTGGACAGGCAGTGATGAGCTGTTTGGATTCAGTTTCAAGGCAAACCATCAAACAACATTTCTTATGCCAGTAAAAGGAAACCAACCTGAGGAGCCTTCTGGTAAAGACTTCCTTCCTTTGGAGAATTTATGGAAAGAAAAAAAAAAAAGAAGCTTCTTATTTAAAAATAACTTGTGGTTCTCTCAAAGACACAACTAGAAAGAGCCTTGAATAGGTAGGAAACACCTGATTTTTAATATTGTCTCTACTTTTAAACCTATCATTAAGGTACGTGGGTAGCAGAGTATGACATCCACTTTAAACTGTAGGATAAACATCCAGAAGGTTTCATATAATTAGATATTACAGAACTAAGATAATACAACGGTACAGAAATCTTAGAACTATCACAGACAGCTAATGAATTGCTCTTTGCTTTACCATTTAAATGTGTGCTACTTGAGCTGGTGTCATTCCACGTTGGCTTAAGGAAGCTAGCTGCATAATGCACTGTACTTACACACTGTTTGGGCTGGGATTTTTCAAAAGATTTAAATGTGATTGGTGTCTAACTGCTTCTGACCAGAAACTTTTCTGTTTCTTTGACTGGAAGTCAGTATTGGACACCTAAATCTTTAAGTTCTCTCCCATTCCAGCTAAGTGAAAAACTGAAGCTGTACAGGTCTTCAAATGAAAATGAAAACCTGAAAATTCTAAATGAAGAACTGAAAATTCAATTGGGGTGGAAAAGGGAAACTCCTTAGCAGGTAACATTGCTAGGTAATACAAGACAGAAGAGAGAAGGCAAAAACTAGCTATGCAAGACTAATACTGCCCAAAAAATGAATGTTGCTACACCTAATTTAACTCAGATGCTGTCATGACAGCTCTCATTTGGATAAGTGTTACCCATAAATCTACTTTCTAATAAAGATCTACAAAGCTGGAAAGAAATTGCAATACTGTGCACCGAGAGGGAGTGTTTGTGCATACGTGGGTGTGTCTTGTGCACTGCCTAGTGGCATAAATGTTTTTTCAGCCTGAAAATTTTCAGGCTTGGTCTGGGTTCCAAAATAGATTGAGATGGAAAGAAAGAACTTAAAGTAACATTAATTTTGGCAAAAGATCTTAGACGAATAGATAGGCAGCTTTCAGTAAATACAATGATATGAAAGGTGACAAAACATGTAATATAAAATACTGAATTAAAACAACAGACAAAGCCATGAAATAGGTAGAACTTCTATTCTTTGTTCATGATTTTCGAATATCGGTTGCGAAATACATATGCCATGTGAGTAACCACCTTTGTGGATATGAATGAGTAAAGTTCCTACTGAACAATTTGTAGGACTGTGAACAGTATTACAAATGCATTCAAAATATTTTGTTTACTTACAACCAGGAAATAAAAACTGCAATCAATATTAGTAATTAAATTGGTTTACTTTTACTTGGCATGTATATAATGATAACGATTAATGTATTGGGTTTTGCTTCAGTGCTGCCGTAAGAATCTGTTTGGCTATTTAGCTTTCATAAAGACTTCTGAATGTTTCCTTTTAATACAAGTTATTTCCTTTGAAAAAATAGCTGGTTTCTCTCATGGTTACTGTGCTGGCTTTTAATCTGCAGTACCATGAGCAGGCAAACTGGAGGCTGTGGTTTGTCAATCATACCACTATCTCTGCCTCTGGCATCACTTAGGTAGGAATATGGAAAATCTGTTTCCCTCCAAACTAGAGGTGTCTGTTGAATATAATGATGTAGTGTGCTGCCTTGATTTTCATGTCTACTAAATATTCTTCCCTCTAGAAATGTGTGTTGTTCAGATGCTCATGTTCTGCGCATGTTTCATGGGAAGATTAGGAATACTTTTCACGGAAGGTATTTATGGAAATGTTTCTCAAAGACCAGTTGGAGGTGAACACGTGAGGCGGGAGGAATGTCATTACGTCTTTTCAGGCCTCTGCCTCTCCGTCTCTGTGAGCTGGAATTTCTATTCTGTTGTAAACAATGGAAGTATCTCCTTTCCTCCTCCTTTCCGCCTGCCCTCCATCCCAGCCAGGCAGGAAATCGGGTTTGCTCCTCCTCTAGGGACCCTGCACGGCTTTGCCAGGCTTTTATGGGATCTTTCCCCTCTTTCTTCCATAACCTGTGCAGTCTTCTGTTGAGATAAATCTGTGATCGTGCCACCTTAGCTATCGATCGAGTGGGGCACGCTCGGTGCCAGCAGCCGGTTGCAGGAAGCTTTTTGGCCGGCGAACCTATACATACATATCTATATGTATAGGTAATATTTGAGTCAGTTGCGAACAAATAAAGCTGAGGGTTGGAAGTCACAAAAAGAAAACTGTTGTTTTTGCTAACTGGCTAACATTTGCAAGGATTTGGCAATGTGATTGCCAGCTGCCACAGCTTGCAATTGAGGTCACCTTCTCTTTGTATATAAACATTAGTCATTTACTAAAGAATGTAAAAAACAGGTGTTCAGTGTTCACTGGTAATCTGTTCTTTTAATGGGACACTGTAAGATAGCACCTGACATAGAACAATTCCTTGTATGCTTGTTGTTATTAACATAAACACACTTGTACTGTTACTTATGCAGTGCCATTGGTATGTATCCTACAGAAAAGACAAACAAAATGACAGATGCCTGAGCCAGATGAAATTACAATTAGCCTAATGACAGACAAAAATAAAGGAAGTGTGGCAGGAAAATGTGAAAGAACATAAAAATCACTGCAAGCTATGCTCACTAACTTTTTTTTTTCTTTTTAAAGAGGCAGTTCTGCATTTTGTGGCTAATACAGGAAGTGAAGGTTGAAGCCGCAAACTAACGGAGGGAAATTTGGCTTCCAGACATGACTCTTCAAAAAGATTTTGAAACGCAGGAGTGCTTTTCACACAGGATGAGAGAAGATACTGAAGACCAAGAAATTTGCATGGAAAAAACCCACAGTGATTTGTGGAAAAAGAGAATTAAGCTATCTTCTGAAGGTGTGCCCTCCAGAGACCTTTAAACTTAACCTTCCTATCAGCTGTATAATGTAGCAGGACTTCTGATGCCGTAGCCCTGTCTGCACTCAAACCTACACATTTTGTTTGAACTGCCAGGAACAGATTTCCTTAGATCATTTCAAATTTATGGGTAGACAAGTCCAAAATTAAATTAAGAAAGCATTTAAATAAAATACATCTCAATGAGAACCTATTAATAAAAGGTACGCTTTTTTCTACAGTAGGTTGTAAATTTCTCCAAACGGGGTGCACAGAGACACTTACTCATAGCTCCTCTGGCAGAGAAAAGGCTTCCTAAATCAAAATCAGGCCTCCCGGCTTTTCAACCCACCAAATACCCACTGAGACAGATTCGCCTGCTGGGTCAGTGACCTGCAGCTCATGTCCCACTCCCACAACCCCGATGGAGCTGCCTGGCTTTCAGTTCCCCACCTCTCTCGTGGGGGCACAAGGCAAAGGGAAAGGGGGGCAGGTAGCAGCGGGAGCAGCGCCTTTCTGCATGGTGCAGGTAGCGGGCTCTTGCTCGCTGGTACTTTGTTCAGTGTAGCATCACTGGAGCTGGAGGTGAGCCTATTTGCTCTGGTTAGGATATAACAGCTGTGTTGGAGGAGTGATTTGTTCAAGCCACATGTTCACATGATGTGAAAGATGCATGTTTCATGTATGTTGACTATACGCTAACAACAGACTGTCCTTTCTCATGGTAATTAAAATGGGATGATGTGATTTATACGGCCCTTGAAAACCACAACATAGCTCTAAACTAAAGACACCAGACTTTTTTTCTCCCAGGTGTAAGGGGGATGCTAAAAATGAGAACAAAGAAGCTGCTGTTGCTAATTATGCTAATTAAGGCCTAGTGTTTAAGAACGGTAGGATCTTGTTGTGATGAAGGAGCTTGAAAAGTGAAGCAGATGTGTAAGGGAAGTGTGATAGAGTATTAGCGTAATACACAGTCATAGCGCACTGGTAGTCTAATTGCAGTCAGACTGCGTGCAGATATCATCAAATTGTGTTTTGAGGATTAGTGGGGTAGCTTTGAAGTCTGCCTCTTCAAGGCAAGTTGTGATGATACACATTCAAAAAAACAACAATCCAAAAAAAAAGTAATCTCAATTTTCATTCACATATGGTAGTCACCACTCATTTTTAATGCAGGAGATAGACAACTACCTAAAAGTGGCAAATTTTTCAAAAGGTTAAGTTCTTCCAAAAGAGTGTGAAACGCTCAGTTGGGGCTGAGCAATCAAGCAGCACCCTAGCAGAGCTAAAACATTTTTCTGTGCTTGAGCAGCATCGTTTTCTTTTTGTCACAAATTGTCATAGCGTCCCAGCCAAAATTATTGGAATTTTTTCCATTGTGCACAAAGCATTTTTACACAATAATTCCATCTATTCTTAGCAAGATGTTCTTTGGTGTGAATTCTATCTATTGTTAGAAAGTGTTTTTGAGAAAATATGATTCTAATCTTGTGGCTTTTTGCCTTGATATCAAGAGAGTTACTACCAAATATGCAGTCATATCTTTTGTTAGTAAAACCAAGTTGCAGGATCTATTAATAGAGTAGTAATAAATAATGGTGGTGTTGGGGGGGGAGGATTATATGTCATTTTACTTCTAGTAAAATGATACTCCCAAAGGGTAATGATATTAGGAAAATTAGCTGCTATCAACCTCATCCGCATACAGTTTGTTTTGTAGAAAAAAAATAATGCATTGGAATAACCTCTGTGGAAAGGAAAATGTCATTTATAAGTTTTTCCATCAAAAAGCAAAATTCTACTATTTCACTAAAACATACCACTGACATATGCTTCAGGGCACATATTTAGTACAGCGCAGTCCTAAAACTTCATCGTAATGTTGACAGCCACAGCAAACAAAGAAACCACAGCCACGAATCTCACAATGGGGAAAGAGAATGCCACCTGAAATGGCCAGTGCTCATTTTCTAGACTTTCCTTTATTCTCACAGCAGAATATAGGATATCCTAAATATGCTGACCCAAACTTCAGCAGAGCTAGTGGTTATAGAAAAGCGCATACTAATAATGTATACCAGCTGGATGGTAACGGGGAGATCCAATGGACTACCACAGCTTTCATGCACACAATTATCACATTCTGAATAGCATTGTAAAGTAATGCTCTCTTTTTTCTTTCTTTTTTTTCTTAACTTTTTTTTTCTTTTTCCTGTGTGACCTCCCTGTTGTTCTATCAGATCTGATAATGAAATTAGATCAGTATAATCCATAATCTTCAACCCAGGCATAGATTAAAATTATGTCTCACCAGACTTAAGGCACACTGCACATTCTGTTTGATTTGGGGTTTTTTTGGTTTGGTTTGGTTTGTTTTTTGTGTTGATTCAATTCCATGAAACATTTAATGGCCTGCAGATTTGTTTTCCCGCAGTCACGTCAGCGATTGGCAGAAGTGGTGTCTGAGACCTACAAACCAAGGAATAACTTAGTAGACAGCTCACCTTTTTAGGACAGCCGGGCCTGGAAGCTGGGCATGGCCGCCCCCTTTCTATCTTTCCACTGGATGTCTGTGGCATACTGGTAACTGCTAAAAGGAAAAAGCTGCATTGCCTCCACTTTCCCCCACGGAAATTTCCCCCCTGGCAATCTCAGTGTCAGCACTCATGAAGGAAACACTGGTGGCCCTTTGACCCGCACAGTCTGTCAGCAGTGCTGGTTGGTGCTATGCTGGTCATCCAGGAAGGTCTCTTCAGCTGCATCCTCGGTGTCGTTTTAAGCCTTTCAGCTTTGGTTTTGACAGAACTTTGTGTTTTTCACTTTTGCGTCCCAAAAGCTGGAAGTGTTTAGTGAATGAGGCAAGACCCTGCACAAAGAGAAAGTCTGGTGATTAAATCAGCTGCCTCCGGCCCAGAGAACTGGGTTTTGCCACAAAATTCTTCATTCTTTGTGATAATGAGCAGCCTTTTATAACAGATATTACTAAAGGGTAGTATATTCATCATCTGCTTCAGGCAATTCAAAGAGTGTAACTTGGACGTAAAAATCCAGAGCTTTCAAACTAGATGCCCACGTTGCCAGTAGTCAATAGAGAAGAAAATACATTCACTTTTCCAGATGGGCACTGAAGAGAAGCTCTCTCTGCTTGGAGACAGACCAAATTTTCAGCGTTATATTGCCATGACACAAGGAGTAACTCAGCACAGATCTCCCCAGCATCAAATTGTTCTGAGAGTACTGACCTTGACATAAGGATTTTTCCGTGCAGATGAGGCATTGCATCAAGTAAGGAATAAAAACTAGATTTTTAACTTTGTGCCGGATTGCTCTGTTTAGCGACAGAACCTCACTGCTGGATACTGATCTTAATGCAATATAGTGAGCTCAGCAGATGCTTTTCCTTAGGCTGTATTATTGCTATACCAAGTATAGCAATATGTTTTTTACAATACTAGGCATTACAGAAACTCGTAGATTTTCCTATAGTAAAGTAGAATAAAGGAAAAGAGCCTTGGTTTTACAAGTTTGATTTTAAAGGGCTGAGAGATCTTAGAATTAAATTTTAAAAGCCAATTACAGGTTTTTAAACACTGGAAAAAATTCTAAGCAGCCAAAATGATCATTTAAACTTTCCTTAACATTATATGTGATCCACTGAGAACATTAATCCGGCTCTATTTAAAAAATAATCTCTGGGGGACAGTTTAAATGTAAATGTTAATGTAAACTTAACAAGAATTTGAGGATATCTGAACTTTAAAAGCTCTCCGAGCACATAAAAGTCTTCTGCCTAGGTAATTTGCCTAGGTAGTTTTGCTGAGACAATGTTCACTGTGGGATGACAGAGGGAAAAAATTACAAAGGACGATCATCAAAGGAATTTTTATTTTTGTTTTACTGTTTTGAACATTAGAAATTAAAGAAATCAGAAATTCTTTGCATATATCCTGCATCTAGCAGTGATCTGTTACACCCCTGTAAATATTGACTTGATTTCTGAGGATGTTGTTGGCTTAAAAGAACAGTATCCATCCAGCTGGGTTGGCAGTGCTGCCCAGAATAAATTAAAAAAAAACCCACCACAACAAACAAAAACCACACCAACAAAAAAGAAAAAATCCCTGAACAAATGTCAATGACTGTTTATGTAAGAGGAACTATTCTGGTTATGAATGTAATACTCCTATAACATTAATATAATAGTACTATGGCTGCATTTTTTTGATCTGGGTATACTGGAGAATTCTGTATGGAATTCTATTTTTCTGAACTGGTATAGCCTTTGGGAGTTCTGAGATTCAGCACTTTCATGCACATGCACTGCACATGAAACATGCACTGAAGGCCAAAATAAACCATTGAGTTGTATTTTTACCTTCATTTCAGAAAAGACAGACTAATGGGGGCTATTATCCAATCTTGTTTTCTAATTTGTTAGTCAGTCATCACGGTGAGTAAAGGGCAATGATCACTTCAGTCCAAGTTGAGTGAAATAAAGAAGAGATTTCTTCCTCCACAAGGCTGGGAAGATCTCAAAAAACACATCACGACAAGGATAGAGGGGGCATATGATGCATCTTCATGGAGAAGACAGAGAATAATCAGTTTCCTCAAGCACAACAGATAGGAGGCATCAACTGGGAATAGCATGCAGGTTCAAAACAAAAGGTAATACTTCTCAGAGCGTACAGATAAAGATCTTTGCCATACATGTTGTGGATGCTGAACTAATTGGGTGAATTCAATAAAGAAGGTCCCTTGGGAGCTGTTGAATACAAGGGTAGCAGCTCTGGGCCAGAACATCCTGAGATGGAATTCGCTGGAGATTGGAAGGTGGTTCTTGAAAAATGTCACTATATGTCTGATTTGTCCTTATACTCCTCTGGGCAGCTGGTAGTGGCCACCGTTAGAAACACAGTACTGGGCTGGATGGTCTTTGCTTTGACCTGATAGAATCATTCTCATGTTACAGAGGTTTTATAGCATGTTTCCAGTATCCGAATCACAACGTGCATTGCCAGTGTTATTCTCATATTACTGAACTGGAATGTATACTTACTGGAACGCATGCGAACTGGCATGTTTCTTTAGATGGAAAAAAATAGGGATTGCAGGGGGTTGTTTTGTGTTGTTTCTTTCCCTAAGAATATGTAATACCACAGACAATACATCTTTGGATGAAAATGAAAAATTAACTGTAATAATGTGCTTTTGTAAAACAAAATCGGGCATATTCTGCACAGCAAACATCTTGTGTTGGAATAAATATCTCTCCGGTGATGTCAATGTGAGAACAAGCACTACAGTGTTGTTGAAGTAATTGGGAGCCACTGCACGAATGTGCTGGGGAATCCTGCAGAAAGCCTATATATGGTAATTCATCTATAAAGTTCTCTATTTCTGTTTATTAAAAGCTTTGTGCAGGAGAGTGAATACATTTACCTTCGGGCCTTCCACTAAGCCCCCTGTCCAAGAGGTAGGCAGCGCCACCAGCAGGGAGGGGACCTCTGGCCGTGGGCTGGCACAGCAAGAGCACTCGCTCTGATGCCAGGAGGCAAAACCCCATGCCCTGTTGGGGCTGAAATGCAGTGGGATGTGGTCACCGCCTGTATAACAGCATGCTGTATAAAAGCATGAGAGGTTTCTTTGTAAAATCTAACATGACAAATAACTCTCCCTTACTTTAAAGTGAAATGAAACTCTGGAAGATAACCTTTTTCCTCCAAGTTTAAGCTAACTAACATCTGGAAAAAAATCAAGCTAACTTCAACAATTTTCTTTTTTAGAGAAGTTGCCTTACAGCAACTTGTTACGATGACACAGGTAACACAAAATTGTCACTGCAGTCACTGAAGTTAGTACAATATGGGGTAAATACAGTACAATGAGCCTTAAATTATAATCTCAGTCAGCTGAAATATTTTTGTACACTGGAGTTCACAGTTTCCTCTGCTCACATCTCCACAGGTTCTCCCTAGCACCCACCATCTCATCCTCCAGCCTTTGGGTCCTCTAGGTCAGTTCCACCCCGTCTTCCACCATCCCGTTTTATTTCAGGCACGTGACAAGTCTGAGCTCAGACGGAATCTGTTTCTCAACATTATTTTTTTAATAAAAATTAATAGCAGCAGGAATAATGAGGCAGAAGGAATAATAACGTGCCAGTATACAATCATACTGCAAATGGTTTGAACCACTAAAGGGTTCCAGGTCCACTGCGGCCAATTGCAAAGACCTGGATGGAGAAGGAAAAAACAATTGTATTCTGCCAGGAGAAGCTGTTAAATTCCTGTGAGTGAATGTGGTCCTGACTTAATTACCACTTCCAAGAGCCTATTTATAGTTGTCTGGGAAAGCACTTAAGTGAAATAGGCTTAAGTTTGCAAATAGAATAAGTGGGTGAGTACTCAGCAGTGAAGACAGAGATGAAAGAGTGGCGACTGTGGAGTAACTACCCCCTACCCTCTCAAGCCCTTCGGTGGGACGTTAGAGCAAGGGTTTGATATTGACTGAAATAGCTTGATGACTCATCAGATCCCTACAGAGAATTTAAAAAAATCTAAAATTTTAAATGTTGTGCAATTTGTGCACAGCACTTCATGATGAGCTTCAGACTTGAAAGTTGACTGGGACAGAATGTACCACGGGAAGAAATGAAAAAAATTCTTGTGTCTCCATGGGAAAAAAATTTAAAAATTTTTCATAATTACAAACATCCTAAATGTTTTGATAGATAAAATGCCAAATCTGGGCATTTAGAGGGTTGGCAAGCTGGGGTATAGCATGAAGAATGGGATTTGTCCAGGGAAACATGGTCAGTGGGATTTCGTGTGTACGAGCACTTACACTGTTCAAAGCAAATACTACTGACAGCTAATAAATAAGTGGAGTGAAATGCTGTATTAGGAATGATAAAGAGAAAATCACATTCCCTTTATCCCTGGCCTCTTAGAGATAAATGAGTAGGTGCCGTGAAATGGAGGATTAGAAAGGGATAGCCAAGCTAGATGTAAGCAGGCCTGCACACTCAGAGGAACTGATCTGTATTTAAATCTATTGCTACAGTTATTTAACATCTAACTTCTGTATATTTCATAACTTTTCTGTTTGCAGCTAATATAGTCTCATTAAGCTGTGAAGCTTAGAGGAGCATATGTCATAATGAAGAATTTTGGCATGCCACGGAATTTCAAATGTGCATTATACATGCACGTTATATACATATTTCAGTGTTTTATGGGCACAATGATATGAGAACAAATAGCTGTGTATACATTTCATTGCAGTGAGTATGCACTCGATTCACATTCATTCAAGGGTTAACCCCACCCTTAACACTTGAACTAAAAATACTGTAAGGCATTATTCTCTTCATGCGCCCAGACGTACTGTCCTCTTTGTCATCTACCTCACGTGTCATCTATGCATACTATGCCCTATGGCAAGGCAACTCTTTATGCTATTTCCCTACCAGGAAGTGAAGCACTAAACAATAGCTTGTTATTGTTTCCTTGGCTGGATGTGGACTACTGACCCAAAGATTGTGACTACAGACCTTCCATGGTCCATTTAACTGGAATTACTATGAAGAAAAGCCGAGTTGGGGTGGGGGGGGGAGGGCGGGGGGAAATCAGTAACTACAAAAGGCTTGTAGGATTACTTCTCCTTTTCCCAGATGGACTTGTTGCTGCAAAATGAATAAATCTTCCCCTGCAGAAATGCCTCCTGCTAAAGCACTCTTGTTTGTGAAATCTTTCAGTTACACTTCATGTTAAGTTCAGACTTATCCTCCGTTGTTTTTTTTTTTCTCACTGATTTGGGATTTTCAGTCTATTTTCTATGTGGAAATAACCCTGCCTCAAGAATAGTATCTTATCAGATGTGCTCAGTGTGTAGAGGGGAAGACTTGCTTCCTTCACGTGTACACAGACACAGCTCCCTCCTCTGTCTCCCATCCTGAAATCTCAGTGATTTTACCTTTCTGCTTCACGTCTCAGCACCCTTCACACCTGTAGCTGAGCCAGAGAACGATCATTGACAGACCTTCTATTCCAGAGCCCTGCTCTTGGCTGCTGACAGCAAGCAAGGGTTGAGGGTTTGCTACTCTTCGCTTCCTCTGAAGAAGGTGACCATTGATCACACTTCCTACTCCATACCATATCTCTCCATGTTGCCTATTGTGCCATCCATGAATCCCTACGTAATCCACAGGGACTGGTGCTCGCCCAGTTCCCCTTCCATGCCATCTTGATTACTACCTTTACGGAAGGGCCAATGTCCCACCTTGCTTCACATTTAAATCCAAGATCCCAGAGATCTCTCCCTTGCCCAGCGACCCTGCAAAAGAACTTCAGACACCACACCAGCCTGCGGCTGCAAAAGCAGAGCAGCCAGCATGGTTTCCACCCTGCTGGAGGATGCTCAAATCTTTGTACAGCAGCCCAAGTGGAGCCTTCCGCCAAGACAGATTTCTCAGCAGTGAAGCAATTCAAGCAGCTAATAGGTTGTCATACGCAGTGTGTGGATTTATTTGGTTTGGAGGAATGTGTACATGTATATATGTATGCACATCTATCTTGATATCTATTTTGTCTTTGCATTTATATTGCTATTTTTACATACGTGTGTGTGTGTGTGCTGAACAGAAGAGACCTGGAGGGACAGAGCTAACATGTCCCAGTCTCTTATGAGCCTTTTATTCTGTTCGATGTGGGAAAAGCAGCAAGCCCCAGCTCACAGGTTGAGTGTGGTAGCTGGCCATCAGAAGGACAACGATGACGAAGGAGCCTTCACTCTGCCACTCCAGAAGACAGCTGTGATCACAGAGAAGTGACAATTTTCAGTTAGGTGTGAAGACAGTATAAAGGTTCTACACACATTGGAAGATATGGGAAATGGGAAATAAATTGCAAATAAGTGCCCACAACTAGAAGATGAAGATGATTATACAGAATGAGATAACAGTTCTGACTGGCTGCCATTTCCCAGCAATTGTGAGAAAGATGTGTAGTGCCAAAATTAGGTTTTGATTTTTATGCAGAATTAAGGTCTTTTCCTGTGAACAGTAGGAAAGTTGGAACTTGTTGTCTACAACTTACAGTGGGAAATATTATCTATGTTTTCTGTGGAAAATGTTGTGATATCAATTATGGACGTGGGTATAAGGGCATGTATAACAGAGAAGATGTGTAGGTAGAAACTGTGATTATAAACACTGAAGATGGCAAGGGAAGGTACACAAAGAAAAGCTGCTTGTGTAATTTTGAGTTAATGGGAATAGGTGTGCCTGAGGAATGAGTGAACTGTGAGCAATGCTTGTGGGTGGAAAAAGATGGAAGAAAAGGAAAGCAGGTGCGGAATGAAGGTGTGTGAAATACATGAGAATCAAGACGTGTATTGTGTATGCATGGAGAAGATATAAGTGAGAGAGTGGACTGATGTAAATTTACAAAGTTATACCTTTATATGAAATATGATACATTGGCATTTGTGCACATTGATGAAAATATGTACCATGAGCATTTAGTTTCTTGTGGCAGACTTTGGTCTTTTCTAAGTCAAAATCTTCTGGATTATTATCTGTTCCATACTATGCAGTTTGTCTTTGTTTGGCAGAGGGGTTTCTTTCTGCAACCCAAAACAGAGAGATGCTGTGTTGCACCAGGTTCTCCCTCCCTTTCCCCTAATGAAGCATGACAGACAGTAAAGAGGAAGGAAAAGAAAAGGGATTGATCAGCAACGCAGGCTCAGGAGGGTTTCATTGTAGGGTAAGGATGCCGCAGAACGCATTGCAAATTAGTGCTTTGGCAGGAAAACTGCAGTGACTTTTTCAGGTTCTTCTCTTCTTGCCTTTTCATGTTACTCAAGAATAATCCTTGGCGCCTGAATGCTTTGTTCATTTCCTCCAGAGGAACAGGCAGAAGGGTGAGGTAACATCCGAGGAAGGGTACCATTCTGGCCTGAAAAATAATTGAGAGTTCCTGCCTGGCATCTTGGCATGAGCATGCTGTAGACAGAGGGAGTTTCTATTCTCGTGAGGCAACTGCTAGCCCTATCATTTCCTACTGCTTACTGTAGGCAGCTCTCTGCACAGTCGGCTGGATTCTTGGAATCAGGTTTTTCAACACCTTTATTCATGAGCAGTTAAGAAGCTTCAGCTCCTAACTGAAGCTAATGACTTTTCTAAACACAGAGAGCCTAAAAGTTAAATCTGGAGTCTAGGATAATTTTAAATCTGAAGTTTTTAGGATACGTTCTCGTCTGTAGCCCTGAAACTTTGCCCAGGCAGAATCTAAGGATTTTTTTTTCACGTTTGTTTAAGATTTAGGGAGAGGTAACCTATCAGTTGCAGAAGCAGCTACAGTGCACCTGAAAATCTTGGACCTGTCCTTTACATAGCAGCATATGCATCCTCAACTGCACTTATAATGAATCCATGAGATCCAGGCCCCACTGGACATACAGCTCATGTTTTACATGGAACATGTGCATCATATTTCTGCCTGAGAAACGACAGCTCAGCCAAGTCCTTTTCTGGCTCTAACCAGGAGCAATTTGCCAAACTAAAGACAAGAATTTAGTCAAAGGGCTACGAGCTAGCTGAACGAAATGTTCCACACTCAATCCTGTCATTTCCCCTCTTGCCCACTGCTGTGTTGAGCTCCCCACCCCCATTTGAAATCTTTTTGCTGTCTCCACGGTCAGTCCCACAGTTTCTGCAGCCTCCATCTACGGGTTCTTCACTGAAGCTCAACCCTCTCTTGGGACTTCAGGGACTGATGAGGAAGAACCAGCCCATGTTGGAGGGCAATGCTGCACGTATCCTCAGCAGGGCTAATTAGTCTTGGTGGATTATTATAGCAACCTGGCTCTACTGCTTCCAGGTATTATGAACTAATCCAGTGTCTTGGCATGGTGCTGTGCTGTGCAGGCATTGTGCTAAGGTAATTGCTGCAAGGACATTAAAAGCAATGAAGGGAGAGTTGAGCTGTGGTGCACAGAGGACAGTTTGGGTTTTTTTAAACAAGAAAATTCAATGTCCCAAAACTTTGTTAACATAGACCTCAGTCATTTGAGAATGCCTACCTCTCCTCTGCTAAATAAAAACTCTGAAAACCTGGGAGACAATACTTAAAATAAGAGAAACTGCAACTGCTGAAAAATACTGAGTTTCTACCGTGCCTTAACTTTGCCCGCTTTGAAATACGCCTCAAAAACATTGTAACACACAAGCAGCACCTTGCTCCTGGAAATACTGCTGAACTCTGGGGACCACATGACACAGCTGAACACCCAGCCTTTGCTGAAACAAAACCTCTGTTGAGATGAGCTGATCCAAACATAAGCTGTTGTGCTTTTGAAGGTCAAATCGACAACCTCGCATTTGCTAAACTGTACACCTTTAGCACATTTTTAATCTACTTCACCACTGCCCTCAGAGCTTTGTACACGTCTTTGCTTTCACCATTAACCCCACATTTTACTCTCCTGTCACACCTCACTGCTGACAACGGCCCTGGTAAGGAGACTCCAGTCTACTCCTATTGAAATAACCTATGAAACACAGGTAAAACACCTGATCTGTCCTGTCCTCTCTACCGCCTCTCTCATGCACTGTTCATTGACAGTGAATGGTTTGGTGAGGGTGGTGGGAATAAGAGAGAGAAAGGCCTAAGGAGTCAGGAGCAAAAGTCCTCTAATTTCCTACATTTATAACCACACTGCAGCAATTAATGTTCATAAAGCTGTAACTTAAAAGAGGGAATGCAACTGGAACATAATTGGAATTGCAATATAATCCCTGGCAGGGTACTGCCAATTTCAGGGGGCTGAGTTAAAGTTGTTTCAGAATATATTTTTAACTCCTTTCCTAGTTTTTAGAGCTTAGCCTGCATTACCTTAACTCTTTATTTACAGATTTTTAAAGGTTTAGCTGAAGGCAGCATCCTAGATAGGCACGGAGTACCACAGGCCAACTTTACCTCTAAGTTTTGGGGAATTTAATTCTAGGTGGCAGCTGGAAATCTGCATTGCGGTCTCCAGCCGGCTCAGGTCAAATCAGACACAGCTGCTTTCTGGGACCAGGTTGGGATGTCAAGCGAGTCGGGTGTATAATTTTCTGCCATCCGTTACCCAAAGCATTGATACAGCACAACCGCTGTGACTCACGTGGTCTTCAACACCTTTCCTCCATCACCCTTCCTGTCTCTGCGGCCGACCTCTGCCCCTTCCCCACATCCCCGATTGCTCGGCCACTCCCGAGGCGTTTTGGGTGGGCCAGGGCCGGCCATGGCTCCCCTTCCCCTTCGCCCTCCCCTACGGGCCGTGGCGGAGCACAGGCCCTGGGGCGGGACAGGCCGTGCCTCGGCGAGGCCGCAGCCACCTTCCCCCGAGCCCGGGCCCCGGCCGGAGGGCTACCGCCCTCTCTCCGTAGCCGATGCGTCTGGGTTTGGGCCCGGCTTCCGCGGCGCGGGGTGCGGCCGCCCGGCCGGGCCTCGCCGCTTCCCTCCTCCTCCTTCCCCGCAGGCCGAGCCGGGACCCTCCCGCTCCGGCCCCTTCCCCCGGCCCGGCCCGGCCCGGCCCGGCCCGGCCCTCCGCGGCGTGGGAACAGGCGGGCGGGGCGGAGGCGGGGGCCGGGCCCTGGCAGAGGGAGGGGAGATGGCCAGGGCAGGCGCCGGGCGGGAGCCGGGGGAGGCGACGGCGGGGCGCTGCTGAGCGGCGGGGCGGGGGCGCTCGGGCCGGCGGGCCGAGCTCGGGGGCTGGGAGCCGCGGCGGCACGGGGCAGGTCCCGGGCGGGGTTAGGAAGCGCGGCGGGGCTGGTCCCGGCGCGGAGCGGGGCTGGAGCGGGGGAGGATGAGCCCGGCGCGGCGCAGCCGGAGCCGCCCGAGTCCCGCTGCCTGCGGGGCCGCCTGTTAGTGCTGGAGGAGGAGGAGGAGGAAGAGGAGGCGGCGGCGGGCGGCCGCGGCCCGGGCGGAACGGGAGCTGCCCCGGCGGCAGGCGGGGAGCGGGTTTCGGCCGGAGCTGGGCGGCGGCGGCGGCCCGGCGGCGGAGCGGCCATGCCGTGGTTGAGCGGCGGGCGGCGGCGGCGGCAGCAGCAAGTGGCGGCGGGACAGGGCGGCGGGCCGGCGGCGGGCGGGCAGCGGGGCAGGGAGAGCTCGGAGCTGCCCCTGCCCGCCGGCTGGGAGGAAGCCAGGGACTTCGACGGGCGAGTCTTTTACATCGACCACAACACCCGGCAGACCTCGTGGATCGACCCCCGGGACAGGTAAGGGGCGGTAGCCGCCGGCGGACCGGGAAGATCCCGGGGGAAGGAGGCCCCGAGCACGGTTCGCCCCAGCCGCCGAGGGGGAGAGGGCGAGGGGAGAGGGGGCCGGAGCCTCTCCGAGGCCTCCCCGGCCCCCTCTCCCCTCGCCCTCTCCCCCTCGGCGGCCGGGCCGGGCCCGTCGGCGACATTTTCCTTCCCCCGGCCGTGGCCGCGGGGAGGGTGTGGGCGGCGGGGCCCTCCGCCTCGCCTGGCTTCGCCCGGAGGCGGGAAGGCGGGCCGGGGTATGGCGGGGGTGGTGGTGGGGGGGAGGCCCTGTCACACCGGCCCTCCTCGGCCGATGTGTGTGGAGGGGACACCTGAGCGGCCGAACCCCTACCCCGGCGGCTGATGAGTTTGTAAATGTTAAATTAGATAAAAAAAACCCAAACAACAAACAAGCCAACTCTGGGAATTAAGGCTCTTTTTGCCCGTGGTGGGTGCTCGGACCAAGTGTTGCCTCTGCGTGAGGGGGGAAGACGGGGCGGACGGGACCATGCTGCCTCTGTTCGTACCCCCCCAAATCCTGGGCGAAGCCCCGCTGTAAAATGGCTTGGCCATCCTGATTTATTAGCCGGGCTGAACTAATTGGCAGCAGCAGGCTGGAGGCATGCTGAAGTAATTTGGTAGATTACCTCCTCATAAAAGATAACGCTGCGTGGAGGTAAGCAAACCGGTAAATTCCTGCAGTTAATTTGACAAATACGCGGTCTGCTACAAATTACCCGGCTGCTGCTGCTGCGTTGTTTCGGGATAGCGTTTTTCTCGTCTCCCAGGCCTGCCGGTGCATTGGTAAGGTTGGGTTAGGCCTTTTCATTTTATTTAGGGTGAATAAATACGGGCAGGATTTACATATTTCGGTGGTACTGCCTTATGAGCACTATTTAAGCGTCATAGCTTAAAACTGGTGGAAGCATGGACTGTCTGCGCGGTGAACACAACCTTGCTGGAAAAGCATTCCCCTAAAAATTTCCACGCGGAGTTAGTGAACACAAGTGTCAGTATTCTAGGTGTTGGCGAAATAAGAAACATATGTCTCCCTGTATACTTTTCTATATTAAACAATGTTTTTATAGTAAGTGAAAGTTGGACAAGGACAGTTTGAACCTCAGCCAGAGCTACCTTGCCAGAAGTATGCCTGGAATGTTAAGCAGGCCACAGAAACATTTAAGCACAGTCTGGGTTAAAGACTGTAGTAATTTGAGCGATTCCTGCCTGGCTTGCACAATGATACATAACTGTTTAAATAGCCTAAGTATTTACCTACCAGATCAAGATCTTTTGTCTTGTTATACAGATGTACTTATGCATACACACACACACATATATATATATTTTTTTTTTGCTGAGGTACTGAATATTTGTTAGTATGCTTTAGATAGCATGCTTTTCTACAACGTGGAATATTTGATAGTGTGCTTTAGATAGCATGTTTTTCCACAACATGTATATGCATTTTAATGTTAGCTTACTTGCAATATGCTGTTTTAAAGGTACAACAACATGTCTGTGGCTTCTCTGCATGTGATCCTTTCCGTTAAATTTCAGAGGGTGTGCGGTTTCGTCTTCTGGATTATCTTGCATACAGACAATAATGAAAAAGATGTAGCCATTTACTACAGTGTTTAAATTCAGTTACCATTCAACTTAAATAGTATTTCTAAAATTACAACTTCATGTTTTGAAGAAATAATTGAAATACCCCACAATGCTTGAAAATTTGTCTGAATATTTCACACCAATGTTTAAACTTAAGATTTATTTTCCACATTGGGTAAGAACAGGATGTAGAGCAGAGATTGAGACACATTGGGGCAGATAGAAAAGAGGTGATCTTTTCATGAGCGTGTATCAGTAGTTTCTACAGAATTCAAGTAGCAGCAGATAGTTTTATGATTGCAGAGGTAATCTGAGAGTAGAATACTGTTGTAACTTTGGTGAGATTTCTGTGTTCTGCATACTGGAAAGTGACCGGTCTTTTTGGTTTTCATTGCAGCTATTCAGATTCCTGTAGGCAGCAGCAAAGTAGGAAAGGATCAGGTTAGTTGTGTTCTGCCAAAGTTTGGGAAAGAAAAGGTCAGAGCAACAGGGAAATGGTACGAAAGCTGTATTTTTGCAAAAAGAAGTCGAAAAGGGGAGGGCAGAATAACCTACTTGTATCATACATACCCCAGCATTTTGAGTTTGGCATAAAGTGGCAGAGATCAGCCCCCCATTTGTGTATTCGTGGAGTGGTTTCATTTGTATCCAGGAGGGACTGGACAAAGCTATGGGACCTCAGGCCATGCTGCCACTCGATCAGGGCTCTGAGATCAGCACCTCCAAGCTTTCCTATGGGCAGTAGTCCCATAAGCATCCCCAAAGGCTCCTCTTTCCCTCTAGCTGGCAGTTAGTAGTTTGTTTTTCTTTTCAGCATTCCCCATGAGATTTCTCAGCCTTTTGTATAGTTTAGTTAGTGAATTTAATTTGAAGCAGTTACTTGATTAAAAGAAAAAAACAACTGAACATCTCCCCCTGGCCCCCACCCCCCCATGGTTTTGCCATCGAAGCCAGGGAGAGAAGGAAAGCCTAATTGGAGAAGTTGAGGAAGGAGAAATGTGCTTTATAAAGGATTTTGGAGTTTGGGAAGGGTGACAAGGGCAAAGGAGGTGAGTCAAAATAATACAGGTGGAGAGGGGATAAAGGACTCAGAAGCGGATACCGTATAATTTTCTATGGTAAAAAAAAAGTTGAATAAATGAAGAAAAAAGAGGGATACTAATAGGAAGGTGATAAAATGAGCAGATTGAGAAGCATCTTATCTTTGGTATCAAATTAGTAGTTAGGTTGGGGAACATACTGTGTTGATCTGCGTGGACCGTGTGTAATGAATACATTGTGGATGGTTGTCTAGCAGATTCTGTAGATCTCAGAATGGAGCCATTCAGCGCATTTTTTCATCTCATGGTAGTAGTCTTTTATCTTAATAGATTGTAAATTCTTCAAGGCAGCAAACTGCCTTTTTATCTTGTGTTTGCACAGTGCTTGCTATATCGAGATTCTGGTCAATAACCAGGGATTTAAATGGTCTTATAAAAGACCGACTATGTTTGTGGTTGATATTGGTGATTCTCATGACACCAAGTGTCTGTTGTTTGCTGCAAGACTGTTTTCACATGATTAGAGATTATCTAAAATTGTTGGAGTTTGGCAAAAGCTTTCCAAGCTGGTGAGTCTTGTTGGGTTTGTTGTATGTGGAAACTTCGGCTAAAATACAATGTTGTTTTTTTAGAACAACGCTAGGGGAGAGGGAGTGTTTCCTTCAGCTTCATAATATGAGTTGTCTTGCTTGTTTGAAGATTTGAATAATCTTGTTTTTGAATGAGGATTTTAGACTTGTAAGGTATAGTGGTGTTTTTGTGTGGAGAAATCATCTATTTCGCCCAGTTTGGGAGGCATTGAAAAATCCATATGGGCTGGGTAAAGACTTAGATTTTAGCAGCTGCGTGTGCAGAAAGTTCCTGCAGGCTGGACTGCTGGTATGTTAATTGAGATCAGGGAGTTTTTCTGTCCTAATCAGCATCTTAATTCTGAGACCTAAAAGCTGCTTAATTTGAGCACAGGAGAAAAACCCTGGCCTTGTAGAGGAGGTGGGTTGGAACAAGGAGTATAGGAACAAGTGGGGTTGGCCTTTAAATTTGACAGAGGAGGGAAAATTTCAGTAGGTTGTGGAAAGCAAAGCAATCAGGAGTTGGGGGTAGGGGAAGAAGGATGGCACCTGAAGCCTGGGAAGAAAAAAGTAGGGGAACTGGACTGAAAACCAGTATGGCAGGGAAAAACAGGTAAGAAGAAACCGGTCTGGTGAGGGTTCAGGTTGTGAGGGTGTCAGCTCTTTTCTTGGCTGTGCAGGGAACCCCGAGGGAAAAGAAGGAGCTCTGAGTTGAGGTGAGGAATCTTCAGTCAGAAAATACGCATGCAAGGCAGCATGCAAAGTCTAGGTGAAGAAGGGAAGATAGTTGGAAAGTGAAATACGAGAACTATGCGTGAAATGGGAGGACAAGGGCCAGGAAGTGCAAGATGTGCTGGACAAGGAGACTGATGAAAATTCAGAATTGTAGAGGTTGGAAATAAGCAGGAAAGGCTTATGGGCTTGAAACAAGGAGTCAGCTTCGGAAAGTCGTTAGGCAGGTATCTGTTATTAGGGGTGCAGAGTAGAAATGGTCAAGTGAGTACTGGGCAAAAAAGTCCAGAAGTGCTAGTTTGTTTGTTTTTTTTTTTTTTCTGGACAATTTCAGGACTTGTCATTCTGATAATTTATTTGCTTTTAGTAAATGTCTGTATTACTCAATTTGCCCCTTCTCTCTGTGGGATAGGACAAAGACAGTCCGTTAATACTGTTTCCTTAGTTATGGCAAGTGGCAAAGCGAGGTGTTCAAACTCATGTGCCAGTGTGATGCTGCACGATGTGATTTCTCTTTCCCCGCTTTGATTTTATAAGGAATAGGAGATCGTGAGTAAGAAGCTTAAATCAAGAGACTATTCATGTCGAATATTCAAAGCTAGAAAATTCCAGACTTAAGTTGCTTAATTACATCTTGTTTTGTATTAAGAGAGCATTTTAAGTGATGTTTGATATATTTTCTTGCCTTGTTTGATACATGGAGAGGAGCAACTCTGTGGCCAGATCAGAGAGCTGTGAAGTGGATGAAAATCGCCTCTAAAGTTTTTAAATGTAACCTGAAGGGTTCAGAAGTGATGCTTTGAAAATGTTTAAGGGGGAGCAGAACTGCTGAAATACTAATTTTGTTGTGATTTTATAAATTGGCTCTCTAGGCTGTCAGTGCCAAGTTCACAAGAGATGGAGATGGTTGTAAAGGAAAAAAAAATGGAGTACGGATCTGGAAAATATGCTCTCCCATGAGAGCAAAAGAGCTGAATTTATTCAGCTGAAGAGGTGTTTAAGAAGTGGTTTGAGTACTGGTCATAAAAAAAGATGATACCAGAGACTTCAGAGCTCTTTTGTTTAGTAGATTTATAATAATATCTGATAGTCAGAAGTTGAAACCAGAAATACGATATGATTGTAAAAGTAAGAGATATTAAATGTCAGAGTAATTTTTCTACTCCTTTAGCTCTCTAGATGAAATCACCTAATTCAATTTTTTTGGCCTGATTTAAGTCAGCTATCACTTGAAGTCCTATTGTCTATGACCGTCTATTTTTACTGCCTCTATTGCATGATATATCATTTGACCTATATATAATATATATAGCTATATATATATTTCATAAGGATTGGCAGAGCAGCCATCCTTTCATTGGGAAGTAGAAAGTTTCTCTATCTGATTGTCTCTCTTAACACGGCAAGGAAGAAATCCGATTTATCCTTGTCACTTCAGGCATGTGGGTCACTGCAGTTGCATCATTTGATTACCTCAAGTTAGCAGTAAATACAGCAGACTTGATAGAATTTATATTAAAAACATTGCATATAAAGTAGGACTTGAGATCCAGATGTTTTGAATTTTCTGTGCAAATGTCAAGCCTGGATGCAGCCACAGTGCGGATGGGGAAAGCTATGCAGCTGTGCGACTGCTCTCCTGGCATGTGACTGGGAATACATGCTGCAGCACATGGTGCTGAGAAAGGGCTGCAGTGCCCTAAGCCTCCCTGGTCAATCTGCACATACTTCTACTTAGTTCTTGTTCAGAATAATTCAGTAATATTTTTAAAGGCATGCTGTAGCTGACATTTGTTTTTCAAAGTTTCACATATGCTGTGATAAATCTACTTCCCTGCCTTTCAGGAGGGAGATAACGTTCATATTTTTTTTTTCATGCTGGCCGGCAGATCTTCAAACAGGCAGGTATTTCATTTTATATTGTGAGTGACTTCCATGAAAATGTTTATGATTAAAAATGAACGTAGGCGCAAGCATCTTAGAATTAATATTAATTGGTATTAGGTATGCTTTTCAAGTTGACTCTTTTATTTGATTGATAGATTCTGATAACAAGTAAATGTTAATCAGCTGATTCATGGTAAATAAATTATTGCCTTTCCCCCGTTGATCTCAGCTCTATGATTTGTGTATTTTTAATTTATTGTCGGATTTATGTTGCTTGGAAAAAAGAAATGCATGTATGAAGTGAGGACTCATGTTTTCTTGTAACTCAGTGTTGTTAAAAATGAGTGCTACATCTCCAGTCATTGAGGATTATAAATTTTTTTTAGTAGTTTTTCAGTGCCTCAGAAAGTAGAGGTGGGAGGCATCCACTGTTTTTTCCTAAAGGAGAAAGGTTTTCCTTATAGTACGATAGTGGTGAATTATCGTTTATTTAATTGGTTTTTACTGGTTAAAATACATACACTTTGAAAATCTGGCTTAGGTAGCATATAACTAATGCACGGGTGCTAAAGCATCAAAACAGCTATTGAGCCACGGTAACCTCATTAACAAAAAACGCTGTTAAGCTTCTTAATGTTTTGTTGAAGGTGAAGATTTTTTTGTGTGCATGTGTAGTTTTTACATCTAAATGGAAGTATTTTCAGCAATTAGATAAGGAATGCAGACACCTGCCTTATTGTATTTGTGTGCATGCTAGAAAGGACTAAATTAGCACTTGTGACTTCAGTGTGTTGGCAGATGTTATGAGGGCTTTTTCTTGAAGGGTTCTGTGAGAAGCCATTGACTGCCTCACATATGAGTTGGATCTTGTACTTAGAAACCGTGATCTGTTGGATATTGTCAGTGCTTGAAACTGTCAGAGAAGGTACTTTCCTATTTCTTGTATGTATAAATCGACATATGTCTGAGTCAGTATAGGTAAAATGGTTGTATTTATTGTCATTAAACGGCACCAAGCACTGTTAAAAGAAAATTGGGTATTTGCATTAATGTATCTTCTAAAAGGTGTAGGGGGGAAGTGTCTGCTTTTCAGGATCTATAATCTGCACATGTGAGAATGCAAAATTTGAAATGTCACAAGACAAGGGCTGGATTTTAAGTTCTGTTATCTGGTGAAAAAAATCCTATTTAGGCTTGGATTCTAGTGATAAGTTTAGTTTGAGCGATAACAACTTGATGTTTTTAGTGAATGTAAATATAGTGACAGCACTGTGCAAACATAAGAACAAATGACTTGTAGGCAATAAAAAAAAAATTAGAAACTTTGCTATAGCAAAGTCCTGTTAACAAGCTTCATAGAGGTGCCTGTTAAATGTCATGTTGGTTTACAATTTTGTGTTGTTTACCAGAAGGTAGAGCTTTGTAAAGTTGTATGTGAGGCCAAACAGAAATATTTAGTTGATATTTTGGTGAAACAAACTAAAATTAATACTCCTGCTGCCTACAGTTAAAAATAGAACTTCCTGAATATCTTATCTGCTGCAGATGTGACCGTTCACATTCACCAGCAAAGCCAGCCAATATTGCAGCTTTTAAGTAATCTTCGACTTGTTTCTGGTTGAAAGAAGCTAGCTAAAGAAAACACGCTCTAGCTACTTTTCCTACCTCTCTGCCTGCCCTGGCAGAGCAGCGTGCAGGCTCAGCAGGGTTTCGCAATGCAGCACCTTTCAGCTACTGGTGAGCTGCTGCCAAAAGCGGCAGTGTCCTCCCCGCCAGCCGCGTGGTCTCACCCTTCTCTTGCACAGGTACCGGTGCTTGTCTGACTTTAACGGTAAGACAAATCAACAAGAAAAACCCCTATGCAGTATTTCATTTATCGCTCTTTGGGGAGGGTAGTTTTCAGCCGGTTTAGTTCCCTAAGCTGACTTAACCTTCAGGGCAGATCAGTATTTAAGTGGCCTATGTCGACTAAGTTTAATTCAATAAGGAATTGGCTTAAGCAAAAGTGATGAGTCAGTTTAAAACCTTCTTTGAGTAAATCCTCTTTGTGAATGGCAGTCTTGACTACTGATTTTTAAAATACCCCCATGGTATAAACACATAAACATAACATATAAACAACGTATCTCTAAACAAGCTTCAAGCTACATTTAGAAGGAAGGATTCACTTCTCAAACGTAAAATGGATGTATAAAAGCCAACAGAAGTCAGTTGAAGAGGTGTCAGAGTTTTTCAGTTGAGCAGCGGCATTGAAGTGGCTATTAGGAAGTGAGAGGGCTACAAGCAGCAGAACCCGTTTGGGGACTGAATTTGGGGTATCATCAGCAGTGTGGAAACACTCATGACAGGTTTGGCGAAATCAAACCTGTGCTGCCATCGAGCAGGTGGCGCTGCCGTCGCTGGTGGGCGCTGGTGAGCGCTGCCATCGCTGGCAGGGAGCAAAGTTGGTACATGAGAGAGTTGCATCTGGGACTAGACTGGTGTCTGGGGAGGATACAGGCAGTGCGGTACCTCGGAGGCATGTGTGAGAGGGAACTGGGTATAAGATGAGCTAGATGTGGGGAGGATCTTGACAGCGGAGCACCTCCAAGGAGGATCTCAGTTGGATGTAGAAGTGTAGGGTGTAACTGGGGAAGGGTGGAGTGTGGAAAGGCATGTCGAGGTAATAACAAAAACCACAGGGCAGCTATTGGGGAGACTTGGAATGTGGCTTTGTCACCAGTGTTTGGAGCTATAAACCGTCAAAAGATTGTGATAGTGTGACTGGGGAGTTTTTTAAGGTACCTGAGTGGGTCAAGGTTGAAATTGCCAGGTTGTAGAGGAGGAGATTGTAATGTTTGAGTTAGAAGAACAAAATTTTTGTCTCCTTATGGAGAGGAGCAGGGACTTCGATGTTATATTTTTGCCTTGCTACCAATCCCAAGCCTATTGCATGGAGACAGATCCCTCACTTCCTAACTAGTCATTAATGGCACGGGGGTGTAGGCTTTGTTCTGCCATGCTACAAGGGTCTTGATTGTTTCTTGATTCTGTTCCAGATAGGAAAATTAATTTGAACTTAGTATAATTAGGGTGTGCTAAAAGCATGGCGAGACATGATCTGTCACTTTTAATGGCCTATGGAATCATTTGAGTCAGCCATTTAGTACAGCTAGCCTCCTAGTGAGGCTTGCTCTAGATATATGTTACATGATCAAATAGGCTGGAGTGTTTCTCGGTTTGTTTCTCTGCCTGTCTTTTTGTGGGTGTTTGTTAGACTGGAAAGACTCTTGCATCCAGTGATGAGCTTGGTGGTCTCCCTGCGGTTTGCAGGATGGAGGCGATTCTGTGCTGTACTGTTAGCCCTTCTGGCTGAAGGAGCGATTGCCGTCAAGGGCTGAATTAGTACATATGAAAAACTGAAGCAGCTAGTTCTTTTTATTTTTGTGTTCAAAGGCTTTTCTATTTCAGTATATTTAATTGGCAATGGGACAAAAATAAAGTACAGTGATATCAACACCCTTGAACAAGCGACGGAGAATCAAAGACTATCTTTCATAGCTTTCTGAAAGAGTTATTTTCCAGATGAAATATCTATGGAGAATCTTGTTGAAACTATTTTGATTTATATTGTACTTAGGCTGAAGCTCTTTCACACACACAGTGATTAGGATTCTTGATGGTAAAATGCAAAGTTCGGTATCAAAGCTGAAAATGCATAATATTTCAAAATTGATTTATTTAATCTTGGATTACAGTTTAAGCAGCTAAAAATAAGACTTTTGAAAAACCTTAATACACAACATATTATTAGAAAGAGGGGCTTATCCATGTTTGGGAAGGCAGCTGAAGTACTGCATAATTATCTAATTCTATAGCATAAACAAATTGTGACACACTTGCAAAGTAGGATACAGTCCAAAGTTACTTGACTTCAACAGCAATTCCATGCATGCTTAAAAGGGAATTTCAGAATAAAAAGTAAACTACCATTGTGGTTTTTTTTTTTTTGGCAATGTAGGGATAACTAGTAGATGGAGGAAGTATTGCATGTGTTCGGAACTTACTGTTTAAACACTTGTGTGTCTTCTGCTTGCCCCAGATTACATGTTTTGGATAAGACTAAGACTCACAGTATGAAAGAGCTGATAGGGCACATAGTTAAAAATCGCTGAACCTAAAACTTCAGAATAAGTTAACCACAAAACCCAGGAAAAATTGATTTCATGACCGTCATGACTGTTGGATCATAGATCAATTTTAGTAGTAACTAAATAGTCTCTAACACTATAATTGATGACTAACACAAATTAATGATAATCATCAGGTTATGAGCTAGAGAAAGCGTAATTGGCCTCTCCTTTATATAATAATAATAAATCATTGGAAATGCATGTAAAGACTGGAAATGCAATAGATAATTTGTGAAAATTCAATTAAAGAACATGTATATTCATATGCACATTTCCAACTGTATGCAGTGTACTGAGTGATGATATTTAAAAAAACCTGTACGCTACTTTGTGTTGGTTTGAGTTGCCTTGTCTTTGCTTTTCTGCCAGCTCATAGTTTATTCAAGGAAAAACTTAGCGGTGCTTTTGTGATTATGGGTGTACTGAGATTTTTGATAAATAGGCACCATGTGCTCAAGACTCTGCACGGGCATTTCAATTCTATTTCTGTGTTTAATGTAGCTGCTCAGTTGGGCCAATTAAGTTATAGAATTATTTGTTTAGAAAAATGTTTACTAGTACCAGCTTGCAGAACAGATGGTTAAAAAAAGCTGTCCTTTGAAATGATGGTCTAATTTCTCGCGTGTCTCAAGATTTCTCTGAGTAATCAAACACAGCCCTTCCCTAAATACACTGACGTGTGGGAGCTTCCAGTTTCTTCATTTGATAATGCTTCAGACAGTGAATTCTTCTTTTAGAAGTACTTTGATAATCCATTGTAGCCTACTTCTTAATTGCAGTTTGATTTTTTTTTTTTTGGTTGCTTCTATTGTGTTTTTATGGCAAAAGACATACTTTTGATTAAATCTCCAAATTTCAGAGGTTTTAAAAAAATAATTTTTCTCAAAAGGAAAGCAAAAGCGTTTCAATTAAAAATGGTCAGCTATTTTTGGATCAGCTTTATTTTGCATCTGGACTGGTTAGCCATAAATTTGTATTGGCTCTAGGGGAACTTTAAGAGCAAATCTCATGTGATCAAGAGAAAGACTGTTGTGAAGACTTCTTGATTTCGCTCAGTTCTCAAGCTTTGGAAACTGCATTTTAATGCACAGATAGTCCAGTATTTTAATGTACTTGTTTATAGCCAGGACTTCAGAAAGAAGCAACTCTCCAGTCACCTATATTAATCAGAAGTAGCCACAACATACATATTATGAGTCCAAGAAATAACAGATTTCTTAAGCCTTTTGCCTTAGTCAAGAGAAGCATGTACAGAGATGGAATAAGAGATCCTGGGGCTTGGCCTGATCCTTCCTTTTGTGTTACTTGTATTTAGTAGTTCTCTGCTCTTTGAGAGTCTTGTGTACTGATTCAGCTAAATGGCTTCTTGATTTCTCATAACACTGTGTAATGCACTGAATTTAAGAGGCTTTTTCTTTGATCTTAATGAACGGCTAGTTTCAGCTAAGTCCCTTTGAATTGATCTGCAGTGTGGAACCTGATTACTGTTCTTGAAGCATGTTAGGTAAGTGCCATCTATTCAGGAAGATGCTGATGTTGAGGGAAAAAATTAACTGCTGACCCCTGCAGTTAATTGTCTTAGGCAGTGTTAAAGTGGTAGGTTGGTGGTCTTTTGTTTTGTATGGGTTGGTTTTGTTGTTTTTTGAATAGGGTATAGCTACATTTTTTTTTCCGAAGACATAGTGAAATAAACCCATAATTTTTGCTTTTAAAAAAAGTCTTTACCTTTAGCCTAGTTTTGGAGTAAAATGTCAAGATATTTATGATCGGGCTGACTCTTGGATTCTGACTGATTGATGGTAGGATGAAGGTACTATATCTTCAGTTACAGGAAATATTTTCTTACTGTAAAATAAGCTGCTTTGCAAATTCCTGGTCGTCTTTTTTAGTAGTTTTCTGTATGCGCCTATATGAAGTTTTGTAGAAGTGTTACAAATTTCTTCAGTTAAACGTGACAGAAGGCTTTCAGAGCAAAAAGCCCTTTCAGTCCATGGGCAAGTATACAAACACAAATATGTAGGAAGGAGTATATGAATGTTTTGTGCAATGTCATTCAATCATCTGAAATTTCAGGCAGCTTACTATCTACAAGATTTCTTACAGCTATAGCCTCAGTGCTTCTGTTGGTAAACATTATTCAGACTTTACAATTTGGAAACTTGGAGTTGAGAAATGTTTGCGGGAAATGATCTGTGGAAGAATTGCTGAGCCATGATCAGTTTTGTTGTTGGTTTTGTTTTGGTTATTTTATTTAAAAAAACACAAAAAACAACCCCCAAAAAACCAAGAAAAAGCACAGTAGTGTTTCCTGTCATTGACTGTGAATGGCACTCAGACCCCCTAATTCTTTGTACTGAATCTGTTCTTAGGGGTTCTGGGCCGTCTTAGGGAATTATCAGTTACCTTCATTTTTAGTGCATTTTCAGAAGCAGCTTGTGGGAATTCTTGCTCGAATTTTGATGTCCCAACTTTTTCTCTTCTAGGAGTATGCTATATCCTTAGGAAAAAAAAAAGTCTTAAAGTTTTCCCAGAAAAGCATCTAAAAAGCTTGAACATTTCATATAAACCTGTTTTCATGCTAAGCCAAGTCATAGGATGTCTTTCTATGACTTAATAAAAGGCAAAACACTAGATGGTTCATATGGATGAAGAGATATATATGCATATATTTATTTTAAATGTTCATAAAATTGTCACAATATTCTGGAAATCTGATGGATTTCCAGGTTACAGAAAATAGTCCATTTTTGTAAACTCCTTCCTTTCACTGAAATACAGAGTACCTTGTTGCAGGTATAGAGGGAACTCTCTTGTACCAGAGTATGCTGTAATATCGTGTTAGGTGTATTACTTCTGGGAGTAATCTTGTTTATCTGTCCGTGCCTGTTTAGGGCTTCTGTTCTGTAACAGGGTGATGTAGCTGATCTTGTTCTCTGGACATCTGCCTGCTGAGAATGAGCCGTGTCCTTCGTTCTGTTTCACAATATCTGCCAAACAACTCGAAGGCGATAGTATGCTGTCGTTACTATTGTCCAGGGCTCGGTTTGGATCCTTGGGTTAAGGACTTTCTCTAACACTGGTTTCTGACTTGTACGCAGCTTTTTTGGCCATTACCCGATTCTTTTGGAAATAGTATTTGAAAGAGGATATTGATAATGTTTTTTCTTCTAACGCCTTACATGTAAGGGGTTCAGAATTTTTAAAAAGTTTTGTTGTTCTTGTTTTACAATACAACTGCATCATTCTATTGTTAAAACTTACTGTAATAAATTTCTGGAATATCTCCTTTGTGTAATTATGTACGGTACATGAACATCTGGGGTTTTTGGACTGTTTGCCCTCACTGTACTTCAGATATTTGTTTTATTTCTGAAGTCAGTTAATAAAGGAAATCATGTTTATTTTTTACCTTAATCACAACCGTAAGTTTCTTTTCTTTACAGTTAGAATCTGTAGAACATCTATAAAAGGCTTTTCTGTCCTCTTTACAAAACAAATTACCCTATGTCGAAAACTCCGGTTCCATTAGGAACACTTCAAAACTGTGGAGAGTGTCCTGGCTGTGGAAGTTTTCTCCCTGTGCTCCAGTCTGTGAATGGTGTTCTTTAAAATGCAAGAGATCGTATTTTTTATTTTTCTGTCTATGGCCTTTTATATATGTGCTTTGAAGTTTATTTTTCAAAGTGGATGAAGATTTTAATACTAGTACCTGTATCCAGATATTTTTAGGATATGCCTCCTGTGAAGAAAAAAATGTTTTCCTGAGATATTATAAAGATTAATAGGCTCTTAATGTAATGTTAGTATGTTACATTAAAATTCAGATAGTTCCCCTTTACTGTGATTTCTGTCTCAAATTAGGAATACATCGTGTTTTTTTTCCCCATTAGTTAAGATGGCCGAGTGTCCAGACTGTTACGAGAATAAATTCCAAATAGTTGTCAGAGCACTTTTGTTAAAGAATTTCTGAACGTTTTAAGATACTATACCTGGTAGAATTTAAAATACATGAGTTGGGGGGAGCAAGGGATGTTGTGATTTAAGGGTGGGGGTTTTTTGGTTTTTTTAGGAGAGGTAAATCTGTGCTATGAATAGAATGCTAATACAGGAGATTTTCCTCTAGTCCACATCTTACCCATTTTATATACGCTGTGTGTGCTAGCAGGCACGCTTTTAAAATGTTGGCTGGTTGTTTTTTTTTTTCATGGTAAAAATAGCTTGCAGCTTATTGAAAAACAAGGCAGACCTGTGCCTCAAAATCCAAATGAAACTGCTGCTTAGATGAGGCTCTAAAGAGGGCATTTATATGTTGTGGAATGAATGGCATGCCTGCGCTAACTCCCGCAGGCCGGATATTTCCAAGGTATCAGAGCTGTATATATTGCTCTCTTCCCCCTTTGGATCCAAAGGCTTCTCCCTCGGCAAGGTCTGAAGGACCCCTGGCCCCAGTGGGGAGGATGGGGTTAGGAGTCGGGGACAGCAGGGGGAAAGAAAAAAATGAGCAAAGTAACTAGATATGTGTGTTTGATTTTTATTTTTATTGTTCAGTCAGACTGTCCTGTGATAGTTCTTAGGCTCCTTGTACTTTGTGAGCTAGCTAGTTGTTTTTCTAATCATTGTTCTTTGAACAGTGTAGTTAGGAATTTCCTGTTCACGTTTTACTACAATGGTTTGTTTAAAATGATAGACCACAGTCGTTTTCCTGACCTAAAACTAGATTAGCCTTGAATGTCGAAGAGAAGTTGGACAAATAAAGAGGATAGACTGTATTTGCTTATGTCATGGAGAGAGGCCTTTTAACCATGGGCTCAGTTATATCAAATACCACAAGTCATGTTTCTTAAATATTTATTAAGACAAATAAACACAGTTATTGTATAAACTGGCACGTCTCCAAATTTCTATCTCTTTGATTCTCATGGGTGGGTCACTTTTAATCAGGAGAAATATTTTTAATCAAGACTCTGATATCTACTGGATTACTGAATCCAGCGTTACCTCAGTTCTCCACCCCCGACCCTCCTGTTGTTACATTTATAAAATGCAACAAGATAAACCCCTAAATTTCAGCAAAGTTCAAGGTATAAAACACAGCCACAAACTGTCAGGAAATACTCAAATTGGGAATAAACCTGTCTTTTCTCAGTACATCTGGTGCCTGTGTTAAGGAAAAAAGTAGCATAGTCGTCTTAGGTATTGCCATATGTTTGCTTTCAGATTCGGGGAAAAAAGTTTCTCAAGCCCAGCAGTGTTAGATGCACAAGGAATTGCAGCATCCTTATAATACAAGTTATGTTTATTTTGGACAAGTTCCTTGTATAACACTGCTAATCTATGTAAATAGTGCACACCTGTATTAATGGAACAGTACAGGTAATAAGGCTATTGATTTTTATCTGTAAAGAGATAAAATTTCAGTGTTTAAAAACAATACATGAACTCCAATTTGGGTTTTTATTTTACAGAAAAATTACTGTAACATAAATTGTATTATGGTGTGGCACATCCAGTTTTGGAGGGATATCGTATTGGCCTGCCCGAGTTGGCTATTGAGTTCGTTACTGACAAGCATCAAACTTGTGAATAGACACTTTATACCATGCTCTTCAGTATTTGTAATGCAAGACTGTCAGTGAAAATGTACATGTGAAATTCTGATAAACCTGCCAAATTAATTTTTCAAGCTGGGAGATGTCAGACTTGTAAGGTTGTGGAGTCTATAGCTGATATGACACACAGGCATGTCATTACAAGGGTGTTGCCAGTTAAAATACTCAGCTGTTATGGTATTTCCAGCTTAGCATCTAACTTCGTTCCACCCAGCAAATAGTCACATAAATAGGACTAGCTGTGGATTTTTAAAGGAAATATTTAATGTATTTTTAAAGAAAATAACATTTGGAAGGGAAAATATTTGGGTAGCTTGCACGTGAATGTCTAGGGTAGGGCAGGGAGATGCCTTGCAGAGTACCGAGCTTGATGTGCTAAAGAAGCTCGCAGTAGATGTTATGTGGAAAATGTTACAATTTATAAAAATCAGGTATTTCCGTGAGCACCGGAACTAATGAAGTCTGGTTTCCTGTGGGTTTGTGTCTTACGGCTGATTGACTTTGCTGTCTGGGAAGGTGAAACTTCTGCTGGACACTTTTTGCCTTGCATTTGGGGTATTTGCATCCGCTTGCTCCCAGACAGATTATCTGATACCTGATTAGGTGTAAACATGGGCTTTTTGTTTTCTACAAGGCCTCCTACTTTCATGAACTTTCATAGGTGTTTGAATTATTCTAGGGGGTTTCCCTAAAATCTGAGACTCATCAATGGAATACAAACCAAATAGACCTAGGTGTATTAATTAATATTGTTATTAATAAAAATCACATATCCATATTTTTATAGTGGATGGGACTACAAGCCCTTGATTTTTTTTTTCATGCCCTGTTGTCTGCTAGCTTCTAGTAGCCAGTTCATTGAAAAAAGGAGCCAATATCTGAAAACCAAGTGATGTTTTTACCCAGCAAGTAATAGAAATAGATTTTGAGATTAACGTTCCAGATCTTATGGTACAGGCTTGTACTACAGTCGTTCTGTGGTGTGTGTGCAATGGATGCACTATTCCCCCCCAAATGAAACAAAGCATTAGACAGATTTAAGTATCCGGTGTAGCTGTGAGGTTGCATTGCCTGAGGTATGCTGACTGGTTTTTTGGTTTGGTTTCCTGCTTGGGTAGAGATCCAGAGTCCTGCAGAAGGTTTTTCAGTGAGATACCTGCTGTTAATGTACCTCCTGGAGCTGTTAGCAGTCATTTTTTTGTTCATAAAGATCGGAGGTGTATTGTGTGAAATGCTGCCAAGGGTCGTCGGTGCCGTCGGCTTTGCTGTCAGCAAAGACTGTTCACTTTGGTTTTGACCTTCATTAAGCACGTATTATCCTACCTGGAAAAGCTGGAGTTCAGTAAGCTAGGGTGTGAATAAACAGGGCTCTCAATCTTCCATGTGAATGCTTTTCATGTAGCAATATGGGTGAGTAGTTTATTCCACTAGATGAAGTAAGTGAGGTGAATAAGGTGAGTAAGCAATTTCATTATGAGACTCTCTCAGTTGTGTCTAAATGCTATGTTGCAAATTCGGCTCGTGCTTTGAGCTGGTCGGGAGCCAGGTGGCTGTGGTTAATTCATCGCCGAACCTGAGCTAACAAGCCCTGCGTAGGCTAGGTTATATTAGATGGAGCTCCGTGCCACACCAAAGTAGCTGGTAGCTGTATGCGTGGGAAGCCAGGGCAGAGCTGCTTTGGGTCTGCTGGAAACATCCTGTGTAGACAAACTCTAGAAGTGTTTGTGTGGAGTAATTAATTGACTGTATGAATTTACAGGACCTTTACTGTAATTCTACTTTCTCTACAGAGATCAGTCAATGTTCTTTTTGTGCAAGCTGTAGTCACTAGTTGTTTCTTGTAGGGTTATATTTATAAAGCATACATAAGATGTGTATTATGATAGGATGTATCACCAGTGTTAGTCAAATGGATTCATAACTTTCTTACCTGTTGATTGCAGTAGTATAGCAATTTGTATATAATAAAGTTAGCTTAAGCAGAGATCTTTGAAATAAAGCCATGACTTTAGGAGGATTTCTAATATCCATCAATCACAACGGCTATTAGGGAGGATAAGTTGAATCTTCAAAGTAGACAATTAAATTACTCTTTTCAAATACTTGATAGAAACAGAAAAGCGCCTTTAAGTTTTTCTTCCTAGTCTTCCAAAATCCTATCTCCCAGCTGTATTACTGCAATGCCTTTTCTGACCTCCTCTTCTAGTTGTTGTGCAATACCAGTCCTAAAATGTTGTCCGCCTATTTTAATCATGCCTCTCCAAAGCAAGAAAGAGTATAGTTCAGCAGTACTGGTTTGGGATTTGGGACATTGGGGTTCAGTTCTCTGCTCTGCCATGTTTTTTTGTGTACTGTTATTTTTAAACTCCTTGTGTCTGGTGTTCAGGTGGGTACTAATTATGGTATTTCTTAACTTTATGGTGGTGCTCTGATTATAAATTAATAATGTGATTGTATGAACACAAATAAAATGAGTAACATAAAGATTTAATTCTCCTCTTGGCTTTGTCTGCTAAAAAGATTTGTTTCTCTTCTGGGCTTTGTCTGCTAACGTTCATGCTTTTCCTTTGTAAAGTACTTCCTAAAATTGGTGATACTTTGACACTTTCAGTTACAGCCTTCCAAAGGCAGAAGACCTCAGTTCCTAAATCTTGTGTTACTTTGCCTAGATATTTGATACAAAGTTTTGCTGATGACACTAGGAAGAAATAAAGCAGTAAGCAAGCTTGATTTGAGGGTGGAATGGTGTGGTGTCTCTACCTCTTCCCTCCCCCCTTCCTACCTTGGTATCAAGGGCAGTAGGTATGATGTTTTTTAATGAACATTAAAAATTACTGTGGCTTATTGATCTTCATCTTACAATTGTGCTTGCCAAGCACCATATGATAGGATAGATGTAGATGTTTCTCATTTTCTCCAAGCATACTTTCTCTCATGTGTTAAGCTGTGTCTTTTAGCTATGTAGCTTCAGTTAAAAGTTTTCTTTGTATTTGGTTTATTGGGGCAAATAATAGGTGTCCATCACAGCACAGAATGGTTGGCAGCTTAGCTTGTAGTGGTTTTGTTTGGGGAAAGCAGTAGTCATAAGATCATCAGAAATTATAAGATGTGTGTGACTATTGACAGTGTGTGGTAGGAAAAACTGTATTTATAATTGAGTGTCCAGTAACCCTCCAGTTTCTCATCTGCGACATAGCATCATGAAGCTGTTGGCATGTGTTGCTCCTGTGCCAGCTCCTGAGACAGGAGCACTGGAAGGAGCTGGAGGAACGTGTGCCATGAGGCAGCGCGGTGGTGCTGGCCCAGGCACTGTTGGGGCTGGCCGTCCTGGCATAGGAACTGGCTGCCCTCAGCTCTGGAGGGCTGGGGTGGCTCCCAGCGCTGTGAGAAGGCATTGGTGTGCTTCCAGGAAAGAAAGATGGGGACAATACTAAGAAAGGAGTATTTTTATCGGGATAGCTATGTATTTTGTACAGTCAAAATGTATATGTATAAAACCTTGTCATTAAAGCTATGTAAAGGGAACAGAGTAATTTCTGCTGTCTTTGTGTGTATGAGGAAGCACATGTCTGATCTGGAAGGTGTGTTTGAGAATGCTTTTGTAGTTTTCCTCTTTTGGAAATTGGAGATCAAAGTGGTGTAGGTTCAAAACAATGGAAGAATGTACTGGGCTTAATTGTACAAAATGAGCTGTTTATTGAGGGAAAGGTGAGTTCATTTTCATGGCTACTTCTGAAGGAAGCAAGAAATAAAAGTCTTGGATCTCTGAAGGCAATGATTTTTTTTTTTTCTTCTCGACATTGAAGTTTGGATGTTAAAAGTTGCTAGAACAACTTGTCTATGCTTGAAATATCTTACAAATTAAACCATGTGTTAGACAAGCTGCTATTGAAAATGCCATTTGTATAATTTGTTTTCCTTTTAAAAGCAGTTAGAGTCCATATACAAGAGCTCTTTAAACATTTTTGTTTACTTTTATACTGTTCTTGGATTGCATAAAATATTATATTGTGAAATTTGTCTCACTTGTCAATAAATTGTGTTATCCCTTTAAGTATTCTGGACTTATATTATGGCAACAATGATGCCATCCCATCCTTTGCTTCTGTCAGTATTCATTTTCTGGGAAGAAGTAAACGCTGAATAGTGCCTCTTTTATGTGTTTGCTAGAATTTTGAGAAGGTACAGATCATTCAATCAGTGGAAATGTGCTTGTGTCCATGGATGTCCACCCTTAGCATTGCTGTAGTGCCACCTCAGAAAGCAGCGTGGTTTAGAGATGTCTTGGATAGTTGATATGCTGCCTTGCGTATTACTCTGTGTTTTAGAGAGTTTAGAGTTTGTTTTTCAGATGTGTTTTTTTTTTTTTTTTGGGGGGGGGACGGATGAGAGGGGGAGACCAGTGTTCTTTCCCAAATCAGCTTCCCACTTGAGACTTGACTGATGTTTTAAATTAATGTATTCATTACTGCTTCATTTCCCCTTCTCTGGAGATTTTTAAGACTCGCCTGGATGCAGTCCTGAGTCATGTGCTCTAGGCAATCCTGCTTTAGCAGGGGAGATGGACTAGATGATCTCTAGATGTCCCTTCCAACTCTGAAGTTTCTGTGATTCTGCTTCTTTGTTGAGAGGAATTAGGGAAAATTGTCTCCATAAAACTGCCTTTTACAGGAATTAGAAGCATTAACTCATTGTGAGTAAGATGCATTGCTCATTGTATGGCCAGAGGGAAGGAGAGGGTCTAGACCAGTCATATCTGTAAAACCTAGGCTTCCATTAAAATGTAGCACAGCCAACAGGGTTTAACTGGGTGTGCAGTGAGGCTCCCTACATCAAAAGGCTGTTCAGAAAAGAGATTGAAGATGATCAGATAGGCTGAAAAGCAGTGCTGCTGAATAGTGGTTAAAAATACCTTCTTAAATTGGAGGGAGGAGGAATAGATTTAATACAATATGATAACAATTTATTTAACCAGTGGTATCTTCTTTGTTCTTTAATTAGAAGTTGAGGGCAAAATTGTCAAGAAAGTTAACTTCCTGAGGACATTAAAAATCTAGGATCAGACTTTCAACTATGATGATGAGCAGTGAGGGGATGGAATGAAGACCTTTGTTGTTCTGACAGCTTCCATCTCCAGTAATCTGTTGTCATGCTGCAGCAGTAAGAAATCAGAAAATCCAAATCTTGTGAGTAAGAATCCTGTGGATTTAACACTGAAAGTGGCAATGTATGTAAATATCTGAGTTCACTTACGGGGAAGTAAGACCTGCAAAAGGAAGCTAGACAAAGGGTGATGGCAGAAGACAGGCTTTCCTGGCAGCAGCAGTGATCTAGGAAACAGTGAGAAAAATCTCTTCTTCGTATTAGTTGTTCAATTGTGGCATAAGTACAAGATGGGGGAGGAAAGAGGGAGTACTCATGTTTCTTTTTCCACAGCTGTGTTACGAGAGGCTGTCTCCTTGCTAAATGGGTAATAGTAAAAGTTTTTTAGAAAACGATACAACATGAAAATGTGTGGAGCAGAGTAAGTGCATAAGAGTCATTACCACATTTTTCTGGGAATTTCCTGTCATACTTTGTACGCTCGCCTGCCTTCCCGTGCGCCATCGTTTCCCTTTCAGTTCGAACCTGTTTCCTAATAGCCTTTGAGGAGCTGGTGGTGAGTTTTTGAAGTCCTGGTCTCTTAAACAGACTTTAGTCACAAAGTTAGGCACACGTTAGGCATCTGCTGTCTGGAATAGTAGTCATGGTTCAGTCTGCTTCTTGCCCTCCTTTTACTGGATCTCCTGAAGTGTTGCTCATCAACCCAACTAAGCAAGCAGGCTTACAACACTTCTGAAAACTGTGGATTTTTTTTTCTTCTTTCAAGCCACTTGGAGATTGAATCAGTAGATCTTTCAGTAATTGGAAATAGCTGGTGGTGTTGGGGAAAAGTTTGCCACCTGAGTCAAATTTTGCTGATCAGCTTCTAAGTCCAGGACACAGTTCTACCTACCATCCTCACTTCAAAGACCCAAGGGTCTCTTTGATGGTTAGGTATCGTCCATAAATAATTCTGAAGACAGTAGGTAAATTGGAGTGAGAGAAATGAAAATATTAGATGCTTCCTCTGCTAGTAACACAAAGGGCTGTGAAATGTGCGGAACAGTTAGTCTGATAAGGCTTCATGTAATTTCTGTAGGCAGGTAATTTTCTGTATTAAGTAAAGAAAACATTATGTCCCTTCTGCTGGCACTGAGAAGAGCTTAGATTTTAAGCTTTTAGAAGAGCTTAGATATGTCAGACCTAAACCCTCACTTCTCTTCTGAATGCATCTGTCCAACCTGTTTGTTACTCTGTACCAGACAGGCCTCTTTCCTTCACTTCTCCTGCAGTTCGTTTAATCTGTATTTCTGATGTCTTTGTGGCTTTTCTGTTGTTGCGTGGAAGTGCTCTCTGCATTAAAGATAGACTTGATCTTACTTGAGAAAAGAAGTTGCAGTTACTATGAAAAAATACTTTTTAGCGAGCATACTGTTCAGGATATGTCTCAAAACACAGTAGCTCTCTGTCTTTGCACACCTTTCTTTTAATAGTTGCTTGGTCAATCAATCATTACTCATGTGTTAATAGTTCATTTCCTTCATGAATATCTAATTATTTTCTGAGTAGCTCCCAGTGTCTGATTTTTTTTTTTTATTTTAGCCAATCTTAGCAGATAAATGGATTAATTAGATGGCTTTCAAACATGTTATCCATGTCAAGTTCCCATGTTGTTAGGTCTTAAGCTTTCCTGAGCAATGAAGGAAGTGTTCGTATTGGGAGTTGCTGTTCCTGGGGGCAACATCCATTGCGTAGCAGTGGATATTCAAAGGTGCTTTTGAGATTTTGGTTTTTCATTTGGTGTATACTTGACTTTCTCAGAAAAGAATCAGACTTTTAAAATAGGCTTTGTTCTTTCTCCGAACTTTAGAAGGCTCTTTAAGATATGGGTCCTGGTGCCTAAATGTACTCTTCCTAACTGGGATGCTTTTGTGATGCATGTGTAAGGTTTTTCACGTCTATTAAAAGTTGCATAGCCAAACGTAGACATATTCTGAAATGCCAGATTTAAGGTCTGCATTGTCATTATTGTGAAATTGTCTTTATTTATGTCATTGCATTCTGGTTTTGTTTGGGTGGGGTATTTTGGTGTCTCCCCTTGCCCAAGAGCAAGGCTTAGTATACCCTTAGGAGACTGCAGGTCCTTCTCCCTGTGTGTCTCCTTCTGTCTGTGTCTCCCTGCACCATTTATTAATTTCTGATTACCGCCTGCTCTTCTTCCAGCACCTGATTCCCATGCTCCTCATCCTTCCATATCACGGTGTGCCTGCTTCCTTCTTTTCCTCCATGGTGTTCAGTTGCTAACAGGGGTTGCATTGAGACTGGATGGACAAACTGGCTTCCTAGTCTCTGTTCCTGGAATACAAGGAGCGGAGTTGGACTGGCGGTGTTTTTCCGCAGCTGGAGCGAGCCTTGCGTTGTCCTGGCACACTGAGGTTGGGTGGGTGTGTAGTCAGGAGAGGTCCTGAGAAGCTGGCGCATGTTCAGTGGAAATTAAATCTGCAAAGAACGGGGCTTCCATACTTCACAGAGTTATGTTGAGCACGTGCAACGATATTCCCCCTCTTCCACTCCCCTGTGCCTTGACCAAACTTGAATGTTTTTCCATGGGGACAGTAGGAGACCTAAAAAATTCAGGCCCTGGTGTTAGGAGCGCTGAGGTTATTTGGGAGACTGGTGTAGAAATTCTAGTATGGGAGTGGGGAGGGACAGCATTTTTTTTCCTCTGCTTTATTCTTTAAAATGGCTGAGCTGTTTTAATTGAAACTTCTCATGAGGCACACCCTCAGGAGGGAGAACTTCAGCCAGTCTAACAAAATTAGAAGCAATCAAAAAATTGCCTAACGAGGCAATGCCTAACAAAGCATACCAGACTTCTTAATGAATGGGTGGCACTGCATTGTAGTAATGTGTAGATGATACAACTCTATACTGGAGCAGTATTTGGATACCTGCTACTTTTTGTTTGTTGATATGCAATACTTCCAGATAAACAGTTTAGATACTTACTCTGCGATGTACATCTTTTTCAATATAAACAAACACTGCTTTTACCACTGTGGAAAATATGCTCTAGGTCAACCGCGAGATGTTGGGCTAGATGCAAGAATTACCAGCTAAAGTTTTGTGGCCTGGATTATGCAGGAGATCAATTGGATGATGACAGTGGTTCCTTCTGACCTTAAAATGTGGAGCTGGTCAGCTGGGGCCACTCTGTGCTGCCATGGTGGAAGTTAGAGGCTTCCCGCGGCTCTGGCTTCCTTGAGGGCTTGGGGCTGGGAGGGAGGGAGCTGAAGCTGGCTTTCAGCAGCTTTTAAGCGCTCCTTCCTAGTACGGGAGCCGCTCTTCGATACAGGGAATTGAACTTGGTGCACTGAAAATATATATCTACATTTACTAACTGCAAAGGAATGCATAAATATCGAAAAATATGCAAATATATAAGATTACCCCCAAAATATTTGTCTGTGTGGTACAAGGGGCCTTTGTCTGAGTGACATCCAAAAGGAAACTTTGGAAGGGACACCTTCAGCTTCTAGAGGGACTTGTCATTTGCAAATGATAATAATAATACAAACCACAGAAGTCGGTTTCCTGAGTTGCTGTAAATGGAAGCGTGTTTTTAACACTCCTTCTTTTCTAACACAAATGTAGGAAGCTGGCAAAGTAGCTAATTTCAGTGCTCTAGAAAAGTTTAAAGTGAAATAATCTAAGGAAACGGAAGCCTCTATTTTTAACCTTCTCGGTCATGGGAGGTGGGGTGGAAGAAGAGGAGGCCATCTACTGTTGAAGTCTCTTTAGTATGTTACTTTATAAATTTAATCTGCTTTCCCCAGTGCTGTTTCAGTGAAGAGCTGCTTGTTACTTGTGGGTGTTTAAATTAAGATCAGTGTAGGTTTGACGACATGGTGTGTCTTCTATAACTGTGCTTTATCATCTGTTGATTGATTTTTACTTTTCCACTTTTTGGTAGATCTGAAATTTTACGCTGTAAAAAAAAAAAAAAAACCCCGAAACATTTCTTGTGCTGTTTTACTCTTTGATTTAGTTTCTTATACTGAAAATGAATTTTTCTAGTAGTTCTAAGTTTTTTTTTTTTTTTTTATATTGTGTTTGAGCAGGTTGTCTTAAGTTTTTGTTGTTGGGGTTTTTTTTGTTGTTGTTTTTTTTTCTTACTGCACTATTACTATTCCTAAAAACAACATCATCTGGCTGAATTTTTCACAAAATATTTTTTTTTCCCCTGTATTTTAGCAAAAGCATGACAACTAAATTATGAGTAATTCCTCATACTGCTTACTTGGAAGTACTTTATTGGTCTAGCTTGAAGCTTTAATATAATATATTGCACTGCTACTGGGAACCATAGAAGTAATAGCATCAAACTTCATAACTTCAACCTCTTAAAAAATTCAGATGAACATAAATCTGTAAAACTATCTTTTTCTTTAGGATATGTTACTGAATTACTAATACTGATTGGGGAATACGCTATTAGTTTGCAAGGTCAGCGTTAAGGAGGACTGTAGGAGGCAAGTGTATTTGGGGAATAGTAATAATACTGGGATAATTAAATGTTGGGAAAACAGAGGCTAAGTTTTCCTAAAAGCTTGAGAATTACTGGCTGACAAGGGGATCGACCTGGAGTGTAGAAGCAGTTGTAAGATTTTAAGTACGTATTTTAGAGAATCTTCTCCCCAACACCTGCATTAGCATTATATATTTGTAGCTTACCTGAATTTGTATTTGTGACTGATAGGTTGAGAATGTTGAGAATCAAAAGTTTAGAAATAATATAAACTGGATTATCATAAAGTGTAAATAATTTGACAGCTGTATCTGTAACTTTAAAGGAAAGACAAAGAGTGAGCTGTGGAGAAGAAAACGTAGCAAGGCTGCAAATTGTTGCAGAACTATTGCTTTTTTCCTTAGGTAGTTACTGTGCTTTAAAGAAATTATTTTACTTAGCAAGGGGATTGTTGCTCCAGTGGTATAAAAGAAGCAAAGGTTTTAGGGAGATACAGTTTTGTTTTGTTAGATATCCTGATATGTTTAGGAAGAAAAAAAAAGACACATTTTAAGCACAGTTTTCTTTAATAGGTTTATTTTTAGACCACCTTTAATACCTTAAAGGTAACCATTGACTGTTTTTGTAATACCATGTAAAATATGGTTTACTGAAGCTTTTAAATAAGTAGGTAAATTGAGGATGTCTGTATGTGTATGCTAATGTATACAGTATTCACTAATGACTTGTCCATCGTCACTTCTAGGCAGCTGAAACATGCGCCCATATGTGCTTGACTAAGGGTCTCTAACTCCTGGAAGAGCGGAAAAACCTTAAATAATGAGGTGACTGCTATAGATCACTGCTTGCAAGAAACGGAGTCTGAAACCAAAAGCATCAAAGATCCTGTCAACATATTTCCACTTCAGTTGCTTAGAGCTAAGTTGAGCTTAGTAACTCTTCAGGCAAGTGATTGAAACGGTGCCCTTGGATCATGTGTGTGTATCACATTAGTTGCACTCTTTCGCTCCCATGTAAAGTATTGCTTTAGTAATGTAGTTCAGAAACTTCAGAAGCGAAGCAATCTGGAAAGCCTGCCTTGCAGATGCGTGGCATGGTTTGGGCAGGGCTCTCTGTCTCTCGTCGCAGTTTTCCTCGCTGTGCCCATGGGCACCCACTCCACTGAGTGGAGCTTGGGGCCCGGGCTGCGGCCTTCTACAAGGCACAATTTCTCTGCTGTACAGGCAACGTCAGTGTGTGACAGCACAGTAGCACGTTAGAAGATGTTACGCAGAAATGGTAGAAGAGTCCATAAAACTTTGAGGAATGTGATAATTGAACATGTTTGAGAAATGCCGTATGTGATATTTTTAGGAAAAATACGGGACAAGTATAACACTGTTTTCAAGCAGGCTGGAAGAGAAGGAGGAGCAAGGCTGTTCTGAAAGGTTAAAGGAGAAACTCTTTTCTTGAATTTCTAATATTAGCTGGCAATGTAGACTCCTTTGGGTGTGAGGCATTTGTTTACTGTTTTACCTCACAATTTGTTTTTAATAGGATGTATGTGAAGTCATGGTATGCATATTCTTTTGGCACTTATCTACACATCACTTTGTTCCGAGACTTGAAAAGAATGGTCTCTTGAATATATATTTTTCCAACCATTGTTTTATACTCAGTCCAGTTGCATTTACTTTTTCCTCCCATTGTTTGTCACTTTCTGCTACATTTCTTTAGAAATGGTTTCTGGTAACTTCTAATGTGTTTTCTCTTTTATTAGTATAATACTTATTGGTGGAAATAGTTTCATGAAATGAATTTCAGTAAAATTTAATTGAATATACTCCAAGTATAGTAAGTTTTTGGAGGATTGGGTCTTAAAATATTGTAAAACATAAAATTACTTAAATTTTCACTGGTAGTAGCACTGAGCTTGTTTGTGCACATAGACATGACAGATGTCTGTTTCTAATCTCATGAAACTTCAGTTTACCTCTAGGGGAACACTAATAGTTAAGTATAGTTTGGCTATAGCCTATTCTAAAACATTGTTTCTCCCACACTACAGAAGTATAAAATCCCTTTAGCGTTGTGTTCATTGGCATGTTTTCTAGCATGATGGGCCTTCTCAGCATATGAGAAGGGTTTTCTTCAGTTAATGAGCAGTTGTAGATCACAGAATGCAGTTGCGTATATATCTCAATATTCTGGTGTTAACCTCCATGCGTCTTCAACTTCTTGCCTTCTAGTCAGCCCAAAGATTACTAGTTAACATAAGATTCTCGGTTTTGCTGACTGAGACTTGTCTAAAGTGATTTAAAGCGTTCACAAGTGTTTTATAATACTTTCTTTATTGAAGAATGTAAGTTAAGCCTCTGTCATTTGACACTTTTATTGATTTGTCCAAATACCATTAATTGCGTGTGTGTATATATGTACGTACACATACATAGACATATATATATTTAGTTATTTCCAATCTGTCTAGTTGGTAAAGAAGAATGATAAATTTAAGGTGGGGGGGAGGCCTTTGGCAGTGCAGAGCTAACTATTACAGATGTACAGAAACTTGAATTACCAATGGCTGTTAGAAGGCTTTAGAAAAATCTCTGCCATAATGTTTGGGATAATCATATAGACTTCAAAATTTTGAAGAAAAGTTTAGTCTAGCAAGGTCAGACTTCAGGGTAGCAAGCTAGTCAGCAAGTGCTGGCATAATCTTTCTGGATATAGGGTATATAAGGTTAGTGAGAGAATACAGTAGATGGGAGCTTTGCCCTGTTGCTTTTTTACTACGCCAGAGATAGCCAAGATACCTTAATAAACTAGAAATGAAAGAGGCAATGTAATAGTGAGGATGTGCTAATCTTTTTTGATACAAAATTGAAGTGATCTTGCAAGAGTCTGCAGGAAGCACTCCACTGCATGATATTGTCTTTCAGCATTTAAGACCGTTTTACTTACTTGTTATTGAGATGTAAAGCTTCTTTTGATGCCTCCTTTTCTTCTAACATGTAGAACTTCATGAACTTGAATTTGGGAGTTTTATGTCCCATTTTTGTTCCTCCTTGTCTGCTGCGGACCTCCCTTTTCCTGTCTGCCTCATTTTCTTCCTGCTTTAATCTCCTCCCGTTATTCTTGTTCATGTCCAAAGGGCTTATTAATATGAACTTGCGGGTAAGGTCTCGCAGATGCACCATTTCACCCTTTCTCAGATGACTTCCATTAGGAAAGTCCAGGTGTTTCCTCCTCATCTGGTAGTTGCATACAGAAGTTGTGACCAGCAGTCAGAAGAGAACAATTTTGTGTGTGTATGCATATGCTTACACACAAGCGCGTATACTGTCCTCTGTGTAAGGGTGTAGCAACTCATCACCTCTCCCAGTGAGTCTTCTACAACGGCTTAGTTAACTGGTGGGCAGGATTATGGCCAAGTAAGCAAGTCAGGAATTTGAGTTCTCAGACCAGAAGAGTCATTACAAAACTAAGGATACAACTGCCAAGCAGTTTGCTGGATGGAACTGAACACAGAAATAGGCTTTAATGTGTACTGAGGGTGTAGAAATCTGACAGCTGGGTGACTTGCTGTTCTCCAGCAGAAGTTTGCAGAGTTGTGGTTTGCAGGATGGAAGAAATAAACAGGTAACTGCAGGGCTGGCCTTTACTAACTAGGACCTTAATTACCAATAGCATGTAGTTGGAAAACCCTGTTATTCACAGAAATCCATGGAAAAGTTATAAATTATTCAGAACTGAGAAAACTACAATACTGCTTTACTTGCCTGCTCTAAAGCTGTGCTGTGTCTGGACAGGTGTGGAGTTGTGTTCTTACACAGGTGGGAGAATTCAGCTTGCTTCTCAGATTCTGAAGTTCCCCATTAAATTTTCCTTATCTTTTGGTTTAGGCTTTTGATTTTTATCTGTTTGGGGTTTTTTTTTGGTTTTTTTTTTTTTTACTTCTCTCACAATATGCAAGTCCTTGTAAATCTTGTAAATATTTAGAGATTTTGAGTAACAAAGGCAGCTTTATTAGGATTGGCAAAAGAAGAGTCGTAAATATCTTGTGTGTTACTGGTTCTAGCTAAGAACATATGCAACAGGAAGTTCCAATTTGACATCAGTTTAATAAGACTGTAGTCTCATAATCTTTTCCCCTTAACTGTCTTAACTGCTGCATATTGCTGCTGTCCTCTTATGGCTTCTTCCGAGCCGCTATATGTAATTTTGTCCATTTTCTGGTCTAGATGTCAAGTCACCTGCTGCCCAGACTGCCTGCCTTCAGCCAACCCCTCCGGCGATTGCCTCTGCCCTGATGCTAATCTTAGGTTCTGGCTGGTGGCTTTGTACGCTTGCCTGTAACTTCTGGCTATCTGTGCATACGCAAACAAAACATATTTTAAAGCGCTCATGGACAGACTTACTTAACCCTCTGCCCCCATTTTTTTATTGTTTACCCTCTGTAGAAAAAGAATAATTAGTAGAAACAAAAGCAGTTGTCTTAAGCACTGACTTTTAACCTGGCTATGATTTTTGAAGGAGGAATTTTGGTCATCTTGATGAAATGTGGGTATATTTTCAGCAAGAATTTCCCATAATATTTGTGTTCCAAATTTGGATATGGATCATAGCTGCTGTTAAGAAATGGATAGCTGCTTGGAAGACTTGGCTGCTTATGTGGAACTGTTTCAGCAGTTCCTGAGCAGCCAGGCAAGTTAAGTGAGAGCTGCAATTGGACATAGCACTTTATTTTATGTTTCAACATACTAAGCCAATATTTCTTAGCTGTTCTGGTTTTTGGGAGTATGATAAAGGATAAAAACAAAATTATATTATTTCTCTGTTATTGCTTGTTAGTAAATGTTTATTGTTTCTAGAATAGTGAAAGGTTAGAGGGTGGCCTCAGGGACATTTCTTGTAGGTGTTTGCAGGCAATGTGAACTTCTGTTACTTCTTCTAAGTCTACAGATCATACAAGTTATCTCATACATGTAGCTTCACGTACATTTTGCATCACAAAATCTACTTGTTCAGGCTTTTCATGGCCATTGCCCTATTAGCATGACATGTAGCAGCAAATATGTTGCGTATGATGAACAGTTTTCATCTAATACGTTATAATACCCTGCCCGTCAGAAAAGCGTTAGTGAGATTTTAAAAAAAATGTAAAGGGACTGCCTAGCATGAAAAAGTGAATTCTTTTTGGTTTGGAGTCAATTGATTCAATGCAGAGCACAACACAGGATGTGATGATCTGAAACGCGCTATCTGCTGAGTTTTTATAACATTATTTCCATCTTTCCTGAATGCTTTTCTTCAGCACGAGGTCACAAGAGAGGTAGACAGCTGATGCCACTCACTTTTCTTGACCCACGTAAGCTCAGGTAGCTGTAACGCAAAGGTCAATTATGGACTGAGAATAAGGTGTCTGATGAAGTTACTGTCTGTGCTGCCCTGTTGCACAGATGTTAGAGCTGCTTTTTAACCAGCTCCTTAAGCACAGTAGTTTACAGAGTGGGCTTAAAAGCAACTGCCACCAGCTTGTTTGACATGCTGTAAACAGTGGCAAACCATGGCTCAGGAGGTGCTGATCAACAAATAAATATTTGTGGGAGTGATGTGCTTGTCAGCTGCTTTAGCATAGGTAGTCCAGGTTTGCGATACCAAGTGTTAAAGGCAGTTAACACTTGTTTCCACTAAAAAAACCAACCAACCAACCAAAACCAAACAAAAAACCCACTAAAAATTGCTCGATAATGAACACACATTTTTCTCCATGCTTAAAGATGTTGATTCATTACTGTAGTTGCCTAATGCCATCCGGTGCATTCCGTTTTGCACATTGATGTATGGTGTGTTGGCCTATGTTACTGTAAAATTAATTGAAGCAAATACATTGATTTGATGCTGTTAGTGCTCTTTCCTGTGCTTATTTGGAGTTGTTTTAAAAAAAGAATGAAAATTACTGCAAAATACAGTGTGGTCTTCAAAACACTGAATTTGAAATGACCTTTAGAAGAGCTGGTGCTGTTATTTCCTTGCTGTAGGGTAGCACATTATTTCTAAGGGAAACGTATCCCAGCGATGACTCTGAATACAAGTTACCTTCTTTAAGTCTTTGTTCTGAGCACAGAATCTCATTTGTGCAAGTTTCTGTCCGGCCATCTGTATTGTGGATTTATTTTAATGAAGGATTACGTAGATGTTCAGTAACGTTACTTTATTCAGAAGTCGAGGTTAAACTATGCTGTAAAATGAAGACAGATCAATGGATTAAGAAAAAAGTTATACAGGAATTTTATCTTGAAAATGTATGTATAGTTTGGCGAATTTGTTGTGCTTTTGACTAAGCAGTCAGTATGTAGTTTGCCAAACTTCATTTCAAAATCCAGCCTTTTTTTATGACTTGGCTACTTGAGAAGAGCTGAATCCATAATAGAGGCTGGCCAGTGAGGAAAACCATGGTGTACTCCAGAGTGCTCTAACGGCGGGTCTGGACTTCGTGGTGGCCTTTGCTGCAAACAGCGCGTGCCTGGCTGGTGCGTGCTGCCACGGGGTGCGGGGAGCCACTGGTCACGGCAGAGCAAACACCAGAGCAAAAGTCAGGGAGGGGAAAAAAACCCACCAAAACAAACAAAGAAAATCAAACCAAATCACTCGAGATCAACAAAATGGTCCCAACTGGTGAATTATAATTATTAGTGAATATTAATGGTCTGGAAGGGGAAGTTGGTGGAGGGTGTGGGGCTGTTCCTGAACCGTGTAGGAAGCTCCTTGCTCCAGCAGCTGGGCAGTGTGCGTGGGACCTGTCCCTGCCCTGCTTGGTGGGGTTGGGAGGCTGTGGCCGCTGAGGAGGGGATGCTTTCTTCAGGGCAGCCTGCTTGGAGGAGCTGGGTGGGTTGGGGCTGCTGGTGGGTCGTGGCACAGCTGAGTGGCCACAGACCCTTCACAGAGAAGGTCCTGCAGGCTCGGAGTGCACTGCTGCCCAGGCCCGGGCTGCAGATTTAAGAGAATGTTTCTCCTAGTTGTCTGTTGAGGAGCACCGAATTTTATTAGACATTTTCTGCCTCTGCTGTTGGACCAAGCCAAAATCAGGAGCAAAACCAGAAGCACTTCGGGCAGTTTGCATCCTTCCCCCTGTCTCCCTTACAAATGGTGACTTTTCTTTAGAAATTGGTGTTTCTTTTTCATAATGAGCCCTTGTGGTTAGTGCTTTCCTCTTAATCCAGGCCCACCTTCGAAGATAAGGTGACCCTGGATGTAATTTAGGCATCTAGACGTTGTCTGAGAGATGGCAGCTAGTTTACAGGGGTGTTTCTACTTCGGAAACACCTTTTTGATTTCCTGTTCAAGATCTTGAAAAAACAGACTCTGTTTGTCTTAATTTAGTTCCTCCCAGGGGAAGTTTTGCTCAATTAAACCTAGGGATTTCAAGCAGCCAGGGCCCTCTGATGTGGCATCAGGGCCATAGGAAGACTGAGGATCTTATCTAATATTTTCTGATGCCTTGTTTTTTTAGTGATCTGGTTCTGTTTTTGAAAATCCATGACAATGAAATTCCTGCCCCACGGTATTGGTCAAACTGTGTTTTGGGAGAGTTGAAGTGTGCATTTTCTTAGAACCCAGGAATGTTCCTTTATTACCTAAAGGTTGAGTTTTTTGTGGGTTCTTTGGGGATTAGAATTAGATTCTGTTACCAAAGTATACTAAAGCTGAGAGCAGTTTTGCAGTAATTTGTCTAAAATGGTGTTTGGCCATTGCCTCTTGCTTTTCTTTTTTTTTTAATTTGCATTGTCTTCTTTCCTTCCCACCCACTCCCACCATGAACTGATGCATTCAAGAAATATCTGTTGCTGCTGCCTATTCAGAAAGTTATAGTAATGTATTCTGGAATCCTTCTGTGTATGCGTAGTGGCTAAAGATATTAAATATATAGACAAGGAGAAGGAAAAATACCTCTTAGAAACAGTTTTATTCAACTGTTTGGTTTTATTTTGTAGTTCGATTTTGATATTCTGCCTGTTTAGCTTTATAATTGATGCAGAGAAAATATTAATAAAACTTGGCTTTTCAGATATGTCTGGTTTACTGTGTGCAAATACTAGACATCCATTTCTTCTTAACAAAAACATTTAATTTGGGCAGAGTTAGAGGTGACAGGTGTGTGATAATGCTCAAAGATTTTTCTCTCAGCTTGGTGTGCAGGATTTCGGGTGTTGAAGCTTTCTTATGTGTTTCTGTATTTGCTTTTGAAGGGTTTCAGTGTCACAAAAGTCTGGGTGCCTAATGACTGAAGAGCATCATTATTTTTGGAAAGGATAAATATTTTGAGATAATGAAGAATCAGCAAATCAGTTAATCCGAAGTTATGGTTGGCTCTTTGATATATGCAAAATTGGCCCCTGTGGAAGGCTGTCACTTGTACCTGGGCTGTGGATCCTGTGGCCGCAACCAGTTAATGTTGTAAACTGGTCCCAGAGGAATTCTGCCTTCAGCTGGAAGTTCAGAACCTTCTTATTAGTGTCTACCTGTTGTCGTGGGGGGGACAGGAGCTGGTCACTGGTGACAGATGAAGTGTCTTTGTAACTCTTTACTACTGTGAATAGCATAGTTCAGGGCAGCATTTTTATTCTGTCTTTGTAATGCTTCAAAAAGTTTTTTGTCTTTATTTTAATACTTTGAAATGTTTTAACAGATGTACTCGTAACTTGTACAATGCTTTATATAGAAGCAGAAAAGACCTGTCCTATTTTACAGTGCTTAAGCTAATTAAAAAAAAACAGAGGGTAAAGCACCATTTCCAGAAGATACTTAATTTCAGCAGTCAACTGCTGTAATTTGTGGCTGACCTCCAATATCCATATCTGCATCTGTTCCGTTTTGTCTTTATTATTCTGGAAACCTTTAGTTTCCTTAACCGGAAAAAAAATAATCTTGTCCCCAGAGTTGTGCTGGTTAAACCAGAAGTGTATTTTTTCAGTTGACTTAGTTAACTCAGTGCAAAACACAGGGACAAACTTCCAATTCTTACTTTAAGCTTTGCATGTTTTGACCTAGGTGAATTAAATGAAGGAGGTTCATGCTACATAGATATAAAGGTGACTGAATCAAGAATCAATGTGACGTTAACGCTTTGTCTGAAGGGAATCCAATTTGGAGCAACTTTGAATGTAGTTTAAAATGAGCGACATCAAGTTAATAATGGTCTGAATATCTGGAAGACAGCTTTTTATGTGTTCTTTTTCTTACAAGGTTTCCTTCAAAACCATTAATTAAACTGTTGATGCATGCTTTATGACATTGGAATGAAGACCGGTTAGACCAGGTGCATTGGCTTTCTTCAGTCTCCCTCTTCCAGAAAGCGAGCGTTGTCCTTGTCCTGGAAGTCTGAGCCCTGGTGGGATCACGGAGAGCATTGAATTAAAGTTCTTGGAGTGTGAAAGGTTGAAGTATCATGTGCTAGCTTTACTTACGAATAAAGGGCGAGGGTGTGTTTGTATAACAGGCAAGCATGTCTCATAACTCATTCCAAAGAAAATCTTGTCTATAGTGTGGTAATTTAGGAGCCGATGTCTAGACTACTTTGGGAAATTGTAAACATGATGTCTTTAGAACAAAACCGTGAGAGTTCACGAAAAAATGCTGTACGTTATATTTTTAATATTTGACTGAATTCCAGGGAGATCAGCAGTATTTTGGCAATATTTGGTCTGCCTGACTGCTAGATGAATTACTGAAAGAATGCATATGCCAGTCCATAGTATCACTTTCTTTCTTGAATACAGCAGCTTTGGATTTGCGTGATTATATGATGTATTTCATGTATGTATTTGTCAGTAATGGAAACTTCTTACTTTAACTAGTGGTGCACAAGTTTATGTACATCTTCATCTTATTAAACTGTTTATACATGTTTGAGAATCCATAACATATGATGAAGCTCTTTATTATTTTACCTAAATGACTTGATCTTTGTACTGTTGTACAGAGCTATTCAAACCATACATTTAAGCAGGTGAGGAATTTCTTTTTTTTTTAATTCTACTACAGTTCAATGTCAAGAATACTAAAGTAGTTTTAGAAGGCAGGTAAATGCAGTCTTTCTGTTTGCTGTGTGTGAGGTTTTGTGCTTTTTGTTAGTGGTTGAATGCTGCGCTTACTGGGCCATTGGAATAGCTAGAATGTGGCTGTAGTAGTATTTCCGTCATTTGAAGTTGTTACCATTGGATTCTTCTGGTCAGCTTTGCTTTGGGGTGGGGAAGGACTTCTGGTTCGAAGACAGACATGTTTTAGTTCAGACAAAGTTATTGGCTTATTACAGGCATTATCAGATGAAGTGCAATTACCAGTCCCAATGATCTCTCTATTTTGCAGTGTATTTGTAAGTGTAGCCCAAATCTGGTGTCAGGAAACCTTAATGGGGTATTATAACATACGAACGGAATTTCCATTTTATGCCAAACAGTATTATGCCATAGGTTATGCTGAACCTAAGTCAGTCCCTAAATTAATACACGTATTAATCTTCGCAAAGCTGTCATCATTCTGGGTATTAGAAATGCCTCAACAAATAAACGTTGAAGGTGTTGGACCTATATCTCATGTATAATTGAAATTACTATATTAATTGCTTTTCTGTAAAGGAATTTTATGGCAGCTTTTAGAGGAAAACATTATCTTAAGGGTGAAGTAACGGTAAAAGTGATGATTTGGGAAATAGATTTGATTGAACTGAACGTTAAGGATTTTTTTATTTGCATCTTTGTTCTTCCTAGGTTTTTATATATACCTTGATGTTCTAGAGCAGTGTCGGTTTAAAGTCTTTCCGTAGAATTTATAACCAAGTATTTTCAACATTTCTTACGATACTGAAATTGCTGTTTTGGTTTTCTATTACCCACCAGTCTATCAAGAGTTTGCCTAGCAAAGGGTGTGATATTTTAAGCTGCTAGATAGTAATGCTGTTACTTATTAGTTACTATTTATGCTCTAATGGCTTCAGAATTCTTGAGAGACATTTGTCTCCTTTTTGAGGGAGAGGAAGTAATTTGAATGGGTCTGGACCAAGAGAATATCATTAATAGTTGGACATGTATAATGGAAAAGAGGAAAAATCTATTATATAGTGCCTTCTTGAATTCTATTTCATCTTTTTAAGGACAAAAAAATTACACTCCTTTGACACCTTGAGGAAGTTAAAGCCTGTAAAGCTTCTAGTAATTTTTAGCAGTGGTGAACTCCAGCTTCACATTTGTGTTCTTTGCAATATGGGAGAAAAACTGGTAGGACTGCATGCCATTGTAATTAAACTGTTAAACATAGAAACTTGAAGGGAGAAGCTTGTCGTACCTGCTTGGGGAGTATCTGTCAGCATATTTAAATGAAATTTTATTTTGAAACTGTATGTTTGTAATTATTAGCACATTCCTAAGCAGCATAACTAGTTCATGATTAAATGATGGGAGGTATCTTCAAAACATGTAATAACATTCATTGCACTGTAAACGCTGCACCTTTTGTATTTATTTGTATTATTTTTCTTTTTACAGGATTACAAAGCCATTGACATTTGCTGACTGTGTCGGTGATGAGCTTCCTTTAGGATGGGAAACTGTTTACGATCAACAGATAGGAGTTTATTATATGGACCACATAAATCGTGAGTAGATGTATGATTATTTTGAGGACTCCTAGCAAGCTGATGTTAACTGATGGCAATAACTTTGTTTCCGATACCATTTATACACCTCATGCTACAGTGAGAAAATGCATGCAAGTAATTTCTTTCAGTAACTGTTTTCTCATAATTCAAAGAGGGGCAAAATCCTTCTTCATTTGTAAAGAATTTTACAGCCTATGATTTAGTTTTAGTGTATAAAACTATTTTGTTTTTCTTTGTCATACTGTGGAGTATTGGTAATTTTGTTGGTTTTATTTGTCGTGTCAATTACGAAGATTTTCATGCTATACTCTTTTATTTCCTATTTTTCCAGTTATCCATAGTTCACTCTTTTATTTTGAAAAACAAAATGCATTCTGAGAGAAAAGTGCTGATTTTTACTCTGGAGCACTATGAAATACAATAATCTCATCCTCTCAAGTAATGTATGTCTTATACTTTCATACAGTACAAAGTGCTATCAAAAAGACAACAGATGTCCCTTTTGGAAACTGAAGGAGAAATTTCCAGCGTTTTCCCTTTTGGGCTATTGCTGAGCTTTGTATCGCCCCTGTCTGGCACTTTTGCCAGTTCTGCTTTTTAAAAAAATGTCTTATCTTTACAGCTTTGTACTACTGCTGCTGTTACTGTTGTGCTGCTATCATTAAGCTTCTTATCATCAATGAGTGAATGCTTCCAATATTGTGGGAATTGGCAGTTGGCGGGGAGGGAGAAAAAGAAGAAAGTAGTTATATGGGCTATCGCAGCAATGGGTAAATAGCATAATCTCCAAAAACAAACTCAATACTATCTACTTGAAATCTAGTCAATTAAAAAAATAAAAGTGTAGAAATAGTTTTTTGGCTTCCTGCCATCATTGGAATTACTTGTGTACTGTGGTTTCACAATTACTTATTTAAAAAAAAAAAAAAAAAGAAAATAAAAAAAACCAAAACCCAAAAAAACCAGAATAACAAATGTTCCCGTGATGATGTTTGACCCACATAGGCACTTGTTTGTTGTGAAATTAACAAAGATCACAAATTAAATAATAAACTTTAAAGAGCTGTTAATGCCCTGATCACCAGGATAGATAGCTGAGACAATTGAGAGGCAATAAATACAGACTGTTAGGTAATTCTTACAATAACGCTGTTTAAAAGAAGCAGTAGCTTAATGATTGCTGGTTAAACTGTCATGGTAACTTTAGTTAATGTTGAAGTTTAATAAACAGTGAGGTTTACATCAGAGTACAGTAATGGAGTGCACTTGCACCAACATATGTACATGTGCATGAATGCACATATTAAAAAAAAAAAATACAAACAAGGATACTGGCAACTCGTCTTTTTTTTCCTTGAATTTTGTCAAAGGCTTTAGGAGTCCCTGTAGATAATGGGTAGAGCATGAACTCCCATTGCAGTGTTTTGACTCAAAAAGTTGCTAAAGCATCCTACCGATAGGCATCTTTGATAGGAATAACAATCCCCGTCATATGGAGAAAAAAAATCACTCCCTTTTGCTTTTCAGACTTTGTTATTAGCTCCTTTACCGCAGACATCAAGTTTGCACTTACAGAAAGGATATTAATCATTGTAGGCATGTCAGATCTGGCTTGCATTTTTTTCTCTGCAATTGAGAGCAAAAACTGTAGAAGAGTCTTTTGCAGAGAGAAACTGAATTACCAAATGCTCAATGGGAAGGCACAGAAAGAGAAGATTAATATAAATGAGTCTGGGAAAGTAAAGCTAATCATATTAGGAATTAAATAAAGGTAATATATGAACAGAGAGATAGAAACTTCATAGGGCCAGTGCTGAACTGAGTGAAAGGAATCATTCTGCAATGAACAAGGTTGCAAAATTTGTCTCTTTCATGATAACTAATTACTTGCAGCCCACAGATATTATCCTCAATGGTAATTCAACCGTCACAGCAAAATGGGTTTGTCACCCTCAGGCTAATACAGTGCTTGCATATACAAGCAAGATTTATATTCAGAGGGAAGACAGAGTTGATATTATTGCTGGATAATCATTATTCAAAAATTAGTACGATACTTGGTCCAATTTTAAACTGTGGACAACAAAGGTACCAATCAAGACTGCATTAACCTCTTTTGTAGAAGTGAGAGCTAATGAGTTGACAATCATGTGCATCATGAGATGTTGTCAGGCAAGTGGCAGAGGTGGCGTAGGAAACGAAGAAATATTTTTCTGAAATGAGTCCCTTACATTATATTCCAAACTATGTCAGAAATACTCGGAAAGGCAACCTCCACGTGAAAACATTCAGACTGGCCTTTGTGGCTGGCTGGGTTAAATGCTTTGTACAGCATTGGAGTTCTGTGTTAATTGACAAAACAGAAGTGCTTCGGTTTCAAGAAACACTGTGAGAAAATGCAAGGGGTAATTCAAAGGCAGTCTTTCTGAAGTTATGCTTACCAGGGACCTCTCATGCTTTGTGCACTGTCTCAAGCTTTTTGTCCTTGCATCTTTTAAAAGAAAACAGTAATACGTCTGATTTTTCCAAGCCTCTCGCTATGTTTGTTTACCCAGAAAGTAATAAAAAAGATTTCTAGGCAATAACTTTCCATTTATATTGAAAAACCCCAGGAACAGAGGAATCTTCTGTAAATCTCAATGGTGCTTCCAACCCTGATCTCCATCTTGTTCTGTAAATTCAGTACTTTGTTGACACCCTTACTAAGCTGCTCTTGGCTTTTGTCCAACCATTGCTTAAAAACCTTGGCGGCTGCCAGCCACAGAATTCCTTTCCCTCCTCCTCAGAGTCTTGGGAGCCTTTGAAGTCTCCTTTAACCAGTTGGGCATTCCCCAGTGAGGGAATAATATATTCTCTGCATTTGTCTGGGGCTGTTCTTATATTACTGTAGTTTTTTGGGTTTTTTTGGTTTTTTTGTTTTTTTTTTTTTTTTTAATTGGTTATAAAGAAATGAAGGAAGTGAGTTTTATCATACAATGTAGCTCTAGTTTTGTTCTTACATGGCAAACTTGTGTAGAAATCCAGGGCAAAGTGAAGCCTTTGTACTTTGTAAAACAGAAAAGGACGTCACTACTGTACTGAAGAAGTTTTCTGCCTCAGAAGAATGCTGCTAACTTTTGAGAAGGCTTCTGAGATAATTTAAGAAGAGATGCAGTGTTCTGTAGTATAGTACCTCAGAAGCTTAATGTGTGATGCAGTGTAACATTTTAGCCCTGGCTGTTTATTGAGATTAGAATTATTAATTTCCTATTCAAAAAGAGACACTTACTGGGACCCAGTTTTTCTGTCTCTTAAATATTTATTAATTTCTGCATAGTTTCCATAGAGGATTAGCAGTTTTAGGAATATTAAATTTGCACAGATTTCAGGAATACTTAAAGACAGATGAGGTGGCACTGCAAATTATCGTGCCCTCAATAAAGGATGGGCTGCGATGTGAATTCTGTTTTCTTCTGCTTGCCCTGCATGCAGAGCAGGATTTATGGAGACTGGAACAAGCCACAGGACATCCTGTCCTGGGTTGCAGAGGCAGTTTGGAGGCATTGGAGCCAGAAGGTGCTGCTGGGAATCCAAGGACCCTGGGATGTGGGGGGAGATTGCAGAACTATAGGCACGATCTTTATATTGTTGCAATGTGAGGAGTTGTGGGGAGAGAAAACTTACAGCTGTTGAGAGAGAAGGTTATTAGGAACCTAATATACAGATCTGTTGGAAGTACTGTTCATAGATGAGCATCATGTTTTTGTTTATATACTCTTCAGATGGCTCTCAAATAGTAGAGCTGCTAGCATGACCTTGACACCGTGAGAGTTCTTAATATGCTGGGCTCAGTCTTTTAGAGTTTCTTATTTCATCGCTGGCACCAATATACTGAATTATGTACACAAGATCAATACAAACCATCACTGGCTTTCATCTCTTGTGAGAAACAAAGTTTGGAAAAAATGACTAGGTGCTTACCTCCTGGCTCTGCTGCAGGTTCTGCCACTGCTTTGAACGCTGACGTTGCATCTGCAGTAACTTCTTACCAGTAAAGCCTCAGTCACCAGAAATTAACATTCACACAAGACTTTACGTGGACATCCTCATGTAAAACATATTCACTAGCTTGAGCATTACCACAAAAAGAAGACAAATGAACCAATAATTTTTTAGGATTTTAATGCATGTGTCCTCCTTAAAGTGTCTTTGAAACTGCAAAGAGATTGTGCTACGGTCATAACTTTGCGAATCAGTATATACGGGAAAGATTTTGTGCTGGAAACCTGTTTTGGATTTGTGTTAGAATATGAACTGTTCTAAAACCTGGAAAGGGGAAGCATGAGAGTGCTGTTTCTTAAGGCAAAAAAAGAAGCAATTTAAATTCTCTTATGGATTTGAGATTAAAATGATAACTTTTCTGTTGTGTGACCTTAGTCTTCTTAATTACACAGGTGTAGTCACTGACCTTTCAGGATGTTATACTTGTGAAGTTGTATGTAGTATCTTAAGGTTATTCCAACCATTTATAGAGTTATGGGTTAAACATTGCAATATCTGTCACTCACCTACGTGGTTCTGAGCTTTTAGGTAGTTCTCAGACTTTTCAAGTTGGCTCCAAGGGAAGGTTAGAGCCAAAACACTGTTTTCTTTGGGTTTGCTCTAGTTTGTAAAGAAAAGAATCAAATTTAAATGCCTTTTATATTTGAAAGGGCTTTTCCTATTTTTCCACTCTGTATGCTTCCTTCTTGTTGTCCAGGCTGGAGTGATTTTGAGCACTGTACACTACAGTGTGTTAGGTGTGCTAGTTGAGAACAGATCTTAACAAAATAATTTGTACTTTGTGAGATAAAGTGTCTTACGAATTATTTTTTTCACGCTTTTCTCCTTAGAGCTCACACAAATTGAGGACCCAAGGGAGCAATGGAGAAGGGAGCAGGAACGGATGCTAAAGGAATATTTAGTAGTTGCCCAGGAGGCACTCAATGCCAAGAAAGAGATTTATCAAATAAAGCAGCAGCGTTTTGAACTAGCCCAAGAAGAATATCAACAACTGCACAAAATGTGTGAGGATGACAGCCGTTCTTATGCCAGCTGTGAGTTTCCTAGTCTTTTCTTGATTTGCCCACCTGCCTCTCAACATGTGGTGTAAGAAATAGTGTGAAGTGTTTCCATCACCCAGTTCTCTTTTGAATGAAAATCCTGACTACAGAAGTGATGCGCTCTGCTTTGACTCTGCTATTCAGGGACTTCCATTTCCTGTTAGGTCTATTAGAATACGCCTTTTTGACATTAGACAGGGATACATCCCAGCTAGCATCTCTAGCCATCTTAGAGCTAGCCGTAGTGATGCTTTGTGCAAGGCAACAAAGACAAAACTGAATGTTGCTGGACCAGCCATCTACTTGCACTCTTAAACGTGTAGATTATTTGACCCTCAACATGGGGGGAACCATCAGATTAGGGGAAGCCTTCTGCGGATCCGTGGTTGATTTGTCAACTTTATAAAAAGTTAGGGACAAGGTGTTGTGGTCAAGAGTATTTCTGACCACAAAGTAGGATGTGGAGTTTCATTAGTGCACCTCATTCTTGAATGCCAGCCTCTGATCCTAATGCTGGTGGTGCACGTTGTAGAGCCTTGATTTCCTGCCCTTTTGATTCTCCAGGTGTCTCTACTAGCTTGGAGTAGATGATAGACTTTTTCTGAAATCTGAAGTTGCACTGCTGTCATGACTCTTGGCTGATGCAGCAGGAAAAGGTCAAAACAGTCTAGTTCAAAGAAGTATATCAAATGGATATACCCACCAGCCACGTGGAAATGTAGTGGAGTTTCACTGCGCTGGTGGCTTTTCAGTGGATGCCGTGTATACAGCCATTGTTTAACTGCAGGATTTGCTGGTAAATGCCAAGTACGTGATAAATATGGGAAGCTCTGATAAGCCCTTTCTGAAAATGTTCAAGAAACTTGACCGTGGAGGGGGGGTTTAAAACAGACATCTGTATAGAAGCGTTTAGCTACTGATCCAGTAGTATTTATTAATCCAAGGTAATTAATACGTATGCCAAAATTCTGAATAAAAGATGTTTTGTAGGGTTGAGGTGTCCCAGATGGTCTTGACCAAGTATCCTTTTACTGTTGAACTGGGGTTATCTCATCTTTTTATTTAGTTTTAAATATATGTGTTCTGTGATTTAGTTTGTGAAGTAGTCGAACAGTTGTGACTTGTCTTATTTCTCCCTGTTATATTCAAGTTTCTTAAAAATTAAGAAAGATGAATTTTTTTTTCTTAAGAAAGAAACTTTAAAAAGGAAATTATTGTTTAAAGAGTGTTTACTGTTTAAAGACTTAGAATAGGGTAAAAGATAGTGTCATCAGTATTTTGTCAGAAAATTTGCAATAGTTCTGTGAGGTATTTTGTTGAATTATTTCAGGTGAATATACCTAAAGAAGCTTCTGTTCAAGATGATAATATACTAGAAAAATATAACCTGTTTTTCATATTTCTAAAGCTCTTGGAAAAGCAAATTGCTTGAAACAGCAACAAAGTATGACTGAAAATGATCGAATTGGAGGTTATCTGTAGTGTGAATGCAAATGCTATGTCAATTGACGTTTATGTTACTGAGTCTTCTGATAGTTTTGGTTTTTTCAGGTATATCTGTGGAATTGATAATATCAAATCTTTTAAATAAAACTTCTCACTTGTCTTGAGGTGAAAAAATATTTAATTTTCTACAGATGTGTTAATATATTTTATATTGGTTTAAGGTCATATGCATCTTTTTTGAGAAAACAGGATGGGCTGATTAGTCAGATGATGTATTAAAAAAAAAAAAAAGAATTAAAATCCCTTTGGGGGATTAATCATGCTGTCAACTCAAGGTTCCCCAAGGCTTCTCCACTTGTTTTTCATAATTCGACTCCTCTGTTCCACTCTGGGATGCTTGCTTCTCCATTTATTGTACAGAAATCTTAGGCTCCTGATGCAAGTGCAATTAGCTGGCCAAAGTTGGGTGCTTATGTTGTGAATATTCCTGCCTCCACCACCACTCCTTTCAATCTGTTGTGTTAAAAGACCTAAAACTTCAAAAACGGTTTTCCTCCTCTCTGCTTGTGGGTGCTGCCATTGACTCAGTGTCGTGTGCTTATGAGTTGGGAGGTGGTGTGAGCTCAGCAGTTGTGGGTTGGCAGGGAGGTGCCCATGCAGCAGTTTTGTGACTCAGTTCTGATCAGCACAGTTTTTAAAAAAAAAAAAAAAAAAATCCATAGAAAATCCTGGATTTAGAGAATTAGTCCAGGCATGACTACTCATTTTGGCAAGTTTCTGCACGCTTGACATGACCTTGGCGTTGCAGTATTCTTTCGAGAGTCGAAAGGCTCAGTGCAATGCAGACACAGATATGGGTTTCAAAGCAGCAGCCTTCAGCTCTACAAAAGGATGGCAGGTCTAACAGCACAACACCATCCGCTCGCATACCAGGAATTTTTCAGTGGGCCATTGCTGCTGTGAATGGCTCACTCAATAAATCATGGTTGGTCTTGCCCAGCCTATCCTCTAGGACCTTTACTTCATCTGCCTGGGCTTTAGCTTGTAATGCCACAGCTTGAAATCATTGCCTGGCTCTAGATATGCTTTTTTAAGAGCTCACTTGCCAGAAGTTGATCTGTATGTCGGTTCCCTTCACTGTTGCTTTAGGAGGCAACTTTTCTCTGTAGTTGATTGAATTTTGTTTTGACAATAGGTTTTTTTACTTTAGTCCCTCTCACACTGTTAATTTAACATACCTAGGAAGCAATTAGCAATTGTTAATGTTACACAAATTGCTTGCATCAGTAGATGTCACCATCCTGTCATGGAAGCTAGTTGCGTTTAGGCAATACACAATGCTGCTATATATAATTCTTGGTGTTCAGGACACGAAAATATTTCAGACAGGCCAAAGGTAATTCTTTAGTTGTACTTTAGCACAGAGGTTCATTTTAAAACCTAATGGCATATAACACAAAGAGTGAATGCAGTGGTCTATTAAATAGTACCACATCTTAACTAGTGTATTAAAAAAGAAAAAAATATTAACGTAAAATGCTGTTTTCCATGTGTTTAGCATTCTCTGGATTTTCAACCAATACCAAGTATGATCCATATCAGATTAAAGCAGAAATAGCCAGCCGTCGTGACAGAGTGAGTAATCTTTTTTTCATTCTGTAAAAATATGAATTAAGCATGGGGAAGTGAAGGGGGACTGTGTGTTTTTCTTTCACCTTAGAATGTACACTTGACGTTGCATGCATTTTTGGAAATATAGTAGTAAAATTTACTCTTCTACTCTGACCTATTGTTCTATTAAAAATAAATCTGTGTTTACTGCGTTTCAGTGATTATCAAAGTAATGCTTTTTCCATGTTAAAAGCGTAAATATTTTTGTCATGGATGTCAGAGGCAAACTCAGCCAGGCTTTCAGAAGTTGCATTCTCTGTGCGAACTGTCACAAGTAGTAAATACGCTGCAGCCAAATTCTTTCTTGATTTAAGTGCAGTTCAAAACCACTGTCTTCATATTTTCCCATTTATCCATTTTCGGTGGGGTTCCATGAATGCTACTGAACTCTAGATTTAGCCATTTATATGGAAATTTGTTCACAATTCAGTAGACATGTTGGCGAAATAGAATTTTTTAGGTCTTATGAGGGGAGGAGAGTTCAAACATTCTGACAGTGATAGGCAGTTCTGTAATAAAAATGTTCCATTTTTATATTTATTTTTAAACTAAAACCATGCTTTTGGTACTGTCTTTGCTGAAGGAAGAATAGTTGACTTCTTGAATTTCTCCCACGCTGCTTTAGCAGAGTTGCAGTCTGCATGTTGGTTTCAAGCAAATTGATACAGCAGTCATAAAGAAGTATAAAAAGCAGTTTATAATATTAAGCTCTAGAGCCTATTTCTAAATTGTATGTTTCTTTTTATTAATGAGTAAAGTGGGGTTTAGCATGCCAGGCACTCTGCTCACAAAATAAATAAAAAATACTTATCTTTGCAGGATAGTGTTCCATTTTTGTTGTAGTGACTGCTTTTCACATGAGTGCCTCTGAAAATAAATCCCGTTCACCACCCTTCAAAGGCATTTATTCTATCTGTATAAGTTTACTACATGCTGACTAGTGTTTGCTTGTTTTACATACTCTAAGTGTTAGCATATTCTAAACAAGAAAATAAGCCTTATTTATTTAAAAAATATTTAAAGAAAATAAACCAAGTTTTCACTTAATAAGACTATTTCTTTCTGTTTCTGCACTTTAAAACATAATGATCTCCTAAGTGCATAGGATAACCTGATCAACCGAATGTGTGCATAGGCATTGAGCTGTTTCAGGTAACAGAATAAAATACGCACTATAAAGTGTGTGTACATGATATTAGTGATGCATTTTTTTCATTTGACTTTTGGTGAGTGTTGAAAGTGTTGGTGTAGGAGATTTTTGGGAGCTGGTGCGATGAGTTTTGAGGGAAGGGCAAGAACACGTCGGGAAGGAAGGGTCACGCAGGATGGTGGGACTCTGACAGTCCTGGTTTGCATCCCTGGAACTGCTTTGAAGCCCCTTGCTCCTGAGCTTTTAGTTTTGTCATGTATTGGTGTACATGTGAAAATCAAGAGTGCTCTGGGTAGATTTTAGAAAAGGTACTAAGTTTGATAGCTTGAAAAGAGAGAGCTTTTTTCTTCCATCCCTGCCCCTCTTCGGGCTCTCAGTCCGGTCTTATGTCTCACCACTCCATGCTGAAACACCTCCATTCCCCCGACTCGTCTGTAGTCCTTTGCATCCTTCTCCCCCCATTGCCCTCAGTTATCTGTCAGCTTTGGAGGGCAAGAAGCTATTTCTTTGCGGATCATTCTTGGTGCTGACAGTGCTCTTCTATGTTCTGCCCAACCTACTCAGGTAGCTGTTTTCATAAAACCACAAAAATACGATTTTGGAGACATTGCTGCTTTGTCACTTTTTGATTTATGCTTGTTAGTTGGGTAAAGATAATTGGTGAGGGGATTGAGAGGGCAGGACAATATAAAAATAACTAGAAAATCAGGCTGACGTTTCTGGGTGAGAGGCCGCTTCTTCTGCCAGTGATTTTGTCCCAGATTGAAAAATGAATAGCCTTGAATGTTCAGTCTTTTTTTAAGTTGACTAAAGAGCTGAAGACAGTTGAGAGCTGCTTATTTTCTACAAGGGGAGAAGAAAAATCACGTGGACTGAAACTTGCGAGCTGTTAGCATAAACTATTGGAGATAGAAAACCAATAGAATAGATGAGGAACCTAAATACGTTGAAAGCTGAATGTTGTGCCTGCTATTTGATTGGGTCTTATATTTCAGAAAGTCTTCTGTTATTTTAACACAAATTTTAAAGCAAAAAAAGAAGAGAACTTAGATTATCACTTCTGCTTTTTTTAAATAACTTAAGATTTCGTATTTAAAAAACATTTGTTTTTATTGTGAAAGATTCTGTTACACATTACTACTTTATTTTGTTATATTCAGCTTTCTAGGCTAAAACGAGAATTGGCACAGATGAAGCAGGAGCTGCAATATAAGGAAAAAGGAGTGGAAACTCTGCAAGAGTAAGTTAAGAGTTTGTGGGAGGGTACTTTTTTTTTTCTTTATTCTCGTTGGAATGGATTTCTTAGAAAACTGTTGCCAAAAAAAAAGGTTGAAACCTCTTAATTGCTTTGCCTCAGAGTTTCTGCTATGACGGAGATCTGGGATGAGAACAGTGTGAAATGATGGAAGAAGGGTTAGATGGAATTGATTGGAATGATGATTTCATAGACGCACATGCAAAAACAGTTTTATAGGTCTTGTTCTTTAATTTCTCCTGAAAATGTTGTTGAGGTGGAATTAGATTTTAAAAATACTTTTCAAACATTTTCTGGAGATACCTACCATCTGGGGCACAGCCAGAAGCACCATGCAATGGAGTAGTTTTCCTGTGAAGAGTACCAAGGCTTTCTGGCTGGGCAGAGTACTTCTTCTGGGGGGGAGCCTGTACACCACAACACTGCTTCTGCTTTTACCTGATGGTCGGACCGTCTCTTTCTGCACAGTATAGCTTATTTATGCGTGTGCAATACATCTGATCATCTGTGAGACCTTGGATTTTGTTGTGTGTGTGCAGAATCAGTGCATGTAAATGTGATTTCTTGTCTCCTCCCTGGGAGGAAAGGTAGCTCGGAGCAATTTGCTGCTGCTCCCAAGGCTATTAGGGAGCCCATGCTCCGTTTCCATTACGCTTAGTGGTGGCAAAGGTTGTGGACTGCTGTGGTAGCCCTCTGCCTGCTACTCAGTTGAGGTTTTTCAGCCTGGAGAAAAGAAGGTTCCGGGGAGACCTTATAGCAGCCTTCCAGTAGCTGAAGGGGGCTTACAGGAGGCATGGGGAGGGACTCTTTATCAGGGAATGGAGCGATAGGATGAGGGGTAATGGTTTTAAACTGAAAGAGGGGAAATTTAGATTAGATATCAGGAAGAAATTCTTTCCTGTGAGGGTGGTGAGGCACTGGAACAGGTTGCCCAGGGAAGTTGTGGATGCCCCATCCCTGGAAGTGTTCAAGGCCAGGCTGGATGGGGCTTTGAGCAGCCTGGTCTGGTGGGAGGTGTCCCTGCCCATGGCAGGGGGGTTGGAACTAGGTGATCCAGCCTTCCAACCCACACTATTCTGTGATTCTGTGATTATTCCTGCAGGCCATCAGATGGGAACTGAGTGACTTCCATCTGTGCTCTACTTAGTCATCTACACATGTAGCACATAAGCAGGAAGCCCAGTGGGATAGGGAGAGAGGTTGCCAGGCCATGGAAAAGATGGCAGGTAAACACAGGTTGTCGAGACTTCCGGATCTGCTCAACAAGGCCAGAGGCTAGACCATATGTTGAACAGCTCTTGGATTTGCCTTGGACATGTGGCCGTGCATTTAGAAATCTCAGCCGTTTTTCCAGCATGCATGTGAACGAACTGCTCAACGCAGGCACTTCCTGAAAACATTGGAACACATGTCTAATGAGTTTTGCAGCATAAGTACAGTATCAGTGGAAATATCTTGAAGCTTTGGATTTATTGCATTGGTGCTACAAAGCATGGGTGCATATTTTTGCTTCAGGAATCCTGGCAAAGTTCCAGGGATCCCAGATCCCAGGGATCCCATTAGGTTACTTATTTTCCAGCTTTGATTTTGATTGGTATTACAGTAACAAAATGATATAAAGGGAACTACTCAGATGTTACTTTTAAAGAAGAGGGAGTAGACCATGCCCTTCATACTGGTTATTAGGGGTTTTTTTTAAGCTTACAAGGTTCTTCTGTTTTATAATGCATTTTAAAAGCTTCAGAGAAGAAAACTTGTTCAGCTAATCATTCATTAGCAGATATAATGTAATCATTTTCAGGCATTAATATATTTTTCTTGACTACTCAAAGCATTTACAGGTATTTAGGAGAGTTGTTAATGTATGGTATTAACTGGAAATTAGTAAAATAAAGCACTCAGTATATTGAAACAGTAATATTTCAAGTGTAGTCAATGTTTTAGGATGGTGGCTTAGATCCGTAAGCAGTAACAGAAGTAAAGCAATTTTTTCTTAAGATTCTTAATTGTATTTTCTTTAAGTAAGTAAGAATTGCTTTGCCTTTTACTTTATTTGTTTTCCTTCTCCTGATTATTGGATTATTTTAAGGGTATAGGTTCAATTGTCTTATAAAAGGACTGACCACTTGACTAGGATGATGAAAGTATTTGAAACTCAAGATTGTTTTAATTAATATAATTCATTTGCGATAGTCCAGCAAAGTAGCGCAACTTCTTGAAAAGTAAAGTCTGTCAGTGATTAAGAATGCAAATGTTAGTTTTGGATTTTAGCCCAAGTGAAGTTGCCCATACTCTATGATGGGGATATAGGGGGACATTCAAGAGAAGAACTATTTTAAAGCATATCTGATTAGTCAGTGGTCGCTCTAATCATCTAGTTTAAAAGTTCAAGCATGACAACTCAGTACTTCAGTGCTGCTCGTTGCTGCTGTGTCTACAGTTGCTCTGTCCCATTGGCACACTGTGTGGCATTTATTGTCGCTTGCTGAAGCTGGGGAGAATGTTTTGCCTGTGCGTTATCCAGGATTGCAGTGAATTTGTCAGTGTTTGTGCCTTGCTGAGCTCTGCTTTCTGCAGTGACTTCTTCACTTGTGAACCAGAGGCTTGTGGGTCTTGTTTTCTTTTAAGTATTTTTTAATTGCCTTTCTGGTAAGACATGTGCTTTCTTTTGAGTATTTGCTTCTGGTATGAAGTGAACAGATTTGGAGTGTACTTGCACTGTCTAACAACTGAAGAGAGAAGTTTCTCTAGCCTCCTCGTGTAGTCAGCAGACAAATAATGGCTAAAAGCCTAACTGTGCTCTAGGTTGTCCCTGGGTGATCTCTCCCCTACTCCTTTTGTTGGGAGAAAAGAGTCATTCAAGTTGAGTACCAAAGGTGAAGTATTTTACTTCTTCCACATCTACAAAGTAAGTGTACTGTGTGAAAGGAAACTCATCGGTCCTTCTTTAAAATAAAAAGTCTGGGACCTCCCCCCCTTCCCTTTTTTCCCCTTCCCTTTTTTCCCCTTCCCTTTTTTCCCCTTCCCTTTTTTCCCCTTCCCTTTTTTCCCCTTCCCTTTTTTCCCCTTCCCTTTTTTCCCCTTCCCTTTTTTCCCCTTCCCTTTTTTCCCCTTCCCTTTTTTCCCCTTCCCTTTTTTCCCCTTCCCTTTTTTCCCCTTCCCTTTTTTCCCCTTCCCTTTTTTCCCCTTCCCTTTTTTCCCCTTCCCTTTTTTCCCCTTCCCTTTTTTCCCCTTCCCTTTTTTCCCCTTCCCTTTTTTCCCCTTCCCTTTTTTCCCCTTCCCTTTTTTCCCCTTCCCTTTTTTCCCCTTCCCTTTTTTCCCCTTCCCTTTTTTCCCCTTCCCTTTTTTCCCCTTCCCTTTTTTCCCCTTCCCTTTTTTCCCCTTCCCTTTTTTCCCCTTCCCTTTTTTCCCCTTCCCTTTTTTCCCCTTCCCTTTTTTCCCCTTCCCTTTTTTCCCCTTCCCTTTTTTCCCCTTCCCTTTTTTCCCCTTCCCTTTTTTCCCCTTCCCTTTTTTTTTTTTTTTTTTTAAAAAAAACAAAAACAACAAAGTTTTTTACATTGCAGACATTTCCCCTTTTTGTTTCCTTTTCTAAATTTTTGGTCTGCATAATTTTTTTCCTTCTTGTGCTAGGTCAAATCTTCAAGTTACTGCCAAACTAGAAAGGCATGCATCCTGTTCAGATGTTTTAAAGCCATGTTCTTCGCTTTATTTCAAGTACAAGCCAAGAACAATATTAGGAGCTGTCACACGTTGGGCTTTACATCTGGCTGAATGTTTGCTTTGAAAGTCTGACCAGAATGGCATTATGAGTGGGTATCGGAACCTGCTGTCGTGCGATTCCCTCTGCAACTTCTGCTGGGTATAGCTCTCAGAGAAGAGACAAATTTTGTGAGAGTGGTGAGGTTACTCAGTATTTCCATCATTTTATGTTGGTGTCTGATTCAGATGCCTTTGTTAAATGCAAATCTATTGCATTGACATTTTCCACGTACAGTGTCTGCCTTGGACTGTGTTTTGTTTTCTCTTCTTTTCAATTTTAGTAAAATGGCTTAGCCGTCTTTGAGGAGAATTAAATAAAACAGCAAAACAAACCCACAAAACAACTAGAGAAAAGTGGGGTTTTGTGGGGGAAGAGAGGATTGAAATCTTTTTTTAATAGCTCTACAACTCCAACACAGAATTTAGAACTTTGTAGTGCTGCGGCTTTTTGTTAGGGGGTGTATTTTCTACGGTTTCATCCAAATTTGCCAGTGTCGCGATAAGCCTTTGGACATCACAGTCTGCCCTTGCCCACTGGAGACTTTCTAGAGCTGACGGTTTCAAGCCTGCAAAGATCCCACCCTGCACAATGGTGCTCCTCAGCCTCCACAGGTGCCTCTGCCCCGAGGTGTGGCTGATCCTGTTGCAGTCCAGAGTTGCAGGGTTAAAGATGAGCCTTTCTTGGAATGAATCCCTTCCTCTGACGCGGCAGGCAGCAGGGAATGAGGGCGAGGAGCAGTTCCTCCTCTCCTGTGTTTTCAGTGACCCTTCAGAGCACAGGCAGGAATTTTGGAGGAAGAAGGCGTTTAGCAACAAAGGAAATGAAAACTCAGCCAGTTGGCCGCAAGAGCGGAGGGAACGCTGATAGAATTTGTGAGAGACGGGGAATTGGGACTGACTAAACAATTCATAGCTACAGACTAGTTTAGAGGATATGAGACCTGACAAGAGCTTTAAAATTAGATTTTAACTCAACTACAGACATGTGCTTTGGTGAGGATGGGGGGAGTCTTGCGTCTTTGAAAGCACGTGAAGGAAAAAAGAGGAACATGGAAACTGCCCTATAGGTCTGAAACTATTGCAAGTGTATTAATAATCTGTGTATCCTAGAAACCTCTTCCTCAGAAAATACATACTTTATTCATAGTTTTATGTACTAGTTGAATGTTATTTAGATTCATGCAAAGGTCTAATCTGTATTTGTATCATGCTATTTTCCATTAATAAAATGGAAGATTCCTGTTAAGTTTGTGGCTTTCAAAACTAGAGCTTTGTGAAAGGAGGAAAAAAAAATTAACGGACAATAAATAACAAGTAATTTTGTAAGATACTTAAGTCAGTTTGGGTTGACAGCAATACTGATTTAAGCTCAAATATTTCTGGCAGTAGGAACTTTTCTGATTCTTTCCTTAAACAAGTATCAATTCATAAGTTGGGCTCCAAAGTGACGTCCAGGAACATGAATATGTGGCTAACTGGACAAAAATCTGGTTGAAATTAAATAATTTCCTTTTCCTGAAATGCCATCTTGGACCTGGCAAACAGTATAATAAGCAGTTGTGTAGGAGGCATTTTCAGGTCTAATGTTTGGGTGGAATCTATGTTCTTAACATTAAGGTAACCTTCAGATAAAACCACATTTTACCTTTTTCATGTAACTTTCAGTGAACTGGATTAGTTGTTTTACCATGGTTTTATTTAATCTTTTCAGGATTTTAACTAAAAATTAGTGAAGACTCAAGTAAACATCTTAAAAGGAAAACAAAACTAATCAAACAAAAAAAACAGCTTTAATGCACATGACATTTAAGCCCTTTTTTGTTCTTGAACCAAAAATCATAAAGGCGTATACATTTTTCTTACACAACATGGGGAAAATTATGCTTAAGCAGAAAGCTTGAGGTTCAGAATTATTTTGTGTTGTCTCTAAAAGCAGGAACTGTCAGAAAAACAAACCAAAACTGTAGAAACCCAACCTGCATTTTTTTTCCTAAATACTGTGAGCTGCACAATAAAACCACAGGATTTTCATTCAAGACTTTTGATTTTTCAATTTAATATTTTAATTTTAAAACAAGTCATCTGCTGCAAGTGGAATTTCACTGATTTTGTTTAACCGGCAGAACATGTTGAGTGAGTGTTGTTGACACTCTTAGCTTAATATAATACCTACTTTGAAACTCTTAGTTATTCTAAATATTTTAAATAGAGTTTGAGTATTCTTGCCATATATGTGTAGCATACTCTCTCCTACTACATCTTTTTATAAACTGATGTCCTGTGTAACGACCGACGTATGTTTTATCTTTAATACCATTAACCAGAGACACCTTTTCCTGGAAATGTTCATTCTTAGTGTTGGCTTAGAGAACGTTACACATACCACTTTTTTCTATATACACACTTTCTACGCTAGATTAACAGGAAAATTGAGGTTTTCATATTTTAACAGGAATTTAGCGCAGTTTTCACTAATTGCAGTGGGTAGCCTGTTAAAATCCCATAGCCATTTGTTATAAGTCTGGTCTTGTTCTTTATCTATAAATCAAAGCAAATTAACAAGATGACATTCTGGACTAGGCTGCGGTGTCCTGATCTGTTGTCCTTTACTGTTATGCACTGTTGGAAGAAAAAAGTTGAAATCTCAGACAGTGGATGTCCCACTTAAGATGAGATTTTTTTTTTTTTTTTTTTTATGTCAAGTTGGAAACATTAGTAGTACTTCAGCCTGATGTAGTGAGTAGTGCTCTTGCTTCTTGCTGAGTTTGCATTTGAAATCTTCTTGGATGGTCCCATGTGATGTTCCGTAATGCGGGATGATGATGTCTTCTAGAAAAGATACTCAAAGATGCCCATAATGTCAGAAAACCATTTGCAATACAATTTTAGGGATTAAAAATTTTTAGGGATTAAAAATTGTTAGAAACTTCTAAAGCAAGATCAGATAGAAGTCTTGGAAGAGATGTTACAATGTGTGGTGCTGCATGGAAAATGTGACAGCTAGACTGCTAATATCTTTATCTTTTGAGTTATTGCCTTGTAGGTTAGTTTTAGGTTAACTTTACCTTTGTTATGTGAAATAGCCCACAGACATTGCTGTAGGTAAGATCTGAATTAGGACATTAAAATGAGGAAATTTGTTGGTTCTGCAAAACCTGGGTAGATAGTTGCATTGCTTTGTCTTTAGAGTGTACTTGGCACTGAGTGCTGTGTTAATTCCAAGTAGAGTATAATTTTATTCCTGGAAATTAAGCAGTACATGAATAAACAAGAGGTTATAAAACATCTATGCACTTTATATTTATGTGAAAATTCCTGAATTTGTCTTAATCTTTTCAACAGGATTGACCGTAAGATGTCAAGTGCTCATACAAATTATAGACTGGATGAAGCACAAGCTATAATGAGTGAGCTTCGAACCATAAAGAAAGCTATATGCACAGGTGAAAAAGAAAGGCAGGACCTTATGCAGGTAAAAATATGCTACTGAACCAATAGCTGCTAAAAAGTAGTAACTTACCTCTGTTTTCTTGTTTGTGATTGCATTGGGGCTACCAAGTTTAAATAAGGAAGTGGAGTGGCCTAAACTGATTTTTCTGTTTGATAATTGCCAATAGCAGGCAGCTCAAAAGAGGTAAGTAGTCATGGTCTATACTGTGAACATGAGTTTTCGTACACAGTTCATATTTTTGTCTTAGATAATGTACTGTCCTTATATTTAGATCATCTTTATTGAATATAGCTTTCCATTGCTGCTGACTGTATCAAAAACTACTATGGAGTAATTAGGCTGCATTTATAAAAAAATCTTTAAGTTTTATGGTATTGTTTAATGTCTCTTTGTATCACCAATAATGAAGTAGGACTGAGAATTCATGTGCTAAAATGTTCATCAGTTTGTCTACCGTGGTTTTCCTTTTATAAGCATTTCACAAAACTGGATCTTTATGTCACTATGCTGCAGCTTGGCAGTTCTCCTTTTTTTTGAAGCAAACTCTCCTTTTAAGTACCCATATCAAGACACGTGTTAATTTCAAATGTTCCCACAAAACCCTCAAAGAGTACGATTAGGTACAATGTATACAGAAACCATCGTGCAAGCTTTAAATTATTTTATGAATAAAGAGCATGAGGATCAAGGGGAGATACATGCCTGAGTAGTCATCTAACTTTTGAATGGATTCTTCATCCTGCTCCGAGCTCTCAGTTGCTGTGTCTGCATTGTTAATGTGATGAGAGCTTGATCAAAGAGCCATGAGCCTCTGCCATCACAGGGACATTGGTATAGACTTGCCCAAAAATGCTACAGATATAGGGGGATGACAAGGACAATTTTCTTCAAACTGCTATATGGAAAAAGGCATCTTTGTTACCTAAATTTTCATGACCGTACTAAATTAGTATTGTCATTCAGAGATTTTCTTCCAGTTTTCTCTGCAGTAGCATTTTGCTGTTTTGTTGTGTGGTTTGTTTGTTTGTTTGAATTGTTAAATGATATGGGTAGCGTGCAATCTACGTATAATGAATTTCCATAGTTACACAATTATTCAGGCTCCAAAGCATTAGCCAAAGGTCAGCTGATGGACCACAAATCCTTGTTCAAGTAGACACAACACTTAAGTCACTATGAAAAGTTTCTGCCTTGGCAAGTTTTAATGTATTTGATATTTCGTGTTGGCCAAGTTTTTAAAGTGATTCTCAGTCTTCCACATGCCTGGCTAGCAACAAATGATTAGAAAGGCAGTTCTTCATGGGTGCAGTGACGCACATTTTAGGAAACTAACTTGTAATTTAAAGAGTTGTGTGTGAGATCTTGGAGCAGCTTAACTATTGGCCTTGTTTTTACTCCTCCACTAGATTTCCCCCCCCCCCCTTATATTTTCAGTCCTCAGTGGCACTAAATCCAGCTGAACACATTGAGATGCCTTGAAAATCTAATCTGCTAAACCAACTTTAAATGTACTTGCAGTTTCTTTAAACGCAGCGTTGAGAGAGTTAGAAGTCTAGGATCAAGCTTAGCAGCAAGGATTGGGCAATGCTGGCAGCACCAGAATGTAGAGGTTGCACAAGACAAAAGTGAAAATGAAAAGTGTTGCCATCCTTCTTCACGGGTCTGTGATGTACAGGAAATAACAGTCTAGGAGGTATCATTTTTATAATTAATGACAATCTGTTGTGATAGCATCCAATAATAGAGATGTAGTCCAGGAGAATCTGGAAGATATTTGTTCCACACAGGCCTAGCGTGCGAAACAGTTCTGTGTGTTTCGTTGCAATTGTAATAAGTAAATGTAATGCCATAATTTACATGATCTACAGTTGTAAAAATTGTGTGTAACTGCCAACTTACTGTGTTCAGCAAAAATATCCAGCTTTCTGCCTGATACTTCTTTTAAAATTTTCCCCAAAAACCTTAAGTTATTTTTGTTGTCACCAAACTTTTCTGTGCTTTCCCTTTTTATAATTAGTTGAAGATTATTGTTATGGATTTATCTAGCTTTGTCAAACAAGTGCAAGTCTATTTTAAGTATCTTCCTAATGAGTTCAGAATTTGTTTTCTATTTCCTATCAATTATGAAATTGTTTTGTCCTCAAAAATGCTATGTTTTAAAGCTATTGTTGGTAAGACAAGCTTTCTTATGTAAAAACGTTTTGTTTTGCAAGCTGTTTATAGACGAGTTTGAAGTATTCTGTAAACAGATGAGGATTTATTTCAGAGAAAGGAAATAGACAGTTTCTTACTATTTCTTAATTTAAATCTGGCCAGTGTAAGCAACAGAACTAAACATAGTAGAAGTGACGCAGTCATGTGTAGGTACTTGGAAAATTGTGGCTGTCATAGAAATATGATAATTGGATTGAGTTGTGTGGGAGAGAAGGCTGACAAGGGAAGAAGAGGGCGGTCAGATTTAAACTGGGTGCTGTGGTTACAAATAAAGCCAAATATACAGTGTCACTGCTCAAAAAAAGTGGGTGAACATTTTGTATAAGATGGAGTAATCAAGGTGCGTGGTTAGATTCCTGAAAGCAGCATGTGTCTCTCCCCTCCCATTCCCTTTCATATTTTTGCCTCTATTCCAGTATGTGCATATGCTTTTAAAATGTTGTCCTTTATCTGTAGAAAGCAGTTGAGTTTTTGTGCTGTGGGTTGTTTTTTTTTCTTTTCCTTTCTTTTCTTTACCAGCTAAATAGACTAAATAGGTTAGATAGGAACTGCACTGAAATTGAATGTGGCAGAGAGCTCCCAAATCTGGTAGCAACAGATCAGCGATGAAATGACAGTGCTCATTTCTCTCTTTTTGGGTAAGTCTGGGCTGGTGTGCGTAGAACCCTCACATCCCTACGATAGGCTGATCTGGCAGTTTCTGTGGGATTGCCATAAACAATCCACAAACCCCAGATGAAGGATGGACTCCTCCATATAGCTAAGGAGGAGTCCGATATTACTCCTAGCAGTTTATGTAAATTGTTTCTACCTAAAAGTATGCTAACTCAGGTTGTAAATTTCCATGTTAGGATTGCTGGAGGCTGTGCTTTCACTTATCCAACTAGGACACAAAGCATATATGTTTATCCTAGAGCGTAGTCATCTATGCATGTAGATGTAAGTTAAGGTGATGCTACTTGGTGATTGCCACCTGCCAAATGCTATATAATTTTTGAGTAGTATCCAGGGTTCGGCATCTGTGCCCAGTTAGGAAGCCTGGCCAGCAGCCAAGCATCCCTTCATTACTTAATTGGAGATGCTGGAGGTTGTCAGAAGCACAGCAGGAGCGTGTGAAGTAGCTGAAATATGGGAAGAAGTTTAGATTGAAGTTCTGAAATCAGGACCTTTGGTGTTACATATGCCTTAACATAATATATGTTAGCCGAAAGTGCCAGGCGTGACACAGCTTTTTTGAGAGAAACCTCAGACTTTCTGTTTCCTCAGTTTTTGTTCATGTCACCATCTCAGCTTTATTGGGAAGAGTGCAAGTTTGATGTTTGTGTAGCCATGATTTGAAGTTCTTATATCCATGTCATAAACCCATTAGGGATCCATCTTGATCCTCAGTACAGCAGAAGGGATGATTTCCAGTGAGTTTTGAAGAAGAGTGTTGGATGGGACTCTGCAATTCTCACTTTTCATAAAGTGGAAGAGACCCTGGTTTTATTTTTTGCCTTGTTGTGGAGCAGTTCATTTTGCAGCAAGTCTTGGAGAATAAAGCTAGGGAATAGCTAGGGACTTCTCAGCAATGTAACTTGAAATTGAATTTTGCTTTATCAGGACTAAGAGGAAACTATTTTGTTTGTCCTTTGTACTAAGAAGGACATAGCAGGTACCTACTTCTCTCCCTGCCTTTTACCTGTAGGAAGAAGACGAAGTGTGTGTTCGAGGGGTAGCAGGGAGGAGCAGAGGCTCCACACTCTTGTGTCTAGGGATCCTGCCTGTTCCTTTGTCCTGCACCAGGCTGTGTGTTCTCCCTCTTCTTCATCTTCATAGTGGAGGCAGGCATGAAGGAGGGACCAACATATAATGAGAATGAAGGGACAGACTATATATGTTAGAAATGGAGGCCACCAGAAAAAGCTGCTTTTTCTGGCTGGTTTCAATCCTACTGCAATTCCCGTGGATGCTTCCTGGGCTCTGAATGTGGACGCCTTCATTTTCCCTTTGCAGACTGCTTGAGGTCTCAGCTTTATCCTCACAGTTTGTGTCATTGTCTAGACATCTCAGAGATGTCCCTTACTTAACCCAAAGTGTTAAATATCTCTAACTCTGTGAACCTTCAGTAAGGGAGCACAAGGACGAAATCAGCTATCATAATAATACAGTCAGTACAAGGTATTCATCAAGTTGGATGTGATAGCAGTAGTGGCTAAGGAATGTAACCTGCGCAGAAGATGGCAAAAGGGCAGGTGAGTCACATTTGTCTTCCCTCTCAGCTAATCTGAAAGTTGACTGTAAGCTGTACAAAAGTTAAAACATTCATAGATCTAAAACAAATAATTGGGAAAAAAAAAAATCTGTTTACTGTTAGATGCATCTTTTAAAAGAAGAGGTTTAGTTCAAAGCAAAGCTTCTGTGTGTTAGTAACACAATGATGCATTTTACTTCGTGTAAACAGCTCTTTATAGGCAAGCTACCTGTCATATTTTTGAATAGTTTTTTTTTTTTGTATTAATGAAATAATTTTAAAATTGTTTTTTTCTTATTTTTTTTTAATCTCTTCTCCTGTAGAGCTTGGCCAAGTTAACAGATGGATTCAGGAATAGCTGTTGTATTACAGATTCCTTGCAGGATCTCCAGCACAATTCTAGTTCACTCAGTGACTCCTGTTTACCTCAACAACACTGCGATGCTTGTTCTCAGACTGACATCACTGGAGAGGTATGTGTTCCTACGCGAGACGTTTACTGTAGAAAATAAGCTGGTTTTGTACTACAGTGATGCATCGTTATTTTCTATTTTAATTTAAGAGGTGCTGGCTATAGCAGAACAAAAAATCCAAAGCAATATTGGTAGCGAGGGAGTTGCGTTTGCTTATTGTTTCCAGAGTATGTGAACAGTGCTCATGAGTGGTGAGCTTTGTGGTTCTGCTAGTTCTCAGGTCAGTGACAGGTAAAATCAGCTCATGGACTTAGCCAGCCCGGCAGAGCACTTCTCACATCATCACTTTGGTGACCGCAGGTTCCTCTCTGAGTAACAGCTCTTGCTGAGGTGTCCATGGACCTCTTCTCTTCTTGTCACCAGCTCTGACTTACTGATAATTGTAGTGATGCAGGAAGGAAGAAAATGCTTTGGCCAGCCTGAGTTACAGTAGAGACCGATGGTGTGTTAGGGCTTTGGTAGTAGTGATAGATGTTTTGGTTTTGTTTTTTTTTTTTAATTTAAAAAAATAAAAGTCTTGTTTTTATCGTGCTTGTCATCATCCTTCATGCATACCAAAGATGTAGGGTAGACCTCTGTTCGTTTCTCCTGTCTGAGACAAGGGAAGTATTTGTTAAGAGTCCCAAAGTATGTTTCTTAAAAACTCACAAAACTTCTGCTCTAGTCTGTCATACCTTTATGCTCAAATGTGCCTTTAAATGTGGTATTTGAGAGGAACATATTCTTTGGAAGTAGTTCTGTGTGAATGAAATTGTGTATTCCAAATAATAAAAGTTTGGCTTACACTGTATAAGCAGCCTAGCTGTTCTTGAGCAATAAAACATTTGCTTCTGTCGATGAGATTGACAACCATGCAAGAAGACAACCTATTTGTAGTTTGATAGTACTATAGTTTGGGTGTTATTCCACATTTGATTAGAAATTTTTATTGAGCTATACAACTTTTTAATTGTAGGCTTGTATCATCCCATTTGTCCTCTATTATTATCTTCTGCTGATGACTAGTTGCCAAGTTGGATGTCTCCAAAGGGCCTCTACAGAAGAGGAAATTTATGTTTTTAAGAAGATAGACTCCTAAAGCACCTAAAAAAACCTTAGCTAACACCGGCCTGTCTTTGAGTGTGTTAGGTAGATGGTGCCTTTGTATGTCATTTTTTTGGACTGGTGGGGGATGTGATTATTGAATTCCAAAATGAATTACTAAAGGGAAAATAGCAACATTTTCCCATTCACAATACACATTGAGTGCCATCCAAGACAAGCCAAGTATAGTCTGAAAATTGTGTTTATCGGTTATAGATTTTTTTTTTTTGTTAGAAAAATAAAATACGTAATTATGTTAATTGTTTTCCTGAACTATTAGTAGTGGAATGTGAGTGAAAAAGAGGTGGAGTTAGACATGTGATGATGAAGAGAGCAAAAGCAGCAGTTAAGGGAGAAATCCAGAGGCGCAGCAATGCACTTAAATAGGGACTTAAGGTCTAACTATTAGTCCGTGTGCAGACTTCTGAAGGAGGGGAACTGCTGTTGCCCTAAGATGGAGAGAAGTTGCTGTAGAAACTGGAGTGTATACAGTAGGAGTTGTAGCATAAATGAACTATGACTAGTTCAAGGATTGGGTGATGTTTTTGTAATAGTGCTTAAAACATACTAATGATCTAAGCGCTGGGTAACACATCACAGTACTGGGAATGTAATCTGAATTACTTCTAATTAAACTATCCATGAAATAGCAGTATCAAATAGTAAAATATTTCAATTAAAATTACTCTTTGTGTTTTAGGCTTGGATAAAGTTGAAAAGATTTGATGAATGGATCAATGATTCTGTTCGCTAACCCTTGATTTCCAGGATCGTAATTTATTGAAAGGGCTCATCTATCTTTTGCATTTTTAGCAATAAACCGGTTTTGTATTTCTAAAGCGTAAAATTGATTTTTACTATGTTATTACTTAAAGCATTGAGGTTTTTTAGTAAGTCCAGTAAGTGAGACTAATTTATCCCTTTCTTTATTCTGAGAGTGTTTTTAACATCTCATTTCTCCTTCTTTCCCTGCCCCCCCCCCCCCCCCCCCCCCGGCTCTTCAACTCTGCAAAAGTTTGGGTTTGATGACAAAACAAGACTTGTAGACAAAGTAAGACTGAACTGGCAATATGAAGAGGCCAAGAAAAGGTAATTAAAGACAAATTTGTTGTGTTTTGTTTTTACTCTTGTGATTAAAGTTTTTAAAGTAAAACTGGAACCAGCCTCCTAGATGAAATGTCATTAGGGAGACTAATTTGCTTACTGTTGAGTAGTTCACAGTTAATAAAAGCTTAGGTAAACATAAGACTTTATCATAAGATTATTCTGTTTGTTTGCAGAGATAAAGCTAAATGTCAGCCCTGTTCTACACTTGTATGAACACAAAATTGCAGTAGTTTAATTGAACTGTTTTACATTCTCCCCCCCGCCCCACTTTCTCAAACCTCAATATAAACAGTCTTTAAATTTACACTTATCAGCCTGGTCTGTCAGTACATTCGGAGCTTTGCATACCTGTGTTCTAAGTTCACTGTACTGAAGTCATGAACTCAGTGTGAAGAAAACGCAGAACTCCCTGTGAGATAAATGAAGATGTTCAGAGCTGAACAAAAGGGTACAGAAATACAAATGTTGAGATTGGGGAAAAAAAAATCTGATAAAAATAGAAAGGAAAAAAAAATAATTACGTGAAATAGATTAATTCTTCACTAAGTCCTCCAATCTAATTATTGCTGATTGTAAGTATTTCTTTTGTGAAGAAATTTTTGTGGCTTTATAAAAGTACTCTATTCTTACTTACTACTGTTTTAAAAATGCTATCTACTGGTATTATTTAGTGGGTCCTCATTTAACCTCATTGTTTTCAAACTCTTTGCCACATATTCAGAGCAATAGTGTAGTATAGATGATGACTTTAACACAGTAATTTTATACACTTATTATTTTAATTTGTGCTGATAGAGCATTCTCTTATTAAAATTGTCTGACAATTAAAACATGTATAGGTAACGTAGAAAACCCTTAGCTTTAATTTTTTTTAAAAATTAGGATTTTTCTTTTTTTTCTTCAACTTAATTTTGCCAGTTTTTTACATCAGTGAGAGCAAGGGTTAAAAAAAAATTCAATACTTTTGCCTCATTTTTTCCATATTATGGTGACTCTTTCTTTGGGGGAAACTGGCAGGGATTGGAAGCTTTATAGGTAATTTGCCATTTTGTTGTTCTTGGAAAATTTACCCACATTTGGACGCAATACAGGCTTCCAAAAAAAAAAAAATTAAATTGGTGCAAGCATGCTAGAGATACACAGCTAAATCTTCAGGATTTGTAACTGGAATGAAAGTCTGCATTGTAAAACACTGCATGTGAATACCAGCAACTACTACCTAATATAGATTAAATAATTGGGCAAAGAAAGGGCAAAACAAAATTCCGTCAGTGTCCTGTTTGGTCTCAGGCTTAATTCTTAGCATTTACTAGCCCAGGGATTTAGAGATTCATGACAGTTGCTGAAAGGAGGAGGGTAGAATTTAATTTTATATGGTTTAGTTCAGCAGAGCCACTGGTGCTGCGGAGATTATATTAAATGATTTTAGTTCGTGTTTCTGACGTACCTTTTCTATGTGTTTTTCAAAACAATTCTCTGCTTGTGTGTTACTGTAGGGGAAAGACAGACGTGGGGAGGGTTTTTTTGGTGTGATTTTTTTTTTTAAAGTAACAGAAGTATTTCTCAGCTGGAAATGTCGAACATTTGCTTATGCATGGAATGCAGTATTTCTGAACATCAGATGTGAGCTGGGGTTTGATGTTAATTATGTGTAGAAAATCCGGGTAACTAACCTTCCAACTAGAGAACAGTAATTGCAGTAAGGGTAGTTTGCTGTCCTGGGATAGCAGCTCTGACAATGGTTCGTTATTTAGCAAAAGCATGTTAGTTGCTTTAAAATAGTAGCCTTATTCTGCCCAGTATGTTGTACGGAAGTAATCAGCTTTCAGCTTTTGAGTGGAACTGCACAAAGCTCATTGCCCCTACCAGTTATCTCTGTGGTTGCATTCTTCATTTATCATGCATTCCTTCCCCTTAGCTTGCTGGCATTTCTGTAGGGCTTTTGTCTCTACTAAATATCTTTGTGTTTGGTGAAATATCTACTGTTACTGCACAGTGTGGGTGAGGGAATGTGCTGCCATGGATTAAAATCCTCAAAGTAGAAAATTAAAATGCTACAGTATGTCACAACTGTAAAGCAGGATATTATGACTACTTTCTTGTCAAACGGGGTGTGGAAACATGTAGCAAATAAGTACAACAGACAAACTGTCTTATTTCCAAGTTTTAATGGGAGACTTTTAAAGTACATTGCAGAAGGAAAATACGTCTTTTGCCTTAAAGGGAAGCAGGAAAAAAGCCTCACAAACTGAAGGGCAGCATGTTGCATTTTAGTCACTCTTATGAATCCAGCCAGAAGATCATACAGCTCTAGATACGATATTTGCCGTATGTAGTGAAGAAGTTTGTTTTTTTTTTTTTTTTTTAAAAAAAATGTTCTCTGTATATGGTGTCTTAGCAAAGAAATGCACTGTTGGGATTTCTGAATGAACTGTCTTGCGGAATTCAGGAGATGAAACCCAGTGATAGTAGAAAAGTTGGCTTATACTCCCAAAATATCTCTCCTCCCTCATAAAAGATAATTTGATTTTAATTCCTCCTTCAAAAATGTCTCTTAACTACTGAGTGGTTTGGCCTTTGCATAAATTAAGACATTCACATAGCTTTTTTTTTTTTTTTCCACTTCAGTTTCTCACTGGAAGGAAGTTGAATGATTTGCAATTTAATTTTTCCCCTGGGTGGGTTCTGACATCTTCAGCAGGCTGGGGAAGCGGTCCTCTCTCCTGTGCCTGATCCAGGCTCTGGGAGGAGGCGTGGAAATTCTACTTTTTAACTTGCCAATCATGCTGAAGAGAGGCTCAATCACTTTTTTTCTGCTCTTTACTCTTCCCCCCCATTATTTTTAAATAAACTATACCTTATTTCCATGAAATTTCTTCTCTCAGATCTGTCAGTGTGGCCCTCCAGAGAAGCAGGAGGGGAGGGAGGACGGTCTTTTTGAACAGACAGCCCCAAGCTGCCTGGATAAATACCGTTTTCAGTTTCAGTTGCTATTTCAGTGAGACCACCTCTCATGAAAGCATTTGCACACTGGAAAGTGTACCCCTCGAGCAGTTTTCTCAATAGACTGTTTCAGAGAAAGAGAAATCAAAAGCAAATTGTTTTTCTTTGATAACTCTTTAAGTTGTACAGTTCAGTATAATGACTACATGAAGTATATTAGCAAATAATCATGGAACATCACTGCTGCAGTGCCTCATATCCTGTGAAGCGTATTTAATCAATAGATGAAAAATGATACCTCCAATGAGAAGCACCAACATTTTTAACTGTAATTTGTTTAATTTTTTAAATTATCATGGTAGCTGACTTTAATGGACTAACACATCCAAAGATCTTCAACCAGCTTATCTAATTTGGGTACAAAAGCAGTACTTTGTTTATGCCTTCTGTAAATCTGAATTCAAAGATATTCAATTGTTTAAATATACAGTGGCTGTCAATAGATTTATTTTAGCCTTGAAAAAGCCTCCTCCTCAGCTATGGTTAATACTTCCACATTCCTTGTAAGCATGCTACTTCTTTATTTTCAGTATAGTTGCTGAATAGTTACTTTCTTGCAAACTTGTTTTCTCATTACCAAAACTAATTTTCACTTGGGCTTTTAAAAGCACTAGCACTAGCGTGTCAGTGCAATTTGTGCTTGTACTGCCAAAAATACATTTTGGTTGGATATTGATAGCAAGATTCCAGTACTGATACAGTAACATAGTTAAGTATTTTCCTGTTAAAATTCATCTGGTGTAGGCAGGTTTCAAGGTGTAGTTGCCTAATTTCTAGTGAAATTCAGTGGACTTGTATGCTTTATTCTGCTAAACTAATCTGAAAATCCGATTTAGGGATTAATTAATTTGTCTGATATCACACAACTGTCAGCTCAACCTAAATCTCCCAGTGTCAATTTTTAAACATAAAACTTTTTCTTTGAGTTATAAAGGGAGCTGAGCTGTGCTCTTGAACAAGTTTTTATTATACCAGTTTACCTGTGAATTGGGGAAAATACTGATTCCTCTCCTCCGTTGATTTTTAGCAGTCTTTGCAATTTTCCTAAAAGCGAATACCTAATTTTATCTGCAAAATGCTATAGACTCTAAAGATTTCATTAGTGACTTCAACCAATTTAGGACCTCCTTGTTATTGAATCGGGCTGCCAGGAAGGCTGGATATTCTACAGAGCATACTCGTGTTGTCCGCCAAAGCCACAGTGGCACATACTTGCAGGAACAGCCAAAGTAGACACAGTGGAGAAATTTTGTGAGCATTTGGCTGAGTTCCCCAGCTGCTTGTTCTTTCCATTTCTTCCCCTTTCTCTAGCCTTCCCCTCTTTGGATAGAAATCATAATCCACTGTCAAGAAGGCCCATAAATACCAGAAATTACCAAGTTCTTACCCTCTTCATTATGTGTCTTCAGTCCCACAGACACCTCTGGGTGGGTATTGCATGTAGGGGAAGTTCTCTGTTACCTGAAGTGGCAGAGAACTGAGTCCAATTATAAGCCCATTCTAAGCCTAAGGAAAAAAGTAAGATGGGCTGATTTATGTTGATCATCTTGGCACATTTGTGTGATCTTAGCCACTGTTCTTCTCCATATCATAACTGTGGATTTTTTTTTTTTCCTTATTTTATCCCCACCAGTCTTCCCATACCACAGGTAGCAAAGGCCTCGGCTTTGGAGCGGTGTGATATGTCACCCAAAAGTCTAGGCATTTATATGTAGGGGGGTATTGTTTGGTTTGTTTTTTTCCTTGGAAAATTCAAACAAAGTAAGTTCAAAGAACTTGTTTAAGCTAGAAAGACCAGAGTTTGTAGGTTAGGAAGTACCAGCTATAGGATACCCACAATTTGTCCCTTTTATGAGCATGGGTTAGGATCTTTGTATTCCTTCAAAGTATTTCCCTTTCCAAGACATCTGCCTTGTTCATAATGTTCAGTCATAGTCTAAACATGGGGTTAATTGTAATTGTAAATCGGACTCTTTAATATCACAAAAAGTGATTTTTACTTTAGTCTTGTTTCTCATGCTATATTTTAATCAATAACCTCTTCTAAATTGAAATATTCTCGAGCTCAGCAGTGTAATTTCATTAGTGCTGGGTTCACGTAGCAGTCTTGAAAATGAGGTTCTAGAAGCTAACAAAATATTTTAGGTTCCCCAGATATTTCCAATGACAGAAGAATTGCCCTATTTTGTCTAGGGAGGTCTGTGTAGATATATAACAATTTCACTCTGAAAATATATGCTTTTTGTCCCCATGATGTAGTTTGTGTAGTAAACTACTGGCTGTACTGATCGCCACCCTCATGCTATGCGTACGTTATCTTGGGCTAGGCATCATTCTAGCTACATTAGCATGGCTAATTCAGGGCAAATTTGCCATTTCTAATCAGCGTTTACTTAAATCACCAGGCTAAACCTTTGTCTATTCCGCCTGTGCCCCTCCTGCTTTTCTGCTTAACAGGAGCTGTTATGTTCATCTCCATTCGAAATTTTTAAATACTGAAATAAGCAGCAAGTCGGTCTGCCTACCTAGGAAACCAGTCATTTGATACCACCTACTCGAGCATGGAATGCAAGCTCCTCAGCACTTGTTATGCAAGGATGGGAATGGGCAAAATGCCTGGAATGTTGATGGCTCAAAATTAACTGTTTTTTCCCCAGGTATATGCTAAATTGCTATATCAGTAGTGACCTCAGTATCTGGCAGTGGGTCAGATAAAAGTACTCTTTTACAAGATAAAAGTACTCTTTTGCAGTGGCTACACCCGAGTAGTAGTATCTTAAAAAAATACCCGCTAGGAAGGAAAAATGTGTTTGAAAAAGAGAGGCTTCATAAAGGATCCTAAATCTGTGTCCCCCCCCTTTAAATTGCAATCTATGTCATGTCATTAATCTGTTTAAACAGGTGTTTAAGGTAGGTGAACATATGCACTGATTCTGAAAACGCAAAAGAGACACTTTTTTGTAACATACCAGCAGTGAGAACAGGTATAAAATCTGGCACAGTGAAATTGCTTATTTATGCCTTTATTGTGTTTGGGAAGAAGAGCTAGCGTTGGGAGAAGACAAATTGCAATTATGGACCATGTTTAAAATGATTTTTTTATTATGTTTTTAGCAGAACTGAATATGACTCCTCAGATATTTTTCTCAGATATTTTTCTTAGGTTTGAGTGAGAGAGACCATAGAAACCTTAGGGATGTTTTCTAGCCAAGGAGATAAACTTTTTAAAATTTATCACTGGCAGCTTTTTGAAACAACTTGCCATACAGAGGGAGAACTCAGTGGAAAGCAAGCAACAAAATTCCCCGAAAACTTTGGTTCAAGAAATGCAGGTTGCAGAAAACTGGCTTACTGATGCTGAAGTTCCCCTCCCAACAGATTCCTGCATCATGTAGTGCTTTGTGAGTGGTTTTTCTTTGCTTAAAGGGAAAACAGAGATAAGAAGAGCTAACTGAAATGCTAAGAGTGTCAAGGGAATCAAAGTAAATACCTAATCAGATTTTGGAACGCTTCAGTGATACAAACCTTATCCACAGCAGTACTTTTCCCTTTAATAACAGTATAATTAAGTTACTGTAGGATATTTTCCTACTTTCAAAGCATCGTCATGATAAAAATTGAGGGGAAAAAACAAACTTTAAACTGGAATGTCATATACAAAGGGAATTACGTGCTCTCAGCAAGCTCAAGAGTCTAAATTAAAACCTCTTGTTTGGGGGTGGTGTTTTACTCTACAGCCGAGCTGATTCAGTGGTTAACTGGGGCTGAAAGGTGGGATCCCACCTTCCTGTCTTGCCTGCTGGTACTTCTCTCTTCCTTGTTGCCTGCAGTAGCATTTATTTGCTCCTGTGATCAGCTTCTTACCCAGCTCACCCTGCATTAGAAAAATAGCTATCAAAACAATTATGAGTGTTAAAATGAAGGAGAGAGTCAGTCCTTTGGCTGTCTTATAAAACAAAACAGAGATTTCATCAGACATGTCTCATCCATGAACGTGCTCACTCAAATACCTTGCCAGGGCTCATCTGATTCACGGATCTGATGCCAAGCTTGCCAAGCTGTGATAACCCATTTGTACCTGAACTCTGTAATGCTGTTGAGAGGACCTTGAGCACCCATTTGTTTCATTTGGCACTGAACCTTTTAGAATCATGCTGTATACGCCTTCAGGAGTGTTTACTGAATCTTTAACAATGCAGGGTAGGGGAGAGGAGGGATCCTAAATCTGCTCGCTCTTCCTGGCCCTGATGTTTGGTCGATGGGGCGAGGTGTTCTTCAGGAAGCTGCATCTGGAATTCATGCACAATAGCTGAGGCATGAAATATGTAGACTATACGTATCGATTCACAATGGCGCTTTCAGTAGCTATTGGCAGGAAGTTGGTTGTTAATGCAAGGAGGAGGAAATGGTATTGAAGGGCTTGATAAAATATTCTGCTTTAGACTAAAATGTAACATAATACACAAGGTCTTTACTTGCTGTAAATGAAATCTAAGGGGGAAAAAATGTTTTTGACAAAACTCACAGTAAAATTCCTATCCATATATGAATGCAGTCATTGCAAAATGACTTATATTGATATTTTATTTCCCTTCCCCTGATAATAAGATGGCCAAATACTTTCCAGATGTCAGTATGAAATAAACATTGCATGCGGTTTTGATTTTAGATGGGGAAAACCTTGCCTTTGTCAAGTCTGTGCTTTCTCTTTTATTCGTAAACACATATTATCACACCGTGGATCTTGTGTGTGTGTGTTTGTTTGTTATGTGCTTTTATCTTGCTTTCTTTGTTATCTTTTCTTTCTTACCAAATATTTTAGAAAAAAGGATTACTTAAACTAACTTACCAAATGAATCAGTGCATATCCCACTTTTATGGCTGGCTTTAAATGTGCTTTTACTTATTTATTTATTTATTTATTTTAAGGGTGGTAGTCTTTTATGGTGCGCTGAACTTTGAATGCTACCGTTTCAAAGTGAAGATGAAATTGAGGTGTACAACTGCATAACTTTTGTACAATACTGTAGTTTCAAATGTTCAAAAATGAGAAAGCTAGATTTTTTTTTTTTACTTTTCATTTTAACTCTAGTGTTCTAAAGTTGTCTAAATTGTCCATTGTAAGGCAATATAAATACCTAGTATAAATAAATACCTAGCAGTAAAAGAGTGTTCTCCCTGTTATGGTTATATACCTTTTGATTTTGCCAAAAGAAACATTTGTGAAATTTCTAGCTTTAGGGTTCTTTGTATATTTATAAGAGTTCAAAATTTGTTTTTAGCAGAACACTTTCTTAAGAATAATTCCACAGTTGACATTTTAAAGCTGTTGTTTTGTGTAGTGGTTCAGCATATTGATATAGGAAACTACTTTTGGCTATAAAGCCTACCACAAAAAAAATCAAATTAGCTTATTTAATTGATGATGGATCCATCTAAAGCCACCTGTATTTTGTAACCAGGAAGTCTTTTATCCAGACCTATATTTTTGTTTTACTGACAGCTTATTTATTCTTAAAATTTTGTTGTTGGTCAGGACTGCCTAATATTTTCAGCCCCTTGAACTATTTGTCTACTGAGGTGGGACGTGAATATACAGACCTATTGTCACTAGATAAGCATCCCCTCTTCATCGCCTTCAGCTTCTCACTGCGCTTTTGAAATCCCAAGTTAAGATCTGATAGCGGAAGAATGAGGAATGAAAGGACGTTCAATTTTATCCGCTGTACAGACAGCAAACTCAAGAGCTCTAAAATATGAATTGATTTATTACAAAATGAGAAAGCTGTGAAGACAGATAGTGTTTGTGTGATAGATGAATGCCCTACAGTTCTTACACAGCTACATGCTTAGGAGCACTTACAGTTCTTTGGTGTTTTAAAAATACACAAAAAAACCCACTCCAGAAACAAATCATCCTTCCAAACTCCTCTAACTTTTCTTGTTTCAAAATTTAGAAGAAAAAAGTCACAGAAGTCAACAGGCTGCACCTTTTGGTATTTTTCCTCTCAATTATCTTCATGTTTGTCTCTTCTGAGTTTTGAAATACATTTGTCCTCTTTTAAAGAGTTTCGAATATACAACAGCAGCTGGCCTTGCTAGACAACGAATCTTGGCCAGGAATGGCTGAAGCGGACAGGGACCGTCTTCAGCTCATCAAAGAGAAGGAGGCGCTTCTTCAGGAGTTGCAGCTCATCAGTCAGCAGAGGCGATCCCCAGAAGACATTGCACGTTTGGAGGAAGAAAAAAGACGCTTGGAGGATGAAATTCAACGGGCTAGAGCAACGTCTGCTCATGGGGCCACTGAAAGGTTTGGGAACTTAAATAATTTTCTTATCTACTGTAAGATCCATATAGGTAGTTTCAAAAGTCAGAGTATGGAATTTCACTGTGTTTAAGAAACAAAAAAAAATGTTACGGAGTAATTTGGTAGTTCTCCTTTCATTCATCTAAAAAGTTTGAATAGGAATAAGAGATCAGAATAGAGTCACAGAAGATGCTTGGAAAAAGTCTGAGTGATATTGTCTCATGATAGAGACCTGAATAACACCTGGATAGTGAAAGATTTTTCTTTAATTTTGCAGTGGAAAAATATCAATCTCCAAAAGCATCAGAACAAATATATTTTCCTGTATTTGGTTTCTGCATTATAACAGGGAAGTTAAATGATTAAGTTTTTACTGCTTTTTGTATACAATTTTTCCTCTTAATTTGCAATCTCAGCAGTGGGAGCACATCCCAACTCTGACATTCAGAGAACGTAGTAAATGGAGTTATTCTTGAAAACGTAAATCAAATATCAAGTTATATGTAAAAATAAACAACCCCCAAAACATATTAATGGAAACACTGTGTTTATTTCAAAGTTGCCCAGTTTTTCCTGTAGCCGAAGAAATGGACAAAACCTCTTAACCTCTTTTTGTTACCATAGACTCCTTCCAGTCAAAGTGAGAAAGCACTTGTTTCCCAGACTCGCTTCCCTTAAATTGTGGTAAACAGCCAGGTTTGACACTTGAGGAAAACTATATGAACCAGCTTTAATGTGATCTGTGTGAAGGTTAATATTTACATAATTAAGACACTTTTAAAATATTTGGAAGTGCCTTCCATATACAAATCTTGAGGACTTCAGTTCCTTTGAAAAGGCTTACTTCAGACAGTAAATTCAGGCAATAAATAGAAAATTCACAGCCAACCTACAGTTCAGTGTTAGATATTTTGCAATTTTTTGCAATATCGTTACATTGGCTTTCCAGCTTAAACTGACAGAAAAGGGAGTTCACTTTACACTGCAGTGTAGTAAGTTTTATTTGTTGTTTTTGGGCTCTGGTGTTAGGTAGTGCATACTATGTTGGCAAGAAGACCAGGCTATTTTTCCATGTAGTTCATGCTGTGGAAACTAGCGTTCCAGTGTGATACTTGATATTTCAAATGCTAGCAAAAAGTTGAGTAGAAGTTAGAATAATATTGAAGACCACTCTATTTTTGTGTAACAAATTGGAGGAAAACTTAACTATTAGTAGCTCTGATTTATTTGTTTGTTTGTTTTAGGCTCAGGAATAACCCAAACCATTCCTAGATCTGCTTTTCTATTTCCACTTTCTCTTAATCATGAACTACAAGGAAGCTTCCTCTTTAAATAATAACCAGTTCTGTTGTGTTAGTGAGTTTTAAAGGCACCGAGTTATGCGCAGATCAGAACTAACTTAAAATCTGTATGACAGAGGTGGGTTTTTTTTTTTTGTTGGGTGTCTTTTGGTTGTTATTGTTTTAGGATTGGCTGGCAGCCTTAGTTGGAGGCATTTCTTGCCCTTTAGTGTAGGTACCTACCTTACAGGATTGATTACTGTGGAGTGTAGGTTCCTAACTTTGATTTTTGAAGTAGATGGTGTGGATACCCCTTCTTTCCTCTGGAAGCTTTTGAATCAGTTAAGTTTCTTGCATCCATTTGTCTTTTTCTTTTGCCTCCTGCATGCAGTGCCTTTATCATGTGAGTTTACATAGCTGAGCTGCAGCCTTCCTTGCACCACTTGGTTAACGTGGTTTGAGACCTACAGAAGCAGGAGAACAGCTTCAGTGTTGCACACACTTGGGTGTGCAGCTTCTGCCAGGTGGTTGCAATGAAGGGAGCCTCCCCAGAGGGCGGTGGGGTTGCTGGAGCGTAGTGCTACAGCCCCTTGCCAACATATGAATTGATGAAGTTGGAGGCCAAAGAAGTTGAGAGATTTATGTTTTTACTGCTAACAAAGACATTTTTTTTTCATATCTTAACCATCCAAAGTTTATTGAAACTAATGCTGACATTTTGTATTATCCAGAAGGGCTCCTTTTTTGTTGATAATTTTTTTTTTTTTTTATCCTGCCCATTAACATGTTGAATTCTAACAGCTGTCTTTGCAGTTGAGGAAGGTCTGAAGCCCTAAATAAGTTTGATCTGCTTTCTCTGAATTGTCTGTCAGAATCCCAATTTTCAGCTAACTTCTCAGTGCGGTGCTGGAACAGTAACTTTCCTGGACATACAAATGTATAGCAGAAAACAGATTACGACCTTGATTTTATTTTGAAGTTCAGTGATAGAAAATACCACAAATGCTTACAATTCTGGATTCAGGAAAAGAAGAAATGTGATAACAATAGATAAAGTCTGTTTTTCAACGTTTTAATAATCTCAAAATACAGAATTTAAGATATGATATAGGTGTTTGAGGCTGACAGCATTATAGGTACATTCCATTTGTGTTGTGGCAGTTCAGCTGCTTGTCGTTAGAATGGGCAAAAAGTAAGTTGCAGTGAGAGATTTTTGTCATACTTTAGTATTCAAAATACTGTATCACCTGCTTAAATATAATGATATATAAATGTATTTGAACCACCTAGAATTAGAGCTTAAAGTTCAGTTTTATGTTTACTGCTTAACAGAAGTTCTCCAAAAATTTTCTTTCTGTCTTTGAAATTTGACGCTAATTAGCTTGGATAATAGAGCTATTTGGAATATTTTTTTCCTGCCAAGTCAACAAAAGTCATAGTAGTTCTCTGTATTTTACTAGCACAGTCAGGTTGATGCAAGGGAAAAAACATCATGTAGAGTCTGATGTTTTTACCTAGCACTTTTTATGGCTTCACTAATTGCTGTAATGTATTTTCAATGTCATGATTCTTACGTTGTGCCTCAGTTAGTTTTCTTGTCTGGGAATTTTGATGGAGTCTTGGTTCTTGTTTTCTTACTGGAATTTCCCTCGCTGTGTAAATTAAAACTTTTCATTAAACAATGAAACTTCTTTTTATATTCCAAACTGCAATGCAATGATATTTTTCTGTACTTGGAAAGCTCCTATCACTTCTTGAGCACTACTGTAATGAAGAAAAATAGTAATATGTATCTGTTTAATTATAGGATACTGTTACAGGAAAAGAGAAATTGTTTGCTTATGCAACTAGAAGAAGCTACGCGTTTAACCTCTTATTTACACTCCCAGTTAAAAAGGTGAGTTATGTAAAACCAGCAGGTTTTGAAGTTTCACTGCAGCAGAGAAGAGTATTAATAATCTATAAAGTTTACCTTTTAATACTTTTATGTATGTGTGCCAAGTAAATTAATTTTTTACCAAATTTATACAATTTGGGTGTATGGAAAGTGATAATTTGGATGGAGTTTTATGAATAGTATTAGGGATGGCTATATGGGCTAGATTATTATGTGTATGTGGGAATTTTATGTTTATTTTATGTTGTGTTCTGAAAAGAAGATACTTACTTAAAACCTGTTGTAATCTTTTACTAGTATGAAGATAACATCATTTTAAGTTCTGTGAGGTTTAGTGTTGTGATACCTTCTCCAAAGGAGGGGTTTTTGATCCCTGGTGAGGTGACAAAATTTTGCCATTTTAAATATGAGAATGTGCTAAGACCCACACAGAAGCCCAGAATGTTTTGCATATTCACACTCGCAGCTGCCTTTTTTGATGCAGCTCTTGGGGATTCCTCAGCTCAACACCACGTCAACATCAAAAGCTCAGTTCCTGCTGTGTCTCACTTCATCTCTCTCCATCACTTATGTTCTTGTCTCCCTAACTGTCTGAGAGTGGTAAGAGGAACTGGAATAGGATTTTTCCTAAAGTGTTTTTCATTTTGCACTGAAAAAAACTGTGAGGGTGAGGCTTACCCAGCAGTTTGTTAGGACTTTCCAAATCCCTTTTCACTTCTTCTCCCTGATATGTTTATGACCCATCATTAATGTAAATTCAAGCTGGATCATCGTAATGTACCCTTCCTGGCTTTACATTGAGTCCACTGATCCAGATCCTGCCCTGGCTTCTTTTCCGCCAAATTATGGCGGCTTACATATTGGAGGAAAGAGTAGTCTTGTCCTGTTGGACCCTTTGTCTTCAGGCACGTGATGTTGATCTGGTTGTCACTTGCACTGTTCCAGTCATGGTTGTGCTTGAGGCCAGGGCAAGAGACACAAGCTAGACCTTAAAATGTCAAATCATCTCTGTGTGTCACTGTACTGAATATATAGAAAATTGCCTGTGTAATCTGGATGGACATTTTTATGCCTGCACTGGTGTTTCTGATTATAGTTGAAAAGGCCTTTTTTGTTTTCTTTTTCTTTGCCTGCCATAGTCTGTCGGCTAGCACCCTCACAATGTCCTCTGGCAGCAGCAGGGGATCCCTGGCCTCCAGTCGAGGATCCTTGGCCTCCAGCAGGGGCTCCCTCAGCTCGGTCAGCTTTACGGACATCTATGGCCTTCCACAGTACGACAAATCAGACAGCATTACAGACTACGGGCAGCATTTACGCTTTGACATAATTCCCTTCGAGTCTCTCACAAAGGATGTGCCATATGCCGATCCCATTGGACACTCAAATTTCAATAAGCAGCGGAGGTCTCTGGATACCCCGCAGTCCCTGGCATCCCTGTCATCACGGTCCTCCTTGTCATCGTTGTCCCCTCCAAGCTCGCCTCTGGACACCCCATTTCTCTCCGCATCTCGAGATTCTCCCTTGGCTCAGATGTCGGAAGGTTTTGAGGAGATGGCGAGCATAGGAGCCCTGGAAATGCTCAGGGCTCAGACCACAGCATTGGGTGACGATGATACGCAAGGAACGAGCTCATCTCAGACGTCTGCTTACCCTGTAGACAATGAAGGGCTGCGAGAAGTGGGACCACAACTTACTGCTGTCCAAACTGGTGGAGGTGAGTTTCTGGACATTATTATCTTGTTACGTTATCATAGAAAATGTCACACAGACCTAAGCATACTAGCACAGTAGAGATTATTCCTCAGTTTGGCTTCTTTTACTTCCATCAGTTAAAAATTACATGGTAGATGTTAGCTGTTAAAAGAATCAATGAAACAAACAGAAATCCCCAAAACTTTAGATTTAGGGCAAAGAGGTGCAAGAGTAGAGAAATCCTTGTAAATAAATCTCAAAATAGTGGTGAATTGGGTGGAGGAAAGGGAATGGAATATGGACTTTCTTTGAAGTGTAGTGCATCAAGGAATAAATATTTTGGTCTTGGATGGGAAATTAGTAAAAGCACGTGTGGTTTAGTTAAGTCTGAGGCCCCTGGTAGCGTCCATGTTGCCATCATTCTGATAATTTAAAGCCACACAAGCCCAGGGGAGATAGGAGGAAAAAAAAACCCCAACAGACAAACACAAAACCAGGCACGAGGTGATGCTGCCAACAACGCTTGTATTGAAGGCTGTCTGACTCCGTGCTGAATTCGTACACGCCTTGGACCAGGTTCCCATGTCTGAGTTCTGCAATGGAGCAGAAACCACAGTGTCATGGTGGTGTTGAGTGCGTGGTGCCCTGTGCTCATGAGTAGAGTGCTTTGTCGGCCAAGGAGCGTGTTTTGTTGGGCGTGTGTGAAAAGTTAAGCATCCACTTGAGTGGCTGTCTCGGAGAACCTATGCTCTGTGATCGTAGGGGAGCGACGTGTGCGGTTACCACGGCACAGGTACTGTGGAGTTTTCTTGACTGCGAAGTTGATGGACTTGGTTTAGCTTTCATTGGTGGAAGCTTCTGAGGCACTACAGATGAGAAACATGAATTTGAGAGACGAAAAGAGGAACAGAAACCTTTTTAAAAAAACACCACAAACAAGTTAAGAAACCTGAGCATACAGGCATGTGAGAAATTTCTTTTCCTGTTTTAATCAGATTAAGAACTGCTGTTAAAATGAAAAACAATATTCCTTCACGATGATTTTTTTATCTATTGGCTTACTCATGTTGCTAATAAAACCATGCCAATAGAGAAAGGCTTTTAGAGGATATTTTTAATATTAAAGATTGTAATTCCTGTCCCATTTCTATATCCAAAATTCTATGTTAGCAATTCTGTAGAATGTTTCATTCCAGGACTTAGAACATCAGGAGTAATTTGAAATATAACCAGAGAGTGTATCATAATATCCTACCAAAATCTTATTTGTCAGGTGATAACGGGAGGGAACATTGACAGTATGTAAGGAAAAGCTTTCAACTTTTTATTTTTAAAAATAAAATGTCACTAGTATGCTGAAAAGCCTGTTATTGTTCAAACAGCATTTGGGTCTAGACTCACGTACTTTCCTTAATGCAGCTAGCATTGCCAGGAGATACTGCTGCAGAATTTACATTTACTAGATGTAAACATTTCTAGTGCCCATATTGCAGCATTCAGACCAAAATAAACAGAATTCCAGACCAGCATGTAAGCTTGTACTTAAATTCGTGCCGTGAAGAGGCTTCCTGAGGCTTTCTCTAAACCTCAGATCAGACCACAGCATGTCTTCATCCATTGTGGTAAGTGAAACTATGTTAGTAGTTCATTTATAGCTTGTGTGTATTTCCTAGAAGTGATGGCCTGGTCTGAGGGCCTAGGGAGCAATAGGATGAGGGTCAAATTCCGGCTTTGGTTTTTCCTTTTCTCCATTCTCTGTCATGTTCCTACACATCTCACATTTCTCTGAAAACCTCTGGCAGAACTTGGCTGTGCTACCTGCTGTCACTGCTGCAGTGCCCAGCTCGAGCTCCTGGTCCAGGGGTTACAACTTTCCTCTGTGTACAACAGAGTGCTTTATGTGTCTTTCTGAGGCAGAATGTATGGTTAAAAGGTAGCCAGGATGTCTTTTTTTGAGATTTTTTTTTTTTTTTTTTAATATGTGAATTTGAAAACAATTGCTTAAGAAAAACTTGTTTAACCTTTCCGAATTTTGGCTGGAGTCATGTATTTTGAGCTCCACGCCCGCTAGCTGTTGGATTTGCAATTATAATGCAGTTGTTTGCAAGTAACTGTTGGAAGTTTCAAAATTATTTTGGTTTTGTACACTCTTCTTGAAGAATTTGATGGAGCATCAAGCTCATGTATCACATTTTGGGAACCCCCAGATGTTGGGGGGGGGGGTTTGGTTTTCACTAAGGTACGATGCAGTGTGTTTTGCTGCTGCCACCCAATGGTCTGGTAGTATAATGGGACACTGGAAAACCAGCAAGTATCAACTCGCACAAATGTTTTGCCTATTCCTTTGCTAGACAAAATATCAGGTAATTTTTGCAAATCTGGGGGGCCAGGAGGGTTAATGCTGAATAAGCTGTGCATACTTTGGACTGAAGCAGCACCTGAGCAAGTTCAAGGGGTTTTTCAGGAACTGCGGTTTCGATGTTCAATAGCTGATCTGCTGTTTTACCGTTCTGTATCTGTTACAGGGGCATAATGCAAAATACGTTAGTGTCCGTGAACGGAGGGAATATGCCTGAGAGGTTAAATCCGTCCTATTTATAAAGCTGGGAGTGGGATGAAACATGTTAATAAAATATTGGGCTTTAATATCTTCATTATCTCTTCCTCTCTATCCTAAAATAATCTTTCAAGTGCTAAGTTTCCTTTAATGCCTAAGTAGTCTGTTGTTGGCAAAATATTGTCATAGATCTAAAAGATGATTTATCATTGTGTGCTTTTCATTTTGTCTTGTTTCTCATGCGGCACAACAGAAAAATTCCCTGTAAGTGAACCTGAAATTATTTATTGTGCTGGTTTTTTTGCCTGTAATTCCCTGTGTGTTTTTCTGTGTGAAGTGTTCGTTGGTTTGGGGTTGTTGGTGGTTTTTTTTTTTTTTGAGTTGCATGTGAAGAAACAGGAGATTTTGCTACATTTGGTTTTGTTTGATATTGTGCTGTATCTGTTTAATCATTATGGCATACTTAATCTTTGCTATGTCAACTAAACAATATGGCGGTAGTTAAATTCCTGGAAAAATGTTCTGCAAGCTTCAGCTTTATTATATCATAGTAATGCCTGACAGCATCATGGTAGGTAAGGTCTGTTTGTGTCTCTGACTTAGTTTTTGTGAGAGTGTTTGACTCTTATCAGTGCATTTTGAGCTGATGTGCGATATGTGTAGTCTCCTAAATTTGTGAAACATGCTTTAGATTTATTTACGTATTTTTTTAGCTAATGACGTCTTGGACACCAGAATTTCCTTTGAAGTTCACTTTTTCAACTAATGACAGCTGAGAATATTCTTTTAATTAGGGCTGTCTTATGTTTGTCAAGCTTTGGTACCCAGTAGTTGTGGAGATTCATATATACTGTTCACTGATTCTGTTATTTAATTAAGAAAATGAAAGGTAATTGTCTGTCTGAAACTTTATATTTTTAAACAATTCTTTAGCTTACAGCATTGGAAGGTCTGTAACCTGTGCTGAACCTAGTTCTGTTTAAACCAAGATCTGATGTTTCTTTATTCTTGACCGATTTTTCCTGCTGACTGTTTTTGTTTTCCTCTAGTCAAGGGCATGTTTTGGTGTTTGCATCTCTCCCAAGTTCTCTGGGATTGTCCAGATGTTATCGGATGCTTCCATGGCCCGCAGGCAGCAGGCAAATCATTGTCAAGTTACAACATTGTTGTAACATGTCAGTTTTTCATCACGTTATATATTGGTGCTTCAGACCGATTTTTCCTTCCAGACAAATTGGGAACATGAACCTCCAAAAGAGAGAGCCCATGAGGTCTTTCGTCTCCTACATCTATACAAAGTGTTGACGTAGAAGGGTGAGCCAAAGGCCTATTTACAAAAAGAAGTAATTCTAGTTTAACTTGTTAAAATTAGTACTGACATTCTAGGAGCATTTCTGTATAAAAATTACACACTTCTTTGAAGTTTATCCTTTTTCCCGTGGTGTAAAATTATTGGGAAATTTTGATACTGAAAAATGTCCCTACAGACTGCTAGTTTTGATTCTTCATAAATACTCAGTGACAGGACTCATGGAGGTGGGCTCACTAAATTAAAAGGTCTTAAAAACAAAATAAAACAAAACAAACCCACTGCTTTGTACAAGTGGTGTGGAAGAGACCATGGTTCAGAAACAGTTTCTTTGCTTTCTGTGAGCTACCTAGAACTTGTCTCTCATTTGCGGTGAGGATGAAATGAGTTATACTGCAACATGATGTATGCTGGACAGTAAAGGTGGGATGCTGTCATCTGTAGGGGGGGGGGAAAGGGTAGTACTTTCTCCAGGTACAGAGACAATGGAGATTGCGATGTCCCTGGTCAGCAGATAAATTTGCTGTGTAGCTGAAGATGTCTAAATCCTTCATTGAATTTGGAGGGGAAGTCCATAGGGCTACTTGTGGATCCAAAGGGACAGAGCACTGGCTCTTTTTATGGGACATCTGTTTTGGTTTTTGGTACGTTCTGGGACAGAACCAGGGAATTCTAGCTTCAAACAGGACCCTGGGGTTTTTTGGAGGGTCTCTTGGGATCTTGTGCTGTTGGTGCCCTGATAAAAGGAACGTTCCTCGGGCTGGCACAGTACTGCTGTGCTCAGTGCATCCAGTCTGCCAGCGGGTTAAAGCTAAGCTTGGGCAGATGCCTCCGCTGACAGCAGTAGTGTGATTGTGTTAATTTGGGGGATGTTTAATCGAGTTTCAAATCCTGATGTCCTGTTCTGGTGGTGCTTGTGTAGGAGGTGAGGTGGGTCCCATGTAGAGGGGTGGCTCAGTTGCGTGTACCTCAGCTGGGCTCTGCAGGTGGAGCTCAGGCTGTTGGCTGGTGCGCTGCTGAAGGAAACTTACTGTTTGGATACCAGCCTTTTGTTTTTGATGCCTGAAGGTAATGTGTAACAGAGATACTTAACGAGTTGTTGCTTACTTTGAGTGAGGCATGTTTCATCCTTAGTCAGGGGTAGTAAGCAGTACGTGTCAGCTGGTGCTTGCCTCCTGTGTGATGTGCTCTGTGCTGCTGTCACTCCAAACGCTGTCTGCTGAAACTGGGAGTACTTACATGTTTTCTGTGACGTTTCTGAGCATGGGTAGAAGCAAATAAGATGCTTTTCCTACCTCTGAAGTGGCACCTCTTTGCCGTCGCTTTTCTGCTTTGAGGACAGTCATTGAGCCTTAAGGAAATGGGGGGAAAGTTGCAAAAAGTTCTTCACTGCACACTTCCACGAGTTTGTTTAATGGTTCTCTCTAGGATGCGAAAGATAACAACCTCAAGTTACAGGCTGTCACTGAAGTATCAAAACCTTACCTATGCAATTCTTGAGCGTTGCCTCTTGTGCACGTACTTTAAAGGACTGGTAGCTGCTATACCTACTTGCCTGTGCAAAACCTTATGTGTAACATCATTTTTGTTGATACAACATGAAAATGATTGCTGAGTCGCTATTTATGGTGTTGCTGGTGATTCAGGAAAGGGTGGAAGAGGTGGTTGAATGTTGCTTCTTCCTCCCCCAGTCAGTTTTCAAAGTAATTCACCAAGAATTTGGAAAAACAGTGGTCTGAGTGAGTTGGAAAGCTCTGGTTCTTTTTGATAATGCTTCTCAGACTGTAAATAAAAGCTGCTATTATGTGATGGTATAAACAGTATGCTTTGAGACTTTGTATTAGGAAACAAATGAGAACAAAACCTCACATTGTGTTATCAGATAACTTCTGAAAAGAATTAGTCTCTGTGTTTGTTTTCAGCCTATTGTATATTCAGTAGGTAAATCTTAAAAGTTTAGGATATCATGTGTACATATGTTGAATTAATGTAAGTCTTCCTCCAGGAGGGTTTATTCCACCAGAAGAGCATTTAATAACAGTGCAATTGGTTTATACTTAGTCTTGTCAGAAATTAGCCACAAACTTCCTTCCGTAATTCTCCCGCAGAAAATTTCCGGTTGATTGTATTCTAGGTTTTTTAACTTAAAGTTAGATGAAAAAAAGCAATGAACTGTGTTTGTGCCAACTGTTTTGCCACTAGTTTTGATACAATGAATGTTTCTTGTTTGATTTAAAGAGGTTGCCTTGTGCTAATGTTGCCTTCACTTTTTTCTCCATGACAGCTGTAACTCTACGAGGAGACAGTGGTAGAAGATCGGAGAGGAGAGCCAGGCGAGTTTCAGCATGTCTCTCAGATCATTCACTGGCTAGTGACAGTGGCGTGTTTGAAGCTTTAAGCAAAAGGTCAGGTGTATAAATGCATAATAAGCTGGAACTATTCCTGTTCTACCACACGGTCCAAAAGAATTAGTTGTAAATTTCTGAATACGCTTTCAAAATTGCTAATTCTTAGTACCATAAGAATATTCGGTTGCTTGTTTTAGAGAAAAGAAGCTTTTTACATGTAGTTCCACTGTCATCTTCACGAGTGCCAAGTCCCTTTTGCTTTATTGTCTAACATTTTAGCACCATATACTTCTCCCTTGATAGTTTCCTCAGCTTGTTAATCATAAATCAGTAATCTTATTTCAGCCATCTATAACAATATAAAATTATACAGAGTGTGACTTACAATTCTGAGTTGCAGGTGATAAAAGTATAACTGCAAGGAAGAAATAGATGAACTACTAAAAATCTAAAAATGTGTAGGTTGGCCAAGTGATTGAAGTATGGGTAAAGCTGTGGTTACCTTATACAATTGTTTTAACACAATAAACAGTAACTGGGAAGAAGATAAAGTTGTGAGGATGCTAAAGAGAAATAGGAGGCAGAATAAATATTAAAATAAACTAAATATTTTGAAAGAGGTATTCTAAAACATCAATTTTTAAAATTGTGAATTACTACAATTTTGTCTTTTTAAATACATTTCTCAGTTCCTTCTATAGTACCAGTCCCTCCTGCATTACCAAACAATTGCTTATATCCACAAATAGCAAAACAACCGTTTGTTTCATTATGTTTTAACAGCTTAGGTCAGTATGTAGTTTACAGTACTTTCTGTTCCTGCAGGAATGAAGATCTGGAAGAGCCTGTTTATGGTGATGTTGCCAGTAATGAAGAACCACAAATACATGTTGGATTTCTGTGAGTAGTGTTACTCATCTTTCTTTGTGTCAACTCAGCAGAAATTGCTCACTAGTTTTCTTGATTTGGGTTTTTAACTTTTTAATAAACTTAACTGCAGAAGTTTCTGAACTGAGATCCAAGGTTTACTGAATGTATGGATTAGTTAGTCACATGCTACTTTGTGCCTTAACCACGGTTCATTCAGTGTCCTTTCAATGATGGCTGATAGAAGAGCCTTCATTACTTCTTTCAGTAGCATTTGTTTTCATTGTTTTGACCAGTAGTGTGAGTATGGATATAGGGTATGTCTCCGTGAGTGAGATCTTTTTATGCCATATAAAGAAGGACTACCTTAGGAAGGTCACACGAGAAGAGCCACAAATACAGTTCCCAAATACAGCTTTGAAATCCTGTGCTTAGGGCATGCTATTGTTAGTAGCGGGAGTAGCGTGGAAAGGCAGATGATAGCAGTGCAAGGCAGGATGGTTGTATTTTAGACAACCCTCCAGAATCATCTCTACCCCTTGGAAATTCACAAGCCTGGGCGTTCTCAAATCTCAACCAAGTTTGTTAGTTCCATTTAAAAATTCATGCTGATACGAACGAGTAGGGTTTTTTTTTAGTTGATTTTCATTAACATTAACCCATGAAAATAATGCAGACTGACTTTTCTAATGTAACAGATATGTACACATGTGCACACGCACATACACACGTATGGTGTAACTGTTTAAACCAAGGAATGTATTTTATAAAACCTGTTCAAGAGTAAGGAATGTTATTCTTTTCAAATTGAATAACGTTTAACTCTCGTAGTTATGATACTTTTGTTACTGTAGATAATATTACTAATAAAGTTCTGTTATCAGTGTGAGATTTGTAATTGCTTTTGCTTAAAACTGATTAGTGTAAGAGATTCGTTTCACAGCAAAAGGTTCTTTCACATTCTTTAAGTCTTTTATCTCTTATCTCTCAAGCAAAGTATTGATGCTTGGTGACTAATACAAGAAATTTATTTTCCAGGCACGACAGTGGAAGTGAATGTCTGTTAGTCCATGTACTGCAGCTGAAGAACTTTACTACTCTAGTTGTTAAAGAAAACTGCAAAATGTAAGCTTAAATTGCATCCAAATTCTGATCATTGCTTGTTTTGTGACACAATCATAAATACCATAAATTTATTTGCTTTCATGCAGAATTAAGCCATTTTTGGAGAAGACTGTATGTCTTAGCTTACAAGAAGAAAGGGTTAATTTTGTGGACACAAAGTGCCCTCTGTATAGCATCTCTGTCATAATGGTCAGGTAACTAGTGTAGTCTGTAATGACCTATGTTCTTACGTTTATTAGGTACGGGAAAGTTTGTTCAAAAACATCGAAGTAATGCTTCCATCACCCCATGACTTCTGGCCAAAAAGCTGTCTACATTATTTGCAGTATTCCAGAAATATTATTTCCTTTACAGTTCCTCTACAGCTTATCTGTGATCTATCCCAGAATAAGCTTAGTGTCATTTTCTCAAATTCCTATGGCCACATCTATATTGATCAGTAAGAAAGAGAGATACCTTGCCCTTTATCTTTAAAAAATAATAATAAAAAAAAAAGCCCCCAAATTAACCAAACAAAAAAAAACCCAAAACCAAAACAAAACAAGCCCAGAACAACACACAAACAGCAAAAAACCCACAACTGGGACATCTGCAGACTTTTGCGGCCATTATAGCTCTCCTTGAATATCTGTGAAACACCTGAAGAGAATTTTAACAAAGCTGGGAATCAGTACAAACAATTAAATTTTTTAACCTCTGGCAGCCTGTGCTACTTACTCAAATTCCATATTGCGTTATACAGAAGATTGTTGAGTTTGTTCTAATTAACGTTTCTTAAATAATGGCAGTGTTACCATAAAACACAGTCTTATCTAGTGATATGTATCTTAACATATTTTAAAGAAATTTGACTCATGCAAATTGTTGCTCTTTGTCTCTGGGAGAGGTTGTTTGAAAACTGGAAAACGGAGGTGTGATAACATTGTTGTATTGTAAAATAAGTCATTCTGTGGGAGTTGTTAAATTGACATACATCTCACTGAATGAGTTGATCTTTGTTGAGAATACTTGATCTTGGTAACTCTACAAACCTCTAGTGGAAATTCTTTATATAGGTCAGCGTATCAGTGTTGGTCTTTTGCTTTGTTTTCAATCTGAGTGCAAGGGCGTGCCATAGGGGGAAAAAATTGAGTATTGAGTAGGATTCAACCACGTTGCCTTGTGATTAGAAAAGGAAATAACCCCTTTCTGGTGGCATAAGAGTTCATGCAGCTGTGTAGCCAATTTAAGAGAGCCTCTGAGCTGGATCTTTCTTTTTGAATGCTTGAGTCTTTTTGTGCTAGGTTAGTTTTTTAACCCAGTTAGGTTTTCTAATCTGGTTCACAACACAGTTGCATGAAGCTGTTTACTGGCACAAGGGAAGGTATAGCAAAAAATAGGATATTGCAGGGGCTGGGCAAGCAGTCAGGAGAGGGAGAACACAGAAACACTTCTCTAAGTAGATCTGCTGCCTTCTGTCAGATTAAAATGGTTGTGGATTTTGATTTTTGGCTTGGAGTCTCAAATGAGATGGTACCACATATTTAAGTTTGTTTTTTAAGATGGCAGATGGATACACTCGTCATAGACTTTTCTGCCATCCTTTTGGGCTGAGTTTCTTCATGGCGGGGGGAGGTATGCTTAGTGGGTGTAAGCAAGAAATGGATGAGTGACACTTACAGGGCAATTCAGTTGACTAAACATAGGCATGTGTTTCCATTTGAAATATCATAGCATAGCACCTGGCCTCCAGCTGCTGCTGCTCAGGAAGGCTGTAGCTCTCCCATAGATCCTATGTCATATTTTCTAGCCACATGTAGATGCTTTGGATACCTCAGGGCATCTCAAGTGCCACTTGGTGCCTCTGCTTAAGCACCAAGTTAAAAAAAAGTTTCGTTTTAGTTAGAAAAAGTTAGTGTTTCCAAATCAGCTTTGCAGTTCTTCTGAGTTAAGAAGTAAATTTCTGTAACGAGGAGATTCCAGAGCAGATTCTTAGTGTAGAAGTTACGCTGATGTTTTTGCTTAGCTTGATTTTGAGAAATGCAAAATAGCTTTCTTTGTCTGAATTGTGCTATTTGTCTATTTTGCTGTTCCCAGTCATGTGAGAGTTTATTTGCCACCACTTGAGTCAGGCACACCAACCACTTACTGCTCTAGAGCTTTGGAATTCCAAACTCCGTTAATATTTAATGAAGTTTTCCGAATCCCCGTGCATTCAAGTGTTTTGAAATTAAAATCACTGCAGCTGTATATCTGTTCAGTTGACCATCAGCAACAAGAAGAACTATTGGTAAGTCGTCCTTTTTCTTAAAAGCCCTGTGGCATGGGAAACTAAAGTTACTTGAAGAGTAATTTTTAAGATTAAAAAGAGAAAGTGAAGACTGTTTTTCCATAAGAGGTGCTGATAGAGTTATGTGTTCGTGTGTGTTTGTTCACATACGTAAGTATAATTCTGGTAATAAAAAAGGTGTGATTTTTTTTTTTTAAGTTGAAATATGGGCATTTTAGGTTATGCAAAGTCTTGGAAATAATTAGCAAAGTTAGCAGAGGTTGAGAATTGGAGCGTTTTAAGCAATGTTGAAAGTAATGTTATCTGTACTGTTGTTTACTATTACGTTGCAGAGGCATGGTGAAAATTGATATGAGGTTTACATTCATTGCTATGGGATTTGGTAGATAAGGAGTTAATTTTTGTATTTATTTCATGTGTTTCTAACAAATGCCTGCTTTGGGAAAAGTTGAAAAATCTGCCGTTGCTAAATTTTGGTGCAAGAGGTAAAGCATTGTGTAAAACTTAAAACTTTTCCCCAAAGGCTTCATCTGAAGCTTTTAGACTATGGTGTCCTCGAGACTTCTGTTTCTGCGTGGCACTGTAACGTGTGCACGATCAACCAGTATCCGTAAAATAGTTTCCTAATAAAATGATAACAAATACAAACCCCTTATTGCTATTTAACAGCTGTTGAAGAAGACTGTTGATTATATCAGTTTTAACTTTGTTGCAGAATAATAGTGGTCCAGGCAGGTTTCTGTTATATCTTTTACTTTAAACTGATTGAGATAGCTGATGCAGGTGCAAACAAATAAATGTAGCTGTTGTTTAAATAGCTTACATGTGTTAACTATGTTAACTTTAGATGTGTTAAATGTTAGCTTCATTTAGCTATTGTCAAATGTAAATATGCTTAAATAAATCTGCCTTGGGGCTGATGTCCTGGTTATTTTGAAGTCAGTGGCATTTCAGTGAGGGGCTTGAGTGGGTTAGTGAAATATTTTTTTTTTTAAGCCTATCAAAGTAGTTAAGAGGTACAGGCATCTCACTGTTGTGCTGGACTATGGATAAGAGGTGTTTATTTGAGCAAACGTGGTCAAGAGTGCATGTTTTTTAGTCCACCTTTAAAACTATGTTTTAGGGTAATGTCTTCTATAAAGAGTGGTCTTAATGTTGATGGAAGTGGACCAAAGATCATGTCTACAGTAGGAAGTTTTGTCATTTTTGAACTACAGCATAACAAAAGAGAAACCATCCCAAGAATGGTCTGGATATATTGGTGTAAAATGTTTTATCTTGTTATAGCCTGTTCCTCTAGGAAGCTGAATAGCTATTTCAGTGTAAACCGTCTTTATATTGACAGAAGTGCACCTAAGTTTAGGGCGCTTTTATTTTAACTGCTATTACTGAATTAGCAAAAAATGATAGGTCTTCAGGTTATGTTGGTGGGAATTTTTTCTTTCATACTCTTAGTGTAGTTTTGTCAGAAAAATCTTTGTTTACGGTAGTTCATAACATACTTGAGGGTAAATTAGAAATGTTGCTCAAAAAGAGAGAAGCAATGCCCCAGTTTCTTAAGGTAGTTGCATTGAAGTATGTATTTAAAGATTATGATCGTTGCCCTCTTTTGCTGTAAATTGAAAACAAGCATTTCCTCAAACTGCGAAATCATTTGCTACCTCTCTTAGAAACCACTGTGATGGCCTCTGTAATTTTCTTTCAAAAGTCTCTTCCACTGAGTTTGCGGGGCTCTTTCCATCTATTTAGTCATCCATATAGTTCTGAAGTTCTTGATGACTGCCTTCTTTTCAATTAGATTATGCCAGTTTAAGGCTTTCCTAAATGCGCAAGGCAGGCTGGAGTCTATCCTAAGTTATACAAATATTTTACGTAACAGGTAATGGGGGAAAAAAAAGGAAAAAAGAAAATATTCTGGAAAATAGTTCTAAACATCACTTACATAGAGAAGTAAATCTATTAAACTTGTGGGATGGTCTTTCCGTTCCTCAACTTTTTACTCGTATACCCTGTCTTGCTTAAAGATCTTTTTCTGTTTTCCTTCAGCTTTCTGAAACTGTACTTCCTTAAGTTGGCTTATTTTTTCCCTGGTGGCCTCATCAATGTTGAGATAAAGCAGTTGTTATTTTCCATGATTAGCATATGTTGCTCATGTTAAAACATCAAAGAAATGTGATTGCCTTTCTCGCAGTCACATGGCGTTGTTTCACTCCCAGTTTCTGATCTTTTACAGCCCTGACCAACCAGTTATTCCCCGTGTCTTAATTTAGTTGAATTCTTCTTTTCAAGTGTAACATTTATCTTCTTGTGTTTCTTGGTTTTTATTTCAGAACATCCATCCAGTGTTTTTTTAACATCATTTTAAATTCTCATCCTTTTCTCATAAATTTTGTAATCCCTTTGTTTAACATCACTGAGAAATTCATAAGAACTTTTACTTTTATTCCACCATGGAAGCTGTTAACAAATGTGTCAGAGCAGGCATGGGACAGGCCGCTAGCAGACCCATCTTGGTTTCTTCATCCTTTTGAGCAAGCTCCAAATCTCGAGGTGGAGGTGAAATATTAATTAGTCCTTTCAGTACTGATAATTATTAATTGGGTTTGATGGTGATTTTTCTACCCAATTAATCATTCACTTCGAAGTAACAGCTTCTTTGGCATGGCTCCTTAGCAGCTTAATACATGTGGTGTGTAGGGCAGTGTCAGGCATCTTAAGAGTCCACATATGTTTTTTCCAATATTGGTGACAGGAAAACAGCTTTCCCCTCTACCCCTAAAACCAAACCCAGCACATGTTAAACTTTTTCCAAATCTGATGCAGAAGTGTGAGTATTTGACACATGTTTCTTTCTTATACTGTGTCAGAACTAAGTAGGTAATTAGAAGACATCTCTGTTCTATATGTAAAAGAAAAGGCATTTCTATAGCATCCAATATACTGACATGAAATGACGTTCTCAGTAACATGTTGTATCCTAATGTGACATTCTTTTGTTAGGCTCAAAAACTTTTCTCCATTGTCCTTTATACACCTATTTAAACAGAGCCTGGGGGAACATTCGTCTTGGAAAAACAATACATGATTTTTAAAAATTATTATTTTCTAATTAACTGTTTCTTTACCTGCTTAAAGTTGAATGCAGTTTCTGTATACATTTCCTACTGCCTTTACAGTTAGAATCATTGCATGCAGCTGTTTGTTTTGCGAGAGATTAAAACACTTTATATGATTTTTCCAGTGATATAACTGAAAACATTCTTAGTATGTGGTTGATTAGCATGGAACGAACAGGTTGTAGAGATAGCCAGATAAAGACAAAAGCAGTAATTAAAGGATAGTTAATATAAAATCATAGCTAGGTCTAGCTAGTGAACTGATTTAAAAATAAAATAAAATAAAAACAACACAAAACAAACAGCATGGATTTGCTCACAGCTCTTTTTCATTTAGTCAACACCACTCATAAATTTCTTACACAAACACTGGCTGATGGAGTAGGGCTACTTAAAAGTGGGGAATACTTTTAGTGAGAAGCCTTCATTAAACGTGTTTACACCTGAATCTGGGAGATGTGAGGATGGCTTGGAAAGTGGAAAAATGGCTTAATGACTCGTTTGACTAACTTAGGATATAAATAGGCAGATTCGGAAGATGCCTCTGAGGACCAGAGAATGGAAAGGTATCTCAGAATATAGTTCTTTCAAAAGAAAACAGATTAAAGTAATAAAAATAAGATATGTCATTGATAGAATTTTTTAATAAAAATATTAAGAGCTGTCAACTGTAACAATCATATCTACATCAGTCATAGAAATTTTATTTTTCAACTTAAGAAAATAGAGTATCTACTCTGATCCTTTCTGGTAGTAAGCAAGAGGCTAGAAATTCAGTATCTTAGACATTATAACACAAAAGAACAAAACCATCTCTTTTTAAGAGGCACTATTAGTATTTGATAAAGTTGGGTTTTTACTTATAAGTAAAATACTCTTCAAATGAGAATATATCTGTCCTGCTGTGTATATTTATCTTATTGTGGTCAATGCTTTTTTTTTGTTTACAGGGCATTGCTCAGATAAACCTGACTGATGCAGAGAGTTCTGGTGAGATGCAGCTTCACTGGTACTCTGTTCAGATCTTCACTGGTTCTGACCCCCAGAGAGCAAAGAACAAAAACCAGTGTGAAGAAAGCGTTCCCCGGTCTTCTGGAAATGTAACTACAGTTAAAACAGTATGTCTCTGAAAAAGTGATTTGTTTATTTTATTTGACCTGCTGGGTGGTTGGTTGTGATCTTATCTGAGGTGCAGTTTGTTTTCAAAGTGCATGGAAGGTGATACCTTAATTTAGCTCTTGTGGCAAGAACTGGAATTTAAAAGAATAATTAAAAGCTAGATCATATCTGGACAGGTACTTGAAATAGTACTGTGCGTATGTTTGTGTGCATACTTCCTAGTCCAACTAATTAAAACTCATTACAAATTTCTGCCACCACACTGCAAGAGGCTGTCGAGAAAGGTTGTACGATTTCTATCCTTGGAGATTTTTAAGCCCTTGTCTGGGCCCTGAGCAGCCTGATGTGGCTATGAAGCTGTCCCTGCTTTGAGCGGGACATCGAACTAGGTGACCTTCAGAGGTCTTTTCTGACCTAACTTGCTGGGTGATGCTCCATGGTGAGATAAAGTCTGACCGGTTTCTGTGAGAAGTTGCCTTCATGGAACACCACGTACTTTTTGGTCATATTAATATTCAGGGCAGATGTTTTGGTTTGTTTGTTTGGTTTTTTTAAGAAACATGCAATGGCTATATTTTTATTTTATTTTCTCTGAATAATATACATTAAATACAGTGGCTTGTTCAAATGGTTTTATTTGAAGTCTAGTTTACCTTTCAGGATGCAGTGACGGCCCTGTTAGCTAGGACCACTGCCCAGCTGGAAGCAGTTGAGAGAGAATTGGCAGAAGAGAGAGTGAAACTGGAGTACACAGAGGAGGAAATCCTGGAGATGGAAAGAAAGGAAGATCAAGCAGAAGCCATATCAGAAAGGTACAAATAGTAGTTTAAATACCTCGTCAAACAGCTGAATGATATTTACACCACTGGTATAGTCTGAAATACAGCTGGAGAAACGGCAGGTCCTTATTCTGGGGTCTGCTCCCTGTTAGTGTTACAAATATAAAATTTTGCTATTATGTGATGATGTGCAAACAGGAAAAAACCTTATTTGAATAGCTGGTTAAGTTTAGAGGACTTGGAATGTAGGGAGTGGCAAAAAACATTATATCAAATAGAAAGTTTGCTAAGGAGATGACTAATGGGTTTGTAACAGCACTGTACTAAAAAAAATAATAATTTTGTGTTGACATGGGAATTATCAAATAAAGATACGCATTGCAGTGCTTATGGAGTGAACATGCATGCTGCATGCGTGCAGCTCTTACTGTCTCAAGGTTTGTTACAGTGTTATTTCATCATTAATAATACTCCTAGTTTGTTACATGAGTTGCATTTTTTCCTCTTCACAGAATCATAGAATATCAGGTTGGAAGGGACCTCTGGATCATCTGGTCCAACCTCTCTTGGAAAAAGCGTGGTCTAGACAAGATGGGCCAGCACCCTGTCCAGCCAAATCTTAAAATTGTCCAACGTTGGGGAATACACCACTTCCCTGGGGAGATTATTCCAATGGCTGGTTGTTCGCATTGTGAAAAATATTCCTCCTGCATCCAATTGGAATCTCCTTAGGAGTAACTTGTACCCATCACCCCTTGTCTTTTCCATGTGACTCCTTGTAAAAAGGGAGTCTCCATCTTCTTTGTAGCCACCCTTTAAGTACTGGAACATGGTGATAAGGTCTCCCCTAAGCCTTCTTTTCTCAAGGCTGGACAAGCCTGGTTCTCTCAGCCTTTCCTCATATGACAGGCTTCCCAGTCCTTTGATCACCTTGGTGGCCCTTCTTTGGACCCTCTCCAGCCTGTCCACATCTTTTGTGTATAGTGGGGACCAAAACTGAATGCAGCATTCCAGGTGTGGCCTGACAAGCATTGAGTAGAGTGGGATAATGACTTCTTTGCCTCTGCTGGTGATGCCCTTGTTGATGTAACCCGGCATCCTGTTGGCTGGCTTTGCCGCAGCAGCACACTGTTGGCTCATATTGAGCTTGTTGTCTACCAGGACCCTCAGGTCCCTTTCCACAGAGCTGCTCCCCAGCTGGGTAGATCCCAGCCTGTGCTGCACTCCTGGATTACATTTTCCCAGGGGCAAGACCTTACACTTATCCTTGTTGGACTTCATAAGGTTCTTGTTAGCCCACTCTTCCAGCCTATCCAGGTCTTCCTGCAGGGTGGGTCTCCCTTCTGAAGTGTCCATTTCCCCACTCAATTTGGTGTCATCTGCAAACTTCGTCAGGGTACACTTGATCCCATCATCCCGATCACTTATGAAGATATTAAACAGCGTTGGGCCCAGGATCGATCCCTTATGGACCCCACTTGTGACAGGTTGCCAGTTTGAAAAGGAGTTATTTACCACCACCCTCTGGGTGGGGCCTGTCAGCCAGTTCCCCACCCACCGCACAGACCACTTGTCTAGACCATAACGCATCAGGTTTTGTTACTGTTTTCTTAGTATTGTTATAAATACTAGAACATATGCTTTAAGAAAATTAGGGAAGGTGATTTTTTTATTACTTTTTTTTTTTGCGTGAAATGTATTTGCTTGTCTGTGCGTCTGCAGAAATGCAAGTGGGATATGTTCTCCCTTTCAAAATTCTGGGCTTTTATTGGAGAAATAGTAATCTAAAATGACATGCTGACCTGAATAACGAAATATATAAATGTGACGCATAATTGCATGAGGTTTTTTTAATACCTACAAAATTTTTGTGATGTTCTGCCTTTAGGAGTTGGCAAGCAGAATCTGTTGACAGTGGATGCAGTAATTGTACCCAGACTAGTCCTCCTTATCCAGAGCCATTTTGCAGGGATTCGTTAGCTGGACATGTGTTTGCAGCTCAAGCAGGCCAGTACAGTTCTGGAAAAATGCAGCCTCCACCACTAAAGGTAATGAGAGAAGAAACTGCCATGCTGCCTGGTGCGCACACAGTGTGCTACTGGTGCTCCTTGAGTTTGAGTCTGAATGGGTCAGGAGAGAAAAGAATCAGAAATGCCATTAACAACCCTTTGTGAGCACTGCCTTTGTGACAGCAGCGTGCCTTTTGAGTTGTTAAAAATACCCTCTTTAGGGCAGGGTGTTTTGGTTGCCTGCTAGTTATTTCTGGACAGAATTAGTTTTTCTTACATCAAGAGGGAAGCTGTTTTTACTGTGGCCTTTATCTAATATGTAAATATGCACTCGTGTCAATGTCTGTGTTGACCTGAAATTGTAACAGAGATGATCATGATCAAATTCCAGTGCTCTTAGAAATAAGAATTTTTGAAGGAATTGTAAAGAAAGAAGCTTAATGTTTTAAGACTGGCGTTGCTGTTTCAGTGATACAATAAATATAGCTGAAATTTTCAGAACAATTGTGCTGAAACTGATATTTAAAATCTTTTGTATTCAAGATATGAGACATTGAAAATAATCCTGAACAACCTGAAAATCGGCACGCTTCCATTGAAGTAGCGGAACATAAGCTGTTTGTGTGCCTTTAGGGAAGATCATACCTCCTATTGAGGAGTGAGTTCTCTTAAATTTCAGAAGCTTTGCTAGAGTAGCATCTGTTTTCTGTATTTCTGGATATTTCAGTGTTTGTGTATAATTTTTAAGTCTTTCAGTTCCCTTTTGTTGAGTTTCTTCTCTTCATTTGACTTTCTCTGGTTTTAAGGTGGTTGCTTGCTTCAGAGTCACCTTGCTTATTGAAAGGTGACTCAGTTTTCTTCTGTTGAGGCTGGAGATCAGGTGGTAGCTTGGTTAATGCCCAATTGCCAATGCTGAATGCAGTCTTTGTGCTCTGCAGCTATGATTCACCTTATAACTGCATCTCATAATTGTTACTGTTCCAGCAAAGGCTTCTGAAAGGTAATCTTATAATTTCGAATGACCTAGATTTAAAACTTTTTTACAAAGGGAGGCGATTCATCTTCTGTTCTCAGTGCTCATTAAAACTTGAACCTAGCTAGCAGGGCAAATTGTTTACCTTTGGTATTGTTGAAATATCTGATTGTTTTTGGTGAGAAAGAGAAAATAAGGAAAAACTTAAAAAAAAAAAAAATCCTTTATTGAAATTTTAGGTGGATAAGGAAACTAACACTGAGGATCTGTTTCCTGAAGAAGTTGCTATTCTTCCAAAAGAGAGAACTAGCCGCAGGCCACGGGGTTCTGCTTTTGTTCGCAGTAGCACCATTGTTCGTTCCCAGACCTTCTCGCCTGGAGCACGAAGTCAATACGTTTGCAGAGTGAGTAAGCCTTAAAAAGAAAGGGGAGGGGGTGGTGCTCCACACAAGTATTTTGTACATTTTTTAATAATTTCTTTTTAAGACTTTATTAAATTTATAAGAAACAAATACTACTTTTTAATACTAATGAATAATCTTTCATTGATTTTTAATATTGCAGTGGGGAAGAAGTCCCCTGGTCCTTTTTTAATACTTTAAACCCAAATTTATTTCATTTAAAATTTACAAATCTATGACAAATTAGATATTGAGCTCTTTTCCCTGGCAACCTTAGATGTTAGGCAACCAAGGTGATTGATTTTACAGAGGTACAATGCTGTTTAATGAGGTGTATAAACACCTTAAAAGCCATGTTTAATTTTCAGGACCCTAAAAGTTTGGGAATCACAAAATGATTCTTGATGACTCTGGTGGCTGCCATGAATGTCAGTCATAGGATGCCTGTTACAGTGAGACCTGGGATTCCTGGCTGCACCGGTGCAAGTAATTGAGGACTGGCACAGCAGTTTTCAAGCTCATGTTAGGTGGTTGCTGTGTTCAACAGCAAAAGTCTTAACAAGCGGTTGGCTCATAGTTTTGCGCATCAATACATGGGTATTGATTTTGCAATATTGTTGGAATGCACGTAGCTTTAATTGTGCTCTTTCATAAGCTTTTGAGAGCTTGAGTTTGAAAATGCAGGAATGATTTTTAACTTCTGTGCTTTTTCCGAAGCTAAGGATTTTCTGGTTTTTGCTCTCTTACTTACATTGCACGCAGTGCATCTGTGGACCGCTGCAAATTCTTTAGTTTGATTTCTGGATTCTATATCTGTTTGTGATATAGGGAATGTGAGTAAAACACACTCATGCACCAAAACAAAGATAGTGCAAAAAGGAAAAGATTGTTAAACACCCACACTTAATCTGCACTTACTTAAAGTCAGAGTGGGGGGAAAAAGTGGGAGGCTGTATTGTTTGTGCCCGTGACAGCAAATGCTTTAGGAAGAAATATGATGGCCTTTAGCTCCCCTTTCCCCCTTTTTGAGGTTACATTTTATTTGATTTTTAGTAGAATGCTTGATGAAGCTTACCAGTAAAACATTGATGATTTTGAAGTTTTCTTGAATTATTGTAACTATACAGGATGAGCACTATTATATATAAATATTTATAAATGACTAAAGCTGAAAAAAACAGTTGCTTAAAACAAGACAATTTCCATCTACTTCTAAAAATAAATTTCAAAAGCAGAAAAAATTTCCAGATTTCTTAATGTAGATGACCTTGTAAGCAATCTGTGTTTTCATTATCTTTTCTAATCAGCTGTATCGCAGTGACAGCGACAGTTCAACCCTGCCAAGGAAGTCCCCTTTCATCCGGAATACGTTGGAGAGGCGTACTCTACGGTATAAGCAGGTATGCCTAGGAAACTGATTGTTACTTTTCACTAAGGTGGTAGAATGCTGGTACTTTTATACCTAAGCTGTAGATGACTACTGGTACGTTCTGATGTTTCTAGGAGACGTATGAGGCTTCTGTAATGTGTGTGGGGGTTGGTGGTGGTGCGTGCATGTTTTGGGTGTGGTTTGGGTTTTTTAAGCAAAAAGGTAGACATAGAGAAGTGAAACATAGTTGTGAAGAATTATTGAGGAGGAAAAAAAAAAAGCGTGGCAGACAAGAATTAGTTTAACGGGGACTGAATTCATAATGATTTAGATGTAGACTTTGTTTTTAAAATCTAGTTTATGATGCAGGGTGCAGGCCTAGAGAAATGTGTGTGAATGTGACAGTAAAACATTGAGCTCCCCTCCTGCGCAGCCTGGCAGACTGTAGTATTTGAGGCCCAGGTGTTCAGAAATTAATAGGTTAAGCTTTCCTTTCTCCCTCGTGCCACCCTGCACTCTGCAGAAGAAGTAGGCAAAGAAGGGCAGGTAAGGTGGTAATGCCTTGTGTATAAATGGCATATGGCTTAGCGCAGTCAGCAGAAGTTAATTTAGTGCTGGTGTAGGCAAGTAGACAGCCATGCCTCCCATTTTGATTCAGAATGCATCTTAAACCCAATACTGAATAAAGCCCTTTAAGGGGAATCTTACTCAGTAGAGTATTTCCTGATGTCATGCCTCAGTTATGAGTTTTTCACACTGCATCACTTTTATTATCATCCTAAGATGAAAGTTTGGTCCATAAACTTAAATTAGTTAAATATTTATAAGCCAAAATGAGGCAGTAGAAAGCATTAATTGAAGAGGTTTATGTATGGTGTGGAAAACCCCTACAGCCAGTTAGCTTTTCACTGTGGGTTATAAATAATCTCTCCAAAACTTTGTGTCAAGAAAAACTTTGTGTATGAAGTAAGTATAGAAAATGTATGCTTCTATATAGCTAAAATAGGCCAGTATACCATGTTGAGAGTAATACGTTTTGCATTTTATTTGAATCCTAATAACTCAGCAGTCCTGCAGATCATCTTTGGCTGAGCTTATGGCAAGGACATCCTTAGACCTGGAGCTGGATCTCCAGGCATCCAGAACTAGACAGAGACAGCTGAATGAGGAGATATGTGTTTTAAGAGAGTTGAGACAGCGTCTGGAAGATGCCCAACTCAGAGGGCAGACAGATCTACCCCACTGGGTCCTTCGGGATGAGCGATTCCGGAACTTGTTGAAGGAAGCAGAGAGGCAGGTATGGTAATATGAGATGAGCGCTCAACATGTTCAGAAACTTACGGTTTCAAAATTTCTTGATTGCCACAAGATGTTATAAAGAGCTGTTTTTACAGAACTTCAAACAACGAATGTTGTTTCTATGTTCTTGAAGTTAGCACAATAAAAATGATTGCATTGACTGTTACCAAACTTTGTATTTATTTGAAGACAATTACTGGACAGTGGCACTATTTGTCAGTGGCAGTTTTTGGTTTGGGTTTTTTTTGTGTTTTCATTTGCATTTTTTTTTAGATATTTATTATTTTAACTTTAATGGTTTCCTTATTTGTGATCTTTGAAAGAAATTTTGCTGATTTGATATTTCATTTTTTATGAGTATTTGGAATGTCCCCTAAGCGTATAGATTTTTTTTTTCCCTTTTCTTAAAGAAAGAAATTATAGGCAAAAAGAGGGAAAAACTGCGCAACAAACAAAATTGCCATTGGATTATCTGAGATGAAGAGTGAGCCTAAATTTATTTTAAGGTCTTGTTTGACAGATCTATGTGCAGTAAATTTCATGAATTTAATACAATATAATACTGTCAGTCTTTCGAATTTGTAGTTCTTAGATGATCAGCTGTTTCAGACAACGTACTGTGTGCTTTCTTTACTGTGATGAGTGGAAAAAAAATCCATTATTTTAACTTGGGTTTTATTTATTCACATGACCATTTCCAGCATTATATTCTTGTTTTCAGACCAGACAGACCAAATTTGAACATCACCAAGAGCAAGCAGCTGAAAAGATGCTAAAGAAAGCATCAAAAGAAATATACCAGTTGCGTGGGCAAAATCAGAAGGAGCCTATTCAGGTGCAGACTTTTAGGTAAGTGGTAACGTGTACTGCAGTAGCATAGCGTAGCAACAGTTCATTAGAGAGATTAAAGCTCTCTGAAGCATTTAGCTTCAATTCTGTGTGGCTTCTGTGTAGTCGGTAATTTTAAACTGATTATTATTTAACTATATTGATTTGGACACAAGAGTTTCCTTTGAATTATTTGTAGTGCAAAGAGCCAAAGCTAAGGTAAAATTGCAGTTTTACAATTCCAAAACACATGAAATTTAAAAAAAAAAAAAAAGTCTTCAAGTGCAATCTTAGCTTACATGATTCATCTTAGTCTAGTCACTATTAAGTTCCAATGATTTGTCAGTTTTTCAGTGCAAGCCTGTGGATATAAATAGATAGAATCATAGAATCGTAAAATTGTTAGGGTTGGAAGGGACCTTAAAGATCATCTCGTTCCAGCCCCCCTCCCATGGGCAGGGACATCTCACACTAGATCAGGTTGCTCAAAGCCCCATCCCGCCTGGCCTTAAAAACTTCCAGGGATGGGGCTTCCACCACCTCTCTGGGCAACCTGTTCCAGTGCCTCACCACCCTCATGGTGAAGAACTTCTTCCTTACATCCTGTCTGGATCGACCCATGTCTAGTTTTAATCCGTTCCCCCTAGTCCTACCATTACCCAACATCCTAAAAAGTCCCTCACCAGCTTTTTTGTAGGCCCCCTTAAGGTAGGCCACTATAAGGTCTCCTCGGAGCCTTCTTTTCTCCAGACTGAACAACCCCAACTCTCTCAGCCTGTCCTCATAGGAGAGGTGCTCCAGCCCTCTGATCATCCTCGTGGCCCTTGTCTGGACACGTTTCAGCACGTCCATCTCTCTCTTGTAGTGGGGACTCCAGAATTGGACGCAGTACTGCAGGTGGGGTCTCATGAGAGTGGAGTAGAGGGGGAGAATCACCTCCCTTGACCTGCTGGCCACGCTTCTCCTGATGCAGCCCAGGATACGATTGGCTTTCTGGGCTGCTGGTGCACACTGACGGCTCATATTGAGCCTCTCGTCCACCAGCACCCCCAAGTCCTTTTCTTCAGGGCTGCTCTCAAGCCAGTCACTGCCCAGCCTATATCGGTGCTTGGGATTGCCCCGACCCAGATGGAGGACCTTGCACTTGGTCTTGTTGAACTTCATGAGGTTGGCATGGGCCCACCTCTCCAGCCTGTCCAGGTCCCTCTGGATGGCATCCCTTCCCTCCAGCATGTCAGCCGCCCCACACAGCTTGGTGTTGTTGTCAAACTTGCTGAGGGTGCTCTCTATGCCACTGTCCATGTTGCTGATGAAGATGTTAAACAAGACCGGTCCCAGTACTGATCCTTGAGGGACTCCAGTTGGACATGGACCCATTGACAGCCAGTCTTTGGGTGCAGCCATCAAGCCAGTTCTTTATCCACTGAATTGTGAGTCCATCAAACCCATATTTTATCAGCTTGGAGACCAGGATGCCATGCGGGACAGTGTCAAAGGCTTTGCACAGGGCCAGATAAATGATGTCATTTTCTCTCCCCTTGTCTATTGATGTTGTGACCTTCTCATAGAAGGCCACCAGGTTTGTCAGGCACGATTTGCCCTTGGTGAAACCATGTTGATTGTACCCAATCACCTCTTCATTATTCTTCTGCCTCAGCAGTGCCTCCAGGAGTATCTGCTCCATAATCTTACTATAGGCACGGAGGTGAGACTGACTGGCCTGTAATTCGCTGGTTCCTCCTTCTTTCCCTTTTTGAAAATGGGGATTACGTTTCCCCTTTTCCAGTCAGTGGGAACTTCACCAGACTGCCATGACTTTTGGAATATAATAGAGAGCGGTTTAGCAACCTCATCCGCCAGTTCCTTCAGTACCCGTGGGTGTATCCCATCGGGTCCCATGGACTTGTTCACTTTCAGGTTCATCAGATGGTCACAAACCTGATCTTCACTTATGATGGGCAGTTCTTTCCAACCCATGTCTTCTGTGACTCCGGGAGTGTGGCTGGAGCCCTTGCCAGTGAAGACTGAGGAGGAGAAGTCGTTGAAAACCTTGGCCTTCTCCATATCACTTGTCACCAGTTCTCCTGTTTCCTTTCTGAGGGGGCCCACACCCTCCCTAGTCGTCTTCTTACCGTTAATGTACCTATAGAAATTTTTGTTGTTCCCTTGATCTCCTTGGCAGCTTGCTTAATGTAATACATATGTATTACTAGTAGCACTCTCTGACAAAAAATTACTCAATAATATTCCAGCTCTCTCTCAAGAAGCTGTTTCTTTGGGCTTTTTTTTCCTATTTCATCTGTGTTCACACGGGTTCGCATGTCCTCTCTTAGCTTTATTTTTTTTTCTGACAGTTTATTTTGTGTTCAAGTGGCATTGATAAAAAAAAAAAGTGCATTTCACAGGAACACTTTATTACTTCACCATTAAAATTTTTGTAATTTTTATTGAGAGAGTAACGTTAAGAGTAAGAAAACCTTAGTGCAGCAGTGGAGGACAATTCAGCTACAATGTTACGTTATACTGTTTCATCCAGCATTTAGATTGTTAGAACTCTTTTGCAGGGAATACTTAAATGAAACAGAAAAGCTCTCTGTCCTTTAATGTAATTTTTTTGCTTGAATTATATTGGAAAGGTCTTTCTCACAGAGGTGGGGAGGAAAGGAAATTTTAGGGTTGTGTTTACATCTTACGTTTCTGGTAGCGAGAGAGGGATTTTTATGCTTTGTCTACTGAGATATAAAAAGATACGGGAAATTGAATGAAATGAGATGGAGAAATTGAGCAAGAGTTGTCTTCCTTGTTTAAATTCTTGCCCTTTCTATGCACACATCCATTTCTCATGATACTTTCTTTACAGCATGTACTGTTTGCTCAAGAACGAAGCAAAAAGATGACTCTGAATGCCGTCTTTTTATTTTTTCCTTTTGTTATAGGCAATAAATGTACAAGGGTGAGCTTTGCATTACAGAGGGGCCTATGCGGGGCTTGTCCTTGTGAAACCTTCTCATGGTCAGCTATGACTGATGTTCAATGAGTTGTAAATTTTCAAAAATAGTAATTGTGTTCAACGGAATGTTGCCAAAAGTCTACAGTGAGGTTTAATAGTTTTTGTAAGTTTCTTGTACTCAAATAAACCATTGGTTCAGTATGTAAGTAACAAAGAACTAACCACTAACCAGAGTAAAGAAACCATGTTCTTGGGGAAAACAAATACAGGCATATATTTGATTGACTTCCTTTTTATCTTGTTTTGATCACAGAGAGAAGATAGCTTTTTTTACAAGACCAAGGATTAACATACCTCCTCTGCCAGCTGATGATGTATGACATGTTGCATTGTAAACATGAAGTATTTATCGCTTTTATTTTAATGAAGTTATTAGATTAGCCAAGTTTCTTTAAAAAAAAAATTGTGCAAAAGCTAATATACACGTTTTGTAAAAAATAAAAAAAGTAAAAAAAGTAAAAGTAAACAAAAACATATATATAAATATATATACATATATATATTTTATAATAGCGACTGCAACAAGGCTTGGTTTTTCCTTGTTGTGAAACTGACATCTCTGAAGACAACTTATTTTATAAAAGATCGACTATCCTGTTAAGAGCGTGTACAGTTTTTATGCTGTTTTATTTGACTTAAAGGCTGGAAGACAGAAACAAAGTGAGTTCAGGCAAATTCACTGTAGTGTAATTTATTTATAGTGCCTTTTTTCCTTGAAGGAAAATACCTACTTTAAGATGTATTTTAAGACTGAAATTTTGTTCTTCAGTATTTGTCATACAGTAGAATGGAACCATTGAGCTGGTTTTGTTTCTGATACCTGAAATGAAAATACTGTGTTCTAAAATTGTCACTTTTTTCAGCTTTATTATCTGTAGCTTATTATGTACATTGTATCCCTTAGCACTGTCTGTGTTATAGCAAAATATTATCACCTGCAATGTGTTTAACACTGATTAGAAGTGACGTTAAACATTGCAGAATTCATTTGCATGTTCTTACTGTGCACTAATAGATTGTTTTCATTTCAGTTGTGTCGAAAGTATCTTTATATTCTTAACTAGATTCTCAGTTTAAACGGAGGAAGGAAAAGGGTGACAGGTCTTCGTTTTGCTGTTTAATGAAAAGGGAGTTAAAAAAGCAATGTGAGCCAGCTGTGGGGAAAGACCGCTAAGGGAATACTACAGTAATTTCTGCAGTTTTAAAGATTCTGGTCTGATTCAGGAAAGTACGTATGTCCTGATTTCGGAAAGCAGCTGCATTAAGGGAGCTTAAGCACATGTTCATTCTAAAGGGTATGCTTTGAGGTTAATGCATGCAAGTTCTGTTGAGCAGTGACACTTTCCAGGAGGAAGGTGTATAATTCTGGAAGGTACAGCTCACTTGATTGCTAATTGGACCAGCTAAAATCCGGTAAGAAATAATCTTATTTGTGACCGTTTGTTTTAATGAGACTGTCACCCTAAATTCCCGAGAATGCCAGTTTTGTGTCCTTGCATCCTGCAAGTATGTAAAAATACTTCTTTACTAAGCTACTATAATAGAGTTTCTCATATTTTTTCTAATTATACATTACCTACAAAGAGAGGTGCCCAACACAAGAGGTGCAAATTGCTGGAATCGCCTAGGAGGAAGATCATGCTGTCTCTTAATGGAAGTAAAGGTCAAATTGGCTCCAGATTTTTATACATCAGGAAATCAGAACGACAGCCAAAAGCTAAATGGACTTACCAGAACCAATCAGAATATTTTCAAATATTTTGAAAGTAACCAAGTGTTCTTTGTGAGTTTCAAGAGCTTATACTCTGTTACCTTGACAAAAATCAGGAAAACCTGAAATTGAAACTGAATTGCTTTTACTTTTCCAAGCTGAGGCAAAAAATAGTGGGGGAAAAAGATTATAAACCTAAAACAGTAATCAATGAGGATGACTAACACAGACATTTAATTTTAAAGTCGAATTCCCTGTTTCCTGGTATGGCCTATAATCATTACAGGCATCAAGTGATTTGATCGTATAGCAATATATGTGAAATTAAAGTATATTTAGCATTTATCGTGCTAACCGTCCTGAAATCTGTTTTTGCCAGTAAGCTTCGGTGGGTGTCTGTTGGGTTCCTTGGGCGCAACTAGACACAGGAACTATGCAGTTAAAACCCAAATCGTGTAAGAAATTTTTAGTCTTTGGGTAAAAGCCTAGGGACAGCAAGCTTTTCAGTGCTCATTACTTGAAAAGACCAGTTCGTCAGAATATCACGTCTCATTTTCAATGGAGGCCCTTGCATAGTAGCAGGTATCGAAAATTACCATGCAGTGACACCAGAAGTACTTGTTGTATTCTAAGAACAGACAACACCGTGTTCCCATGAGGGTGGTCAGATACTGGAAGAGTTGCCCAGAGGGGTGGAGCTCTTTGTGCATGGAGGTGTTGAGGACTTGACCGGACGTAATCCGGAGTGTCCTAGTCACATTAGGCCTGCCTTGAGCAGGAGTTGGGATAGGGACCTCCCTTCCACCCTAAATTGTTCTGTGACTGTGTAAAAAGGGGCAATGTCTGGTGGCCTCTCTGTCAGGGGCTTCAGTTGGTGTTTTTAAATAGTGACCGCTGTCGGTGTTTCTTGTGGGTCTGTGACTCTGACTGCTGTAATGAGTTCTGTCGTGATGTGGTAATGAGTTATCATATTCAGTATTCATCTCTCTTGTTTTTGTCACGGTTCTGTATGATTGTGTCATTTTTGTATTATTTGAAAGTATTTCTTCTACAAAATAAAATACTTTGCCATAAACAGAAATAGAGTTTTGTAATATGTCACAGCGTAAGACATTTTTTTGAATGGTTTATATTTGCCACGTTCATGATGCTTTCGTAAAGAAATTTTGTATTTGAATAACACTGTCATTTAGGTGAATGTAATGAATTCTCAAATAAAAGAGAGGAAATGTGTGAGATGGGAGATGCTAGAGAGGTTACACTGAAGAGCTGAAAGGGCTGCAGAGTGTAAGGAATGGCAGGTATGTTCTCCCACGTGCGTACTGCTCACGATAAGCTGACAGCTGTATCAGAGGCTCATAGTTGAATATTCCCGGAATTCATGCGTAGCTCCACTTACAACACGTTGAACTGCCTTTTTTTTCTAACAGAAGTTTGTATTTTGTAGATTTGTATTGGAAGTAAGTTGACTTTATTAGGTCTATAATATCTTATGACTAATGACAGGGTGGAAGTCACTCAAATACAGATTAACTTTTTCAGCTGAACTTTACTGCTGCTTTCAGAAAGGAAATGTTAAACTTGCATAATTGCAGAAAGGCCATTTCTCAGTTTCTCTCTGCAACCCTGAGCTGCAGGAGCGCAGACAAAATCATAGTACTGACATATGACTCCTGTTTCTGTCCAGTATTTGCAAGGTGTTAAGGGTACGACAGAGTTTAGGTTATTTTTAAACAGTCTGCTGGAAATAGTCATTTGGAATACCAGCCATCTCTGCCTCACTACCATCAGGATCAACAACAAAAGCCATAATGGGTATGTCAGTATGGGTTTTCTGTTATAAAAATGAAGTCTTCTATATATTTCTTGCAGTTCTCCTAAGCATTTTGCAAGACTTAAAGGTAAGTGCTGTATAAAAAGAGCGGGGTTTTGTTTTCTGGGTTTGGTTTTTTTTTTTAAATTTTTTTTTTAGGAATTGGATGGACTATGTATTTTGTTTTCAGTGGAGGTAAAACTGAAGTTTGAATTTTTAGGGAAGAGGGCACTTTACAGCTTGTTTTGCATATTGTCTCCTTTTTAACTGTAGAGTGATTTATTTTTGAGAGGAGGAAAAATGTATTTACAGGGAGACGTGAGAAACTGCAAGCTAGCAAAAGCAAGAACAGTCTTTTCCAAAACATCATGTGAAGTGTATTTTCTTTTTCCTGAGACCACTCAGTTGACTGAATGTCACTGGAAAAAAACACCAAAGAATAAAGCTGATTTGTTTTTGGAAAGCTGATTTGATTTTGGAATCTGTAAACGTCAGTTAAGTGATTTACGAGCACTTTGGAAAATCTCAGTGTTCTTGGAGTTAAAAGCTTCTTAGGAGCTGTTTTTGGCTGCTTATGATTTCTAACAATCTCTTAAATTTGTACATACATATCTAGGTTATAGAATCACATTTTCTAATGACGATTAGGTATTCTGTCCCTTTAGTTTGTTTGCAGTTAGACCATCCAACTAAAAATACACATTCAGCAGAGACTCGATGAGCTCAGCTGTTGTGATAGGAAAGAGGAAATTGGGAGCTGAATTTAGAAAAATCTGTCCAGGAAAAAATGGGAGATTGAGACCCTTGTGCTCGTTTGGTTGGTGCACAAAATTACCATTCTGTGTCTAGGACATTGTGCTTGTGTTACAGAGCGCGTCTTGGGGCACAGATGTTCCCAGGTACAGGTGTTTGTGTCTGACCAACTAAATGCCGTTTGCCGTTTTCCGTATTTCCCTTTCATAAACTGATTAAGGAAAATTGCAGAAAACACTACCAAGAAAAGAAATTAAGTGCTCAGTGTTTGTTTAACTTCCTCCACAGAATTCAATTGGCCTATTATTAATACTGATTTAAATGGGCGCAAAGAGCAGACGCTGGCGGGAAGTTGGTGCTTCTATCACTTTTCGACACTTCGTTGACATGGTTATAGCAGGCCTGGGGCTGTTGCTCATCTACGAGCGGTGGAGAGCTGCCGTCTGCAGTGCTGTGTGGGAAGGGCGTAGTCAGATCCCTTTTCTGAAGGCACGCTGCTTCATCCAGAAAGGGGTGTGGGGGGTGGAACTTCAGGTGAAGCAAGCTAAGTGTTCAAATTTCATGAGAAAGTCCCAAATCTGTGGCTTCTGTATGGGGAGTCCATATGGGAAATAAGGAGTACAGGGACTTTGTCTTCAGCTTACAGACAACATCTGGAGGAGTCGAGCAGCCGTTCTGAAAAAAGGTTTTGTACACCCTGCATGAACTGGGTTGCTTTGCTGGGCTGGGCTGCCTGCTCGGCTCATCCATAAATACCCGCTCAAACACACTGGGACAAAAAGGTCTTCCAGAACGGAGTTCCTCAACTCATTTGAAGTGAGTGGAAGTCATGCGTGCGCCTTCAGTCACCTGTGGATTTTTTCATGGGTGATTGTGCAAGATCTGCCTCTACCTAGCTGTTGCATCTGCTTGGTAATGCAGAGCACAGCCCTGGATACCCTCAAGGGTAAAACCCGTCTGCACAATATTCAGATACGGGAAAATGAGTGGTAAGGTGAATGTCCTGAAACAGAACGCATTGCACGTGTACAAACATGTACACGATCTTCACAAAGAACAGTTACAGCCTCTGCCTTGTGGAATTAATCCTGGTGGCTCATACAAAATTTCCACAATCGGAACTTTTGAAATTATTATTTTGTTGTAGAACTCAAAATACGTTGTAGAGTACAATAAAATTCTAAGGAAAAAAAAAAAAAACTTCCAAAAAAAAAAAACAAAAAAAAAAAACAAAATCCCCCCCCAGAATATATTTCTGAGATGTAATACTCAGTTAACCAGAGTGTGAAAGTCAGGGTAATTGTTTGTTTGGTTTCTTGGGTTTGGGGGTTTTGGCGTGGGTTTGGTTTTTTTTTCTAAATAAATCTTTTAGGATGTTCTTGTTTTTAAATATTTGATGGGAAAACTTAAGCAGAAGTTTTGAAAAGGAAAGGTAGGCTGGCATATAGGAGAGGATCTTTCAAACAGTGACAGTCGCATTGAAAAGGCGTAAGGCTGCAAGTGGAGGGAGGGAGGGATGGATGGGGAGAATGAAGAAGGGAAGGTAACAGGGGTGTAACCTGTGAGGTGAGCTTGCAAAGCTGGAACGTGACACAGAAGATGGAGGGAAGTCAGTCTGGATAAGCTTGAAATGGAGCACCAGGAGAAGGAAAAATGCAAGGGATGGTGAAATTGTGGTTTGTCTCATTTCCAAGCTGCTGTGATTACACACTTCATAGAGATGAGAGAAAGTAAGACACTGGGGCGTTGCTGCAGAGTCAAGAGGAATACTGCTTGGTTTGCAGGCAGCATACTTACTATGCTTTTTCCTCGTGAAAAATGGCATTGTTATCACTGTTGCAAAAAAAATACATCCACAAACCCTTTTAAAAATAATTAGCTCAGGTTGGGGGGGCGGGGAGGGAGGAAAGCAGCATATGTTCTAATGGTGACCGACGAGGTAGGGCAGGGTAAAGCAGCTTGCAGTTTAATCCTGTGGGATTACAGACTGGTCCGTCTCCTATCAGATATCCTATAGATGGAGGATGCAGTCACATGATTGTTACCGCTTCCTCCCCATGACATCACTTGCTTTTGCAGCCATACCACCCAAGAGAGGATGCTATTAAAATCCTTGGGACTGGGCTAAATGATGTTGCGTTGCAGGTAAGCCACGTAATTCTTCAGAAAAATTGATTTTTGCCAGTTGCTCTCGTGCTGCCGTCCTCCAGCCCCACCAGCTCCGCCGGGCAGAGCGTCCGCTGGAAAAGAAAGCGGCAGGGCTTCCCTGCAAGCCAGAGGGTTTGCAGGTGCAGAGGCTGCCTGCCGGCTCCGCGCTGATCCGCCGGCTGACATCCCCGGTAGAAAGGCTGCCAGATGGAGCTTTTCAGCTGAAGAAGGCCCTTTTGTCCCTGCGTTTTGCTACGGCTCCTTCGGGTGTCTGCTGAATTCTGTATTTACGTGAGCAGCCACCATCGTCCAGTCGTGCAGAGAGAGAGCAGCAATACTGTTTCGCTCGCATCCCCTGCCTTTTTTTTTTTTTTGCCTTTTTTTTTTCCTGGATGCCTAAAGGAAGTTGTTATACAGGTAGATGTGTCTAAGCTTATAAAGGAATGAGGATTAACTTGCTTAGGGGGTTGGTATTTGTATCTGGGGAAAGAGGCTTTTCCTTTATTGTTAATTTTTGCTGACGTGGTCCAAAAGTACCTGGTCCGGCAGGTTTCCTGCATAATTTGCTGTAGCGTAAGGTGGGTTTTGCTTGGCGTCCAATATACGCATGAAAAATTCTTTTCCAGAAGGCACAAACGAGATGACAAGCAGATTTTTACTTCTTGCACAAAATGCCAATCACCAAAAGGCTGAAAAATCCACACTGAACTGCATTTTGGACTGTTGGTATTTATCTAAGCAAAGTCCAGAGTCTGTTTTGTTTTCCTGGTGTGGGTGTTTAATTATGCACTCTATACAAATATATGAAGACATATATTTGTGGAGGAAAAAATGGTGACTCTTCTGTGGTGGTTTTTTTTTCTGTATTGCTTCTTAAATATATTTTAGGGTTTTAAAAATATTTTTTTAAATGAATACAAATATTAGAAGGCAATAAACTAAATTAATTTTTGAGCTTATACTAGTCAGAAAAATGTTTGGTGTGGTTTTTTTTGTTTTTTTTTTTACTATTTTAAGAATTCTGACAAATCATTCTGTGCCTTTGCCAGAGAATGGAGGATGACTCAGCCGCAGCTTCATCAGGCAGAGAATCAGGTGATTTTTCAGTCCTAGTCTGCAGGAAGTTTCCTTATTCTTGAAAATCCCGTTCTTTGTTCAAATAAATTTTTCCCACCATTGGAAAAATCTGAAAATTTGGCAGGTGCAGGGGCTCTGCATGCTTGCCCATACGCTCTCAGGGGAGATTTTGGATCTAGGATTTTGGAAGTAGGCTGTGTGTGCTAGTGAAAGATGAATTCTGGTTTCTAGTGGTGGGGTATGCAGTAGTGTCAGGAATAGAAAATAAAGTGGGGGAGGTATATAATGAATAACTAAAATGAAGTAAGAAAGGGCAATGGTTCTTTAAAACCAAAAAGAAAAATAGAAAAATAAATTTCTTTTTTTTCTTCTTTTTTCCTCCCCCCCCTCCAACAGAACCTGTGGGTTTTTTTCCCAAGACTGAGCCTCAAAAGCAATAGAAATAAATACAAACCCGTTGCTGTGTGAGGCGTCAGGGAGGGCTGTGCCCCGGCAGCGCCCGTGCTGGGTTTATTCTCCCGACTCCCTCGGAAACCAAGGCTGGGACGGTTCCCTCCAGCGCTGGGCCTGAGCCGAGCCGGGCTCTTCCTCGCCACGTGCCCCGAGGCTTGGCTCTTTGCCCACGCCAAGCACACAGCGGGGCTGCCGCACGCAGGTTTTACAGGCTTAAAGGGTTCCCCCATAACCCCGCGTCGTATTTAAATGCCCAATACGAGTGGGGCGGTGGGTCTCACGGTCTCCTGGTTTACATCAGGCACCTTTAGTGCAACGAAAGGCAAAGTGCCAGCTTTAAAGGCATGCTGGAACAACTCAGAAATTAAGGACTTAAGTCCTTTAGCGGTTGTTCGGTATAGGAGGGTGACCCTGGAAGCATCCCCAGCTGGAGGGCTCTCCGCCCGGTGGCATCAGGGTGCCGTGCCCTGGCCCCAACACGTGGCTGCAGGGTGCTCAGCCCCCGTGCACGTCGGGGTCTGCCTTGTAAAGGTAGTACCTTTTCAAAGGTAGCGGCTGCTGGCTTTTAACCCAGGACTGGAGGAGGAGAAGGGGATGATGGAGGGGAGCGCTTGCCCTGGGGCTGGGTCCTTCCCATCTGCCTGGAGGGAATGGGCTCTCCGGAGTGCCACAACCTCCCCAAATCTGTGAGCTGCTGCATCGTGAGGCTGTTGTTTGTTGGGCTGGAGGGGAAAGCGAGTGGGATCATGACTGCAGCCCAACGCTTGTGCAGGGGGAGAGGGCAGGATCCCACCCCCCCCACAGTTCAGGGCCATCTCGCTGGTGGTGGTGGTGGTGGTCAGTGTCGTGTCGTGTGGGCTTTCTCAGGTCTGACCTGCTCTTAGCTCGGTGTGGTCCACAGCCCTCAAACATTGGCGTAATGCCCATAGGTACCAGTCCTTTTCCAGTTTGCTTTTGCCATCAGGCTGCAGCTTGCAGGGTACCCAAGAGGGGGATGTGTGCGTTGATTTTTTCCATTTAGTCAAACGGAATCAGGTTATAGAGTAGGAGTCTAATTCACGCGTGTGTGTATGTGTCCATACATACACACCAGGTGTCATGTATTCTCAGATTTCTTCATCTCTGGTCCAGCAGAACCAAAAAAATCACACATCAATGCCGAAAAAGAAACTCTGGCAGGGTTATGGTAGGCAGCTATTCCTAAAACACGTTTAACGTGTCACTCTCAAACATCACCCCAAGGAACAGGTTTCCACGTCTTGCAGGTGGGGGAGGTTCCTCTCCGCGGTATGAAGTATCTCCTCTGGGAGCGCGCAGCCCATCGGCATCAACCGCAGCAGTAAAAACCAGTGCCCTGCCAACAGAAAAACATTGCCCTCCATCTGCGTGAAAATGACTCACTGCCTCCACTCAAATCATGAGAACTGACATGGTAGAACAGATTAATGGCTCTTCTACTGCAGGTTTATCAGCTTTATTTCAAGTGAAGGCTTAAAAAGGTTTTCGGCAAGGGGTGTATTTAATGCTATTAAATGCCCTATTTAAGGGAAGAGCTTTTTAGGAGTAGCTATATACCAGGGCATTTCCCTTCTGACAGTGCAGCTCTGTTCTCTCTGAATGTATTTGCCTTTTTTTGCAGTCCGAGAACCATTCCTTCTCCGCTACCACCTTAATCCTATCATTTTCTGAGTGAGGAGACAAAGAGCAGCACTGGAAACCCAAACCCGGTGCTGGAAAGCTCGGCCCTGTGTGGCACGGAGAGGGAAAACTTACAGCAGCCACGACCCTTCAGCCCTGGCTTCAAGATCTGGAGCAGTAAAACAGCTGTTCCAAGAGGAAAATTCCCCCTCTTTTTTGTGAGGAAGGGAACTAGAAGGAAATCAAGAATAGAAACTATCCATGCTGCTACACTGGTAGCCGGATTTCCAGTCAGTCCTGTCTTCTGAAGTTTAGTTTCTTACCCCAGATGCTGAAGGGTTTCTGAATTTTATCTAATTGAATATTGTTTCCTTCAAGAAGCGAAGGCATGCAGGGTTGACGCGAGCCCACAGGACTCATCTGCTCAAGCTGTGATGGGCTGGTAGCAGAGGGGCATCCTTTAATAGAGATGTTTCAGCTTAGTTTGAAAAATGCAGATGGATGTTCCAGAGCCAGCAATGCTTCCCTCCTGCTTCTTCCACAGCCCCAACATCTATGCTAACTAAATTTACTGGAGGGACCTTTAAGACTCACTGGAAAGAGAGAAGCGAGTTTAGCATTTTTTTTTTATACAGATCTGATTTTGAGTTATGTGAGCACAAAAATTCCACTTGGAGCTCATGGGGAAAGAGCTGGGATTTTTTTTTCCCCTCTTCCCTTGCTGACGTAACTCAGCAGCTGAACTAACTTTGCTCAGACTTTCCAAGAAAACTCAAACAGAGACCAGACACACGATATTTCATACCTAAAGGGATTGGTTTCTAAAGGGAGGGTCATCCCGGGGAGGAGCGGGGAGTGGGGCGCCGGGGGGACATGTGCTTCCTTGGTGGGTTTGCCTCTCGGGGCAACAGAAGCGTGGTGACTCGGGGGCTGCCCAGGAGAAGAAAAGGTGAAGAAGGAGTCAGGCTGTTGCCGAAGGGTCAGGAAGCCCTGGCAGTTTCTTATCAGCTCCCGGGGTGAGCTGGTGGCCCCATGTCCCTCAGTACCTCCCGTGGGCTGCGCTCCTGGCCAGCCCTGGTTTCTCCTCTGGTGTTATCTCACCCCGTGAGCACGTGTGGTGGTTGAGGAGGGGCAGTCGGAGACTGTGGTTTGGTCTGGAGGAGCCTTTTGTGCCTCAATTTTCCGCCATTTATCCCAAATGTTCCCTCCTGCCTTTCCCCTTCTCTCCCAGGCCCTCTCCCCTGTGATCTGGTGCCCTGTGTTTTTGGAGCTCTACTGTGGCTTCATCATTTTTTCCACAGAGGTTACTCGGGGTAAAGCTGCACATCAAAGATGTGGCTGTATTTAGCTTGCCCACACTGTCATAGCAGGAAGCTCCCTAATATGTGGTGGGGGGGCCATACAGTAAAACGCTGCAATGCTTTCCAGTAACGTTTCCGATACTGCAGCCTGCACTTGTGCGGCAGGAGACTGTTTGCACTGCTATTTCCTTGTATATGGGGGGCTGCGCAATTAGTCCTTGAATAGGAATAAAAGCATTTGCCAATTTTAATATCCTGCCTTCCCTCTGTATTTTCCCAATTTAACTATTCTCCGCATATTGTGTTTCCAAAAAAAGCCTGTAACTGGGTTTGGCTTTTGCTTATTTTTCCAAGAGTCTGAACCTTGCTGTGATCAAAAGCCATTTTAACTTTTTTTTTTTTGAACACCATTGTTAAGACAGAAGATCAATACATCAATCGGCTTGTTCAGTCTGAGGCTTCTAAGGTGAATAGTCTTAAACTGCCCATGGATATTTTTCAACCTGCAGAAAACTGCCCGTTCAACTCACGGGTGATTCAGCCTGCTTGCTTTTGCTGAAGACACCTTCCTTGTGAAACCATCGCCCAGCAGCACCTTACTTCTTGTTTAGAAGAATGTTTCATAACCAATTACCCGCAGCCTGTATCCTGTAGGGTGCGATATCGCATCCCCGTTTCCAGATCATCTTCTCCTATGTGACAAGTGGCAGAAGAGGGATTACATTCCCCCACCTTGGTCTTCTTGGCTCCAGGATAAATAGACCTCGTTCTCTGACCCCTTCCCAAAAAGTGTATACCCCTAATCATCTCTCTGTACTTTTCATAAATCTCTTTCAAGGTGACCTCGTTAATAATCTTACTTGATGACTTCCTGAGCTATCAGGCCCATTTTCTCCCACCAAGTGGTACTGAGGACCTGTGGTGTAACCGTGCTCAGCTCTGGGAACTTTCTCCCTTAGCCTTATCTTCTTACGGCTCTTTCTGAACACCGTCTTCTTCAGCTCACTCAGCGGCCGGCAGCGACCTCCTCATTACCTGCGTTCAAGGCCTGGGTAGAGGGTGCTCCAAGTCCATCTCTGCAACTAGGTCTGAATCCTTTGGCATGGGGGGTGGATGGACGCTGGCAGAGCACCCGCTCGTAAGACAAGGTACCTTTGGTCGACAGATCACGTCGAACGGTTAATGGCCATGAGGCTGGGGCACTGTGCTTGGCTCGTTTGAGAATAGGATACTAGGAATGGTCAATACAAATATTAAGGGCATAGAAAGTGGCAAATCATCTGTCAGCACGAAGGAGTCTTGTGATGATTTCCAGACAGCAAACCAGAAAGTTTGCATTGTTCCATTACTGGGTACTATGGAAAGTAAGTCCCAGGGTTTTCACAGCCCCCGTACTCCTTAGTTTGTGCAGTGCCTGCTGTCATGTCGTGTCATATGAGCACAGCTAATCTGGCCAACCATGCAGATCAGTAGCATGCATCATGGAGTCATGAGTGAAATGACCATGGAATCATTTCAAAAGCTTTGTGTCTGGAGTACGATCTCCCCTGCTTTTTCATTGTGTGTACGGTACCAAAGCGTAGAAAAGCCCTGAGACACACTGTATTCTGCTTTTGGGTGTTGGTTAACTCACACCGCATTTGGAAGAGATGGAATGGACGATGCTTTCGATGCCCTGGAAAAGTCACTCCAAACAAATGTGAATTGAGGAACTTGCAACGGGCCTTTAGGCTTCTGCTTTCTTACCCCAGCCTCTTGCCAAGTTCATTTCTCCCTTATGCTATAGCAGAGGAGTCACTGAAGAGCGGTACGTTTTGCTGCCTGCATACTGTTATGTTTCACATGGCAACACCCCACTACTCTCTTCAAGGAAAACGGCATAAAGATGAAAGTGTGTAGGTGAGTGTTCATCTGCTAGAAACATTTGAAGCGCTGAAGTAATTCAGCAACTGTGATCTGTTGAAAGTAACTTGAAACTCGTTGGAATTGCATTAAAAAACGTACTGCCTGCCTCAGCGCAGTGTGTCCAATTAAAACAGAAAACAGGATGAGGAGAACGTAGCATGGAACTAGCATGTCTAGTAGCAATAGGCCAGGGCCAAGACTTTTCCTTTGATGACTGTTCAGCTCGTTGTTTCCCATCAGTATACTTTCCAGCTTCTTTGAACCGTGGGATGTTTTGGTCTGCGCTTGCCATGTCAAATACGTTTCAGATCCGATCAGTCAGTCAACATAATACCTAGAATGTCAGTTCACCGATAGGGCTCTTTGAGCTGTGGCTTTTACATTTGCACATGCTGTAACAGTGCTATGAAGCTGAGAGGTTGTCGGCATTTCCATTGTAAATGTAATTTATCACTCTTCTACAAAACTTAGCTGCAAGCTGCAGTGTATCTGCCACAGAGCTGGTCCGAATCACATGATGAGTTTACTCGCTCTGAGACCTGCATTAAAAACTTGACCTTAAATATGATGATAATACTACTTTTTGGTTCTTTAAAAAAAAAAACCCACACAAAAAGTGGGTAAATATAACGGAAGTGAGCTGCAGTCCATGGGATACCTGCTGTGCTCGTTGGCATGTCCCTGCCTATCGGGCAGCTCACTGTGTTTGCACCCTGGCTTCTGTGGGTTGTTTGCACTGATACCTTCTTTGCTTTCTTTCCATAGGAGGCTTCAGTGATTACTTAAAAATTATCTGGCTTCCTGCAGGCCTCACAGGCTAATCTTCGGACTCCTGCTTTTGATCCTTACCTTTTGCTGTTCTCATGCAACACCTCCAATGTTTGTAGGGCAACGTCTCTCTCTTTCTGGCTTCAGAATACTGTGCGCCAAGCAGGGCTAGCTGGGAGATCAGGGGCTGAGCATCAGGGTTGACCTGGCCCACAGTTTCTGGGAGACGTCTAGGGTGACGTGGCAGCCAGGAGAGCCTCTATCAAGGGACGCAATTGCCGGTTTAGTGTGAATTGATTCCTGCCTGGACCTTTCTCCATATACAGGGCCCCAGAGTAGCCTGACGTGTCTAAATCCAGGGAAATCTGCTAACCAGGACCCTCTCCGTTCAGGAGATAGATAGTTCAGTCAGATTTCTCTGTTTCCTCACTCAATTTTTAGCAAGAACCTGTTTACAATTATCAAAGCAGAGTGTTGACAAATATGTTCAGTTGTAGATATACTAAGCTAGTTAGTAAAAATGAGAGCTCCCTGTGAAGAGCTGAAGAAGGCTCTCTACTGAATTGCAGGAAATAAAATGGCAGATGTAATTCAAAGTCGATAAAGGCAAAGCAATAGAGAAAATGACCCTAAGAGACCACAAAATGATGGACTCCAAACCGCCACTGCCTCTCATGGAGGATAGCCCGGAGTCATTGCAGCCCAGTGAAAATGTTGGATGTCTGCCCTAAGGAAAAGCTGGTGGAATGCCAGAAATTATTAGGAAAAGAATAGGGGACTAAGCAGGAAACATTTGCCCTAACGCAAATTATGTTGCATCAGCATCTGGAAAAACAGTGGAAGGGACAGCAAGGCTGTCCAAGACATAGATCAACAAAAGGACTAAATACATACGTCAAACAGTTACTCAGCAAGATTCAACACCTTTAAGTGTATGTAAGCTCTGTCAGAGTATCTAAATCTCTAAGATGCTCAGGTGTTAGGAGTGGCGTTTGTTACTGAATCTGCATGTACTGGTATTGCAATGGGGTTTTTTTTGACTTGATAGTGTCGGACTGATTTGATGAGATGTGGATGTCTATCTCTGACAGCTGTTTGTAATCAGTAAACAGCAATTAGCACTTCTGGGAAACAATCTGTCTCATTCTAATGTAAATATCTAAAATGCATCAGATAAATTGCATCTGAATAGAGTTTATTTCCCCTCATCATCTACCGAAGGAGTCTAGATTTTAGCATCCAGAGCCTAGTGCAAATTGCTCATGGTCAATGAGACAACTCACACCATGAATACTCATACTTTTGCCATCGTCAGAGTTGATTGCTGCAGTGCACCTGGCTACAATTCATGTTTGGATAAGATTAATTTGTGCTTAACCTATATGTATTAAATTTAAATATCTATAACTGAGTTATTTGTGTAAGGATCCAGTTCTGCTGGCAGAACTAGAAGCATCTCTGCAAGGGCAAGTTAGTTCATCCTGAAATAAATTTTGGAGATTATTTCAGATGCCGAAGTAAGGTGAGATAAGTTAATGCAAAATAAAGAGAAATAAAATGATACTTATTGTGCTTAGTGCTAGGATATAAGATGAGAATTCTGCAGTATTCAGTTTGTAAGTGCTGTAGCCAGATTTTATTTACTAAAATTGGGTTTTGCATAATCTGATATCACTTCTGTGCTTTCAAAAGCATAGTACCTGAAGTGAACTTTTAAGGCTGGTAATCATCCAGCTAGCTGCAATTTCCAGGTATTGGTACGCTACGTAGAGTTCAAAGTTTGTTTGTTTTCTCAGTCTTCCATGGCCCTGTGGTCTCTAGCACATTTTTCTCTTCCTGGACGTGTTGTGTAGCACGTATTTTTGAGGTAGATTCAGGCTGAGATTGTAATTATCCTACATAGTTGTGGTCTGGCCTGGTATTATCCATCACAATATTGTCATGTGCTGGGCATTGACAACATGTTTTAAAAGCTATTTTTTATGTGATATAACTAGCCTGTTGGGTAGTTTTCTTGTAGTATTAAGGAACACTTGCCAATGCTTTCAGAATAAGAGTTCCCAGGAGTTTCTTTATATCATAGAATCTTAGAATGGTTAGAGTTGGAAGGGACCTTAAAGATCACCTAGTTCCAACCCCCCTGCCGTGGGCAGGGACACCTCCCACTAGACCAGGCTGCTCAAAGCCCCATCCAGCCTGGCCTTGAACACTTCCAGGGATGGGGCATCCACAGCTTCCCTGGGCAACCTGTTCCAGTGCCTCACCACCCTCACAGGAAAGAATTTTTTCCTAGTATCTAATCTAAATCTACCCTCTTTCAGTTTGAAAACATTATCGCTTATCCTATCACTACACTCCCTGATAAAGAATCTCTCTCCATCTCTCCTGTAGGCCCCCTTTAGGTACTGGAAGGCTGCAATAAGGTTTCCCCGGAGCCTTCTCTTCTCCAGGCTGAACATCCCTGACTCTCTCAGCCTGTCTTCACAGGAGAGGTGCTCCGGTCCCCTGATCATCTTCATGGCCTTCCATTGGACCCAATCCAACAGGTCCGTGTCCTTCTTATGTTGGGACCCCCAGAGCTGGGAACAATACTCCAGGCGGGGTCTCACGAGAGCAGAGTAGAGGGACAGAATCACCTCCCTCGACCTGCTGGCCACGGTTCTTTTGATGCAGCCCAGGACACAGTTGGCTTTCTGGGCTGCAAGCACCCATTGCCAGCTCATGTTGAGCTTCTCATCAACTGACACTCCCAAGTCCTTCTCCTCAGAGCTGTTCTCAATCCAGTCTCTCCTCAGCCTGTATATGTGCCTGGGATTGCCCCAACCCATGGTGCAGGACCTTGCATCTGACCTCGTTGAACTTCATGAAGTTCGCACGGGCCCACCTCTCAAGCCTGTCCAGGTTCCTCTGGATGGCATCCCTTCCCTCCAGTGTGTTGACCGCACCACACAGCTTGGTGACATCAGAAAACTTGCTGAGGGTGCACTCAATCCCACTGTCCATGTGGTCAACAAAGGTGTTAAACGGCCCCGGTCGCAGTACCGACGCCTGAGGAACACTTCTCGTCACTGCTTGCCGCTTGGACATGAAGCTGTTGACTGCAAATCTTTGTAGCAAGGGGAGCTGCCTCGTGCAGGCAAGCAGCCTGCGCTGCATGTTCTTCACAGGTCCTTCTATGCTGTATGGGAAGAATAGGTTGAAGTAAATGATCTTCAGAATATCACAGCGTTACAAAATAATAGCACAGTCCAATCCTTTCACCTCATTTCGGCTTCCCATTCCAGGCTCGGTCGTGGTTTACAAGACGCTGAACTCAAGGTCCATTTGCAAATTCATCTCCCTGGTGTCAGCCACAGCATCCCACCTTCAGACTCTCGTTCCCTTAGCAAATGTAGGAGCATGCTCTCATCTGTTTGGCTAAGTGTTCCTATTCTCAATTGCCACTCCTCTTAACTGCTGCTTTTTAAATCACTTCAATCCTATGGCAGATTATTTGTGCTCAGCAGTGCCGTGTGGGACACCTGCTCTGCGTTTGGTTTCCTTCCCCGGGCTGTGACTCCCTTGCTTGATTCTCTTTCAGATAAACATGCCGTGGTGCTTGGAGATTACTTGATTTCCTCGCTTAAAAGTGCTTCTATAGAATTATATTGGTGACCTGCTGGCTGCCTCTAAGATAATGCTTTTCTCAGCTGCTTGTGCTGAGCACATTGTCCGTGTCATCCAAAAAGTCCTACCAGTGGAGTGTGAAGAGAGGACACTGACAAAGCTGAATATTCACGCTTGTAACATCCATAAAGACACCACCAGGGGAAAAAAATTAAATGGAGAGGATTCAAGTAAAACAGTTGAAAATGGAGAGAGAGGGGGAAAAAAGGCAGTAAATAAAGGGGGCCAAGGGCATATGGACAGCTGACTAAAAGCTCATCTGCTATATTTTCGCCTGTTCCTGTTACAGAATTGGGAAATTTCTTCACAGATTCAAAGATCCAAATTCTGTACTCATTAAATCCCTCTTTCTGTGCTTGATGGAGGAAAGTGGGCAGCAGTCGTTAGTACCGTGCTAGCCCCATCAGTGACCTGCAAAAGTTACCTTGTGTCTGTCAAGGAGCTATAGGCTCTGGAGGGTCAGTTCTGTAAAATCCCTAAAGTCTCTATCTGTCCCCTTTTTTTCTTATGTGTTTTCATGTAGGTTTCTTTCTTGTAATCCCTGTTAGCTGGCTTTATTTTTTTTAAGGTTTGCCATTTCAGATGACAAACCCTAGGTACTTCCTGGAAGACCCCGTTTCCCAGGCACCTATTTTAGGATGGATGGGATTAATCACTCTTTAGAGCAACACTTTAAGTGATGTAGAAGCACATGGCTGCCTCCTACAGCCGCCCCGGCCCAGGACCCTCCTGCCCATCTGCCAGAGCCCAGCGCGCAGACCCAGGTCTCTGCCCAGGCTGCGGACACGGCTGCCACTTTCCTATGTGCAGGTTCAACCAGCAGCAAAGCTGAGCATGTATTCTGGAGGCACGCGCACAATTAATAGCTCTTCAATTAGCGTGAGCGGTGAGGTTTGTTGCATGTCATGGTCTCCATGTTTGCTTTGTCAGGTGTGTGTGTCTGTGTATTTTGTTTCCTCTTTCCCCTCTTTTTCCCATGGTTTCCCAACTGACAAGGTCCCCGGTCAGACAACCTCTCTGGAATAGACATTCTCACACTCCCATGTGAGTGTGACTGACCAGGTTTAGTTCCCATCACAGCCTCCCTTATCGTTTGCATCAGGTTTGTGTCCCTGTATGTTCTTGTTCAGGCTTCCTCCTTTGCTTATTATCCCTTGTTGCATTGAAGAAGGTTCTTGACCAGATACCTTTAAAGGAGCAGGCACTCTCCTGCCACACATCCCTACATACATCTTTCTCCAGAGGCAGCCTAGGTGGTTCTTATAGTCCAGACACCAAACTTTCGGATGGCTGAAGTTAAGTTGGATGAATCCAACTCTGTGTGCCAAACTACTTCATTTAATAGATTCTCCTGTTACTAAAGGCTCCTCTCATCAGGAATGATCTCAGCCATTTCTGGAGCTTGCCATATTAATGACTCCTTTGGGACTTGACCTTCAAAGGAGGCGATAGTCGTTTTTGCACCTAGTCAGATACTGCTGAGCTCTCTGGGAAAGAGAGGTACAGTGGTTATGAGTTAACTTCTTCCCACTTTGTTTGTGTGGATTGCATGAACAAGGAATAGTTTCCAGGGCTTCAGAGCAATGGGCATGGATGTTTCTCTGCTTTCGTATCTGTAGTCTGTGAACCCAGAGAGCGTGTCCCCAAAAACTTCTGGGCTGAAAATGTCCATTCAGCCTGTGTACCACACTCCAGAATATGTGTTATTTCACAGCCTACTTTGATGTCCTTTTTAACTATCAAATGCCTCTGATAAGTACCAGTTATAGTTTGGGGATAGGTGTCTTTATATTCCCTCTTGTGCTCTAGCAGGACATGTGGTGGCTGTTTCTCCCCCTGCTTTCTTAAAAGAAAATTTGGAAAGCTTGTATACGGGACAGAAGGTAACCACCCAGGTTCTTCCAAGAATAGTTCTGCTCCTAGCCCTTGAGAACCAAACTGGATCACAGACATACCATGAACTCAAGCTTTGCCTTCTGAGTGGTGGATCAATGCAGGGAGCTTCTAAAATATATTTTACCTTTTTAAAAGTACATTCTGCCTTCCTAAAGTACATCACTTTGAGCATGCAAGCCAAGACAATGCTGCTGTGTTATGAGTAATGGCGCCATCTAAAACCTGCATTTCATGATGAATGGTAAATTCTAGTGTATTATCAGTTGTTTTCTGAGCTGGTGACCTTGCCTAATCGATGATGTCCCTGTAGGCAGGGCACCACTTCTGGAATGTGATCACGATGTATCGTTGCAGAGGTAGCCCAGAACCATCCTGGGTTTTAGGGCTCTGTTTTGAGGAAAGCTGGTATTTCTGCACTTGGACGCTGGGGTTTTTTTTGGTATGTGTTTTTTAGGGTTTGCTAAGCTGTTGAAATAGTCTTCAGCAAAATACTTTTTCTAGTGGCAATGCATAGATTTCAGTAAGTGCCCACCAGGACTGCTGACTCGTGCTCTCTTGACTTCGTGGTTTGTGGAGGTATTTTGGAAAACTTGATTCTGAAATGTCTGGCAAAGCTGGATGAATGCACTGACATACTTGTTTCTCCTGTACATACAGACCCTAATATGGTCAATGCAGGAGACATGAATGGTTCTGGCAACCTGATGGATTTTCTGGATGAGCCCTTCCCCGATGTTGGAACTTACGAAGATTTCCACACCATCGACTGGCTGCGGGAGAAATCACGCGACACTGACCGCCACAGAAAGGTAAAGGTCTCCAGCTTTGATGCATCGCAGTCCCTGGGTTACAGCCATCCTGGTGATGAGAAAAACAAGTGGTTTTCCAGAGTTATGGCTTCCTACCTTGTTGTATGACTTGAGGAGGACTTCTAAAAATATGGATGTGATATGTCTTGAGTTTGTAAATACGAAAGGGCTTCCGGCAACTCAGTCGTCAGAGCATCCCTAAAAAATTATTGTGACTGGGGGGAGTGGAGAGTAGAGAAACTGTATACACCTTCTAGGAGGTTAAATATTTTTTGTTTTAAACGTTATACGCTAAAACTGGGTCAGCCTGAATGTCTATATGTATGTTTCATTTCAGATTACTAGCAAAAGTAAGGAATCCATATGGGAGTTCATCAAGAGTTTGCTGGACGCCTGGTCAGGATGGGTTGTAATGCTTCTCATAGGACTACTGGCAGGTACGTGTGTGTTAGCATTACAGTTATGCCTGAAACCATCTCACCCAAGTTTGCTGCAGTGCCATCGGCTCCTCTTTTTACTTCATTGTCTTTCCACTGATGTTTCAAGCTAAAAAGCCAACTATGCATCCATGCAGTTATAACCCTTAATAAAAATACCCACTTGCAAAGTTGCCTGCTGAGTGCTGACCTAGAAAAAATGTTCACCAGTAGAGGGATTTTTCTATTGCTTTTGGAAATACACATCTGAGCGCTTTACACTCGATGAGCTACTTTGACTTTCTGAATATTTGATTCACAGAAGTCAATTTTATTGGTAGGATTTTTTTTTCTGTCTTCACTTACTTTAATTCTGCAAGTAGATAGATATTATGATGTGGGGAGAACTGTGGTTGTGGACACTCAAAGGGGAGCTTTGTAAATTGCTATATCCACTGGGTTATCTTCTTTATATATGCATGAAGGGAAAATACAGTTTCAGACTTGGTTTCAGATCAGCTTCCAGGCCAGACAGACATTACATATTTAACAGCCTGCTCAAACTCAGATGGCAAATTCATTAATTTCCCAAATTGCTCCTGTCTTCTGCTCGGTTTAGCACATCTTCCAACTTGGAAAGCTGTACTTCTCTTACCAAGTTGAAACAGATGCCATTTTTTATGCTTTTTCAGTGATGTCAGGGCGCTCTTGTATCGTGCTGCTTGGTAAAAGCATGATGTGAAGTTTCACAATTTCCAAGTGGTGTGGATTTCCTGCTTACCAACTGTCAAGTTAATATGTTTATTACAGTTGTTCAGGAGCCTCAGAAGTACTGGGAAAGTTCTTGAGAAAACATGGCTGAAGTGACGTTTTTGGCAAATTATGTTGTTTTGTAGGGATACACTTGTTTCCACAGAAGCTTTGGTGGGAGGGCGAGATGGGAAGAGAGTCTGATAGACTGTGTGCTACCAGGGCTGCCAAACCCTGCCTGAAGGCTAGGGTTGGCCTCATCTGGGGTGGAGAATTCTGCTTCCAAATAAAGTTAGAGCAAGCCCTTGAGGGCTCTAGTGACCTCCCACAAGCCTGTCAGTAATCCCCTCATTAATACAGAGAGTGTGGTATACACTCACACACTCCCATTTTAGTAAAAATATCCCAGAAGGTTTGTTTCAGTTCCAGTTTGCAATGAAACCTCAGGCTGAAATCCTCAAGGCTGTCAAAAGCCAGAGTTGCTGACGTCTGATAAGCTCTAATGCTGGTACGTCCAGCTTGGGAATGGAGGACAAGGGTAAGCTGCAGCCGAGACGTGTTAGCTTTTGCAGCCTTTTCAATAACAAGGGTGCAGAGGAACATGTTTTATCTCAAAGAGTTACATCAAATTAGTCTGGGTTTGAACCAGGACAAGGACTTGTGAATCCGCTAAAGAACATTACCTGTGTGCTCATGATCTGGGCTGAGCCCTATAGGCTCTTTCTGCCTGATGTTGAAATGACACGTGTTCTCTGTGCCTTCAGTGTTCCTGAGACAGCAAAGATGGAGAGTCACTATCTTGGCCTCAGCGAGAGGTCAACACCCCTTTGATGAATGGAGGGGATTATTGGTGAATGGATGGGGTTTCTTAACCAGGTTTGGGAAGGGAGGAGGCGAGGTTGCTGGTGCAGTCAAGAGGCACTTCATGTCGTTTCCCTCTCTACTTGAAATACTTCCTGCTCAGAGAAGCCAGCCCGGCACAAGAACACCTCTGTGATCCCATGGGGTTGTGTGAACTGGCCCGGCTTCTCTGTGGTCTCTCTTCTCCTGCTGAACAGGCAGAAGCTACCACTGGTCTAAGGGGAGCAGCCTGGCCCAGCTGCAAGGATGCTGGGTGAGCTCTTGGGCAGCTGCGTCAGGCAAAGAGAGGGGGTGACAAGGAGTGGGAGAGGAAGGGGAAAGCAGCAGCAGCAGTACCTAAGGCGTGAGGGTTTGGGGGAGCACCCTGCCCCTGCTGCCCCCTTGCTGGGGATGGAGGGCAGCAAGGTGGGACTCCTGGGGAAGGAGATCGCAGGATTTCCAAAGGCACTTGGATGATTTACCCAGCTTAGCTCATCTAGAAACCTAAATCACACCAATTTGGTCAACTGAATCTTCCAGGTTTTGCAACACTTCAAAGGCTGCACCTCCACAGCCAACACATGCTGATGTGGCCAAAAGAAGCAATCCTTGCCCTCCAGTGTGCCTGCCATCGGGCCCCCTTGCCTTGTGCGTGTGCAGCTGCATGGGGTGTGGGGGGGTGAATCTGGGAACTGACTTTGTGGAAAAAATGGGTTTTGGCCAGACTAATTCTCAGTTGATCAGTGGGCTCAGCAGGGTTGGTCACCACAGAGCCGCAAGTAATCAAAATATTGCTGACAGGAAGGAGTTGATGGAGGGAGGGAGGGAGGAAGGAGAAGACCATCCCATGTGGCAGTATGACTCATGTCATTTTTGGAGTGTCACTGAATCTGCATCCTTCTTTCATTAGCCACAGAAAAGCGTAGGTGGGAAAGGGGCCTCTGGAGGAGGTCTGCTCTGGCTTCCTGCTCACAGCAGGGCCAGCTTGAGAGTTAGAGCTCTACGTTTTGAGTAACCCCAAAGTATATCAAGAATGTAACAGCAACCTTTTTGGGATTGGCTTTGGGATCCCTTTGGGATTGGGATCCCCTGATTTGGGATCAGACCAAAGTTTCACATGTAAATTAGCCTGAGCAGAGCCCCTCACTGCCGCCACAGTCTGACACAGCCATCTCCCAGGCTCTTCCAGAGCCATGTACCCACAGGGCCTCCAACACTCAGGTGCTACATGGAGAGAGAAGATGACATATACACTGTCAAGTGGCTGGAAAGGCACTAAGGAGTTTCTGGAAATGAGGTCTTGGGACCCAGATCCTGCTTATTTTGGGAAGGGGGAAGGAGCAGTAACACTCACAAGTGCTGTTTGGTGTGATCAGACGAAAACTGCGCACATGGTGCTCCAGAAAAAGATGCTGAGCACCACCTGGGCCTGTCTCAGTCAGAAAGTTTGCACGCTTTCTGGAGAAATACAAAGCAATGTACAGGGAAATGAGCTTAAAAATTTTAGGTGCAGGTGCTGAATTTTTAGGCACTTGTTTTTAAGAAATCAGAGTTATTACTGTGCCCATCCTGCCTGCAGACCAGTGGCCATCCTTCAACCTAACCATTACTATTAGCCAACTGAAGGCATATGCTATTTATAGGTCACTAAAGAGTCTGTTTTCTAAAGCTATATGACAAAAAGTACTACCATACTAATGCTAAAATGCTCTGGTACTGCAGCTGGATGTGCAAAAATATCCTTCGTAATTCAGTGCCGTGACACTTGGGTGATGCTGTTTTTTGGCACAGGTACATCAGGAAAACTATTTTTAAAGCAAATTTTCAGCATTCTCATTAGGGCATTGTAACAAATGAGTATTGGGCATCATCAAGCAAAGGAAAAGGAGAGAGTTAAAAGGCTAATATCTAAAATGAAGTTCAGCATCTCCTGGCTTTGGAGTGCTTCATTATTTTTCATTCTGGGCAGGAAGTTACAATAGAAGGAGGAGGAAGTTCAGTTCCTTTGATGGCAGAAGTAGGGAGATAAACTTATGTTCTATTACAGTCTAGAAAGCCATGGTAAGCACAAGAAACTAAAGGCTTGACTTTCCGAGATGCTGCACAGTCTGCAACTTCCATTAATTTTATTTAAAGTTGCAAAGATTCAGAACTTGGTAAACTTCCAGCCCTGGTCACTTGTCTTGTGAAGCACTCACTATTGCATTGTTATCCTCCAAGTGCTGACCTTCCCCTCTCATGATTTACTTCTGTGTAAAGCATGTGTAGTAACATACATGTAGCATTTTCCTTCTTGTGTGGATCCCAAAGCATTTGGCAAAAGGGATTACGTCACCTGCGTAGTTAAACACATTTTCCTAGAGGTACTGGGGTGTATGTGAGCTTCTTACATTGGAGAACTGAACGTTTGTTCCTCACTCTGTTTATTAACTTTATCAGAGAAAAACATTCAAAGCCTGCCTGCCTTTGCACCTTCTGGTAGGTAGCATTAATACTCAATTGCCTGGTTAAGTATGATGTGAACTTAGAAGACTGGGGTGACTACAGACAACGATAAAGGTCCATCCAGAGATGCAAGAGGCACAGCATTTGGTGCTCACGTCCAAGGGATGAGGGATTCTTTGTACAATTTCCCGAAACTTTCAGAAAATTGGAGGAGAATTTAGAGTTTACTGCAAAACTCAGTAAGCTACGCATGCTGACGTTACTAGCAACGCAGGGATTTATCATCATCTAAGAATATGGTTCGTTGTTTTCCATAGAAATTTGGGAAAATGGGAAAAAGTAAGCAAGAGACAGGCAAGGTCTTCAGGAAAGAAAATAATTAGTACAGATGTCATTACTCCCTTCTGCAGGCTTTTTTTTGTGATCTTGTCTAGTATATCTGTATAGTTCTTCACGTTATTCCTGTATAGCAAAAATTCTTCACTGCTACCCCAGTCACACCGCTTGTCAGTGTGGGGACAAGTGTCCTTCTTAAGGGAGCCTGAAGATACATACTTATGTGGCAGGGTCTGTGAACACTAGTGGTTTTCTTTTTCTGTTCTATGGAATAAAAACCAGCTTACGCATGCCTGAATTATTTGAATTTTTTTTTTTTTTTTTTTTACTCTTTCACAGAACTGAAAACCAGAAAACTTTAGTTCCATGTCAAATAAACTGCCTCTTGAACCCACCTATGTACCCCAGCTGCTCGGGGGTGAGAGGAGCAGCCCCCACCCCTGCTTCTTGTAATTGCATCCTTGGCAGGAGCCAAAAAGCTATAAGTTTTGGAAACATAAAACCAAACCGTTTTGTGTTTTCCAAAACACATTTTTCCCCCCAGTGTTTTAGCCTACGCGGATAAATTCTGTTCAAAATGATTAACAGTTTCCCGTCATTGTATTAATGATTATCGGTAAAAGTGCTGTTGACTTCTACTTTCCATTGTATTTAGGGTTTGGGAAACACTAAATAAATTTTCTGAGTTGGTGGTTTAATGCTTTCCAGCAGCTGCGCGCCTAGGGACGGCAGGCAGGTCTGTGCTGCGGCTGCTCCCAGCCTCCCCGCGGCTGCCGCTGGTGCGCTCCTGGGGACGCATCTGCCCCGGGGGCGCTGGTGCTGGGGCAGGTTTTAGTCGCTGATGGTCAAACGCCCCAGGAAAGCAGTTTTTTTGTTTGTTTTTTTTTTTTTTCTTTTTTGCCCCCGGGATCTGGCCGCAGTAGGTTTACCCGTGTCTGTGTCCGGTGGCCACCGAGTGTCGCTGTAGCTCTGCGTAATTACCGGGGAAAAACTGAAATAAAGGCGAGTTTGGTGCAGAGAGGATTTGAGGGATAATTTTATTGCTAATGAACGTATACATCGAGACACGAGTCTGTTAAGTTCCTAAATCAGAATTTGGCATCTGTACTGTTTCTGTACTGAAAACATCCTTCTAAAAGGTGCTGGGACCAGTAAATCCATAGGAAAACACAACCAGAATAGTCTAGGGTGGAAGGGACCTTTAAGATCATCAAGTCCAACCGTCAACTTAACACTGCAGAAACCACCACTAAACCATGTCCCTCAGCCCCACGTCTACCCGTCTTTTAAATACCTCCAGGGATGGCGATTCCACCACTTCCCTGGGCAGCTTGTTCCAACGTTTGACAACCCTTTCAGTGAAGAAATTTTTCCTAATATCCATCCTAAGCCTCCCCTGGCTCAACTTGAGCCCATTTCCTCTTGAGCTATTGTTTGTCACCTGGGAGAAGAGACCGACCCCCACATCGCTACAACCTTCTTTTGGGTAGTTGTAGGGAGCGACGTATCCTCCTCCCCCCCTACCCCTGGAATACACAGCGTGGTTTGACACCCGCAGCTTAGTGCGTATATAGAGACCACGCATGAAGTCCTGCTGATCTCCCTCAAATGGTGCCCCTGCCTGGGGCAGACTGCAGGAGCAGGCCCTACCTTAGTTACGCCTTCCCTATCTGGCATTAGTCAGTATGGAGATAATAATATTTAAAATTAAAGCTTTCCGAGAGAACATTGAAGGTCAGACAACATGTTGGTGCGGCTGTTTGCAAACTCACTCTTACCCCCAGTTGTTTGGTGTATTTGTTCTTACGTTGCAGCTGCTTCCCCAAATCACGGGGTTTTGCTGCTGTTATAATTAGATCCATTTTCCTTGCAACTTGATATTTTTTAATGCCACGGTTTCATTTTCTGCATTTCTTTTTCCGCATTTCTTTTTCCAGGCACATTAGCCGGAGTGATAGATTTAGCTGTGGATTGGATGACGGACCTGAAAGAGGGTGTCTGCCTGTCTGCCTTCTGGTACAGCCACGAGCAGTGCTGCTGGACGTCTAATGAAACTACATTCGATGACAGGGACAAATGTCCCCTGTGGCAGAAATGGTCTGAACTTCTTGTAAGCCAGTCTGAGGTACGGGAGACCTGATTAGGTTGGGGTCGCAGTAAGCCAGGGAATGCCCTTTTTTCATACTTGATGATGTTCCCTCCAGAGAGTTTCTCTGAAAGAGAAAGTAATGAACTGAAAGCATTGCAAAAAAAAAAAAAAAAAAAGACAAAAAAAAAAAAAAGACATTACCACAAGCAATATCTGCTTAACTTGGGAGAGATCCCATTGTTTCACTGTCATGTGTGACGGAAATTGGAAAACTGCGAGATTGCTCTCACTTTTTATCAATATTAAACCCAAAGTGTTTCATAACGCTCATAACATAATCACCAGGGGACCTGAGCTGCTCTCCAGTTTTTTTTCTTTTAAACACTATTTTACGGGACAATAAAGATGATCCCTGACAAATACTTTTAAAAGGAAATTTCTGTGATTGCAGATGTTTTTTATGTACTCAAATGCTGTGAGTAGTAGTGGGAGCTGCGTAAGAACTATATGTTATACCCTTGCAATCAGTTTCTTTACCAGATAGCAAAATATTTAGCTAGCACCGAAAGCTGGGGAAATAATAGGCTCCCTGGGAGACGGCCAAAATAAAAAATTTGTAGGGGCATAGAACAGGAAGGGAAAAAGCTGATCTGGATGGACATGAATCTTATATTTTAAGAACATTTTTCCCTATCCTGTTTTTTTTTTTTTTTTTAAATTGTAGAAATTTTAAATACAAAGAATGTTGTTTCCAAGCAAAGCAGGTGAAAGTTTCATTTTGAAGACATCAAAAGAAGCCTTTCTAGACTCGTTTTAACAGATGATGCTTTTATAAAAAATATGAAAAGGACATTTTATTTTCAACCTAAGCTATTCAATGTACTGAAAAATATTGGTCCCTTTGCAGCTTGAATATTTGGTCAGAATTACTATTTTGAAAGAAATCCCTCATTTCTGCAGGTGACTTGCATATGACAAAAATTAACTATGACATGGAGGTGGGATGAATGTAGCTTTGAAGAGAACTGGTTTATGGGATACTGAAGTATGTAATGGGACTTCTTAAAAAATATCCATAATGCAGTTTGGTCAATAATAGGAGAAGAAATTACATACTTCCAAGGGATAAATCGTGTCCAGCCAGGCAATGAAAAAGTGGGTGACTTGGAGAGAGTGCCTTGGATCTTCCCCCAGTGTGGAGGTGGTCTGGTCCTGCAGAAAGTGTTTGAGGGCACTTTCACTGCCATACAAGTTTCATTCATGTTCCTTTCACTTTAGGTTTACAGTACGAGTAGAACTAGAAGTACTAGATGAGAGTGTCTGTGAATATGTATAGCCCAATTTTCCACAGTTCTAATTAACTGTAGTGAATGTAGCGGGGTGCTCACTGTTCCTGCACATTCCCACCATTTGATCCCAGGCAGAAACCTCTCTGCGGAGTTGCCAGCTCACAGTGCCAAGCTCCCCTTTGCCAGAGGTTCTGGTCTTCACTGGTCTTCATCAGCAGATGGTTTGGGTGGTGGCGTCTTTGTAACAGTGAAGAAATACTACCCTGGTATAAAGTTGCAGGACTTGGGATGATGCTGTAATTTAAGAGAACAAAAAAATGTGGGAAGGGAAAAAAGAGGAGAATGTTACAATTGTTATGGGATTTGGAAACTCTGTGCATGTGTTTGACATGCTGTTACTCCTGAAAGGCTGGAATATATAACTGGAGCATATCCTTGAGAAAATTTATTGCTTTCACCTGCTACTCGAGACCAGCAGGCATGGCTGTTGTATTCTGTGGCCTATAAGAAAGGTATCAGCCAGGTGAGCACTGTGAAACTTTACTCACTTTGTATTCAAATGGGGCTTCTCACCCCCTGGTGTACTGTCACAGTGGAAAAAAAGGTTAATCTTGGCTTAGTTTTGGGATTTCTCTCAAAACAAATGGGCCCCTAAGATCTGTGGGTTTTTGGCTGCCACGGACCAATGGATGCCGTAAATATTAATAATATAGCTGTCTATTACTGTTACACTGAAATCCCAGGCAAAGCCCAACAAAAATGTGAATATGGAAAGTAAAAATTCTATTTTGTAGCAAAAGACTTACTATATGGGCAAGTTTGGCATGATTCCTGTAGCTGTAGAGGACTCTAGGAGGGATCAAAATACAGTGAATTTGACCGCATTTCAAGATAATTTTGCCTTTTTTTTTTTTTTTTTGGTGTGTGTTTGGTGTGTTTTTCAGTTTGTGCCTGATATTTGGGTAACAGCCCTATAAAATGCACAGTGCGCAGAAGGACTAATTTGGAGCACATTTTAGACAAAAAGTACTTGGAGCAGTTTCCCTAAAGGTTCTCTGGTCAGACGTGTCTTCTTTTTTATGCACGACTCTGACTGTCATCATAGCCAATGAAATTTGACATTTTGAGGACTAGGATTTAGATCAATTCTTCCTTGTGGTTTTGTCAATTTATGGCTATGATAAACCCTGTGCATATGTTCTCACTGAGAATTGTGACATTTCCTGTGCCATTTCTTGAAAATTGCTTTCACTCTAGTCCTCCTATAAAATGAGGCCAAAGCAGAATCTTGATATAGATTATAATGGAAATAATATAATAGCACGTGAAACACACCAGGCCATGTTTTCTTCCCTAATCGTTGTTCTGTAGGCCAATGATAACCTTCATCCCTCTGGTCCTGAAGAGCAAGCGAAGAGTTTTTTGATGCAAGACAGTTTCAAAACCTCAAAATCGCTGGAGGTGGGGGTGTGTTAAAGCACATCAGATGCCACCCGCTTCAGCTAGATCTCTAGCCAGTATGTGGTGCCCTGGAGCTTCCCTATTCTGCAGATCCAGCTTGGTCCTAACCTCAACTTCAGTGGAGCTGAGGACCCTGTTTCTGGTGCCTCACATCTATCCAAACCAGAGGAAAGGGCCCCATGTCTTCCATGGCTTGTGACATTGGATCCAGCAATAGACGGGATTCCCTTCCCAGGGCTTCTGGATCTCCTGTCATGAAGCTGAGACCTGCAAAACAAGGAAGCCCCTCTATACCTGCAATCCACTTCCCAATTTGTAACGTTCACCACAGGGAGTCTGCAAGCTGTGAGATCCCAAGTCAAGTCAGAGTAGAGCTCTCCACCTCTGGAGAAAGCACGCGTTGGTCAGCTCTGGATGGCATCCTGAGGGATGTGTTTTATTTCAGTGTTCTGAGTTTGTGAGGGTTGTTTTCAATTGTGCTCCATTTGTACCTAAATTGGACTGACATCAGATATGAAATACTGCTAGGTGTTGCAAACTAAAACACAAAGTTTTGCTCATTTCCCCTGCACTCTTCATTGCTGTTGCTGCCAGGATGAGTCCTATGAGCCACTAGTGGAAAAGGTCTTAGCAGAATCATCTCTGCTGATGAGCATTTTTGGTCTGATTTCAGTGTACTTGCTTAAGACTTTTACTGATTCAGGGCCTTAGTAATGGCATGTAAAGAATGAAAAATGAGCTATTTGTTATACTGAGTTACTGCTACTTCACTTCCCAAAGGTTTTGTTATTACCAATCATGAGAAACTCCTGCAACTTGACTTGCAGAATTCCAGGTATCTGGAGAGTGTAACAATGAGAGTTGTCCCAAGGGATAAGACTGAACTGGCTGTATAGACTGTTGTGGGATCCTGCCACAGTGCTGTAGGTGTACGTGTGATTGCAGTAACGAGCTGACATAGTTTTCATGTGACTTCTGAGATGTGAAAGAAGAGGAAGTAAAAAGAAACAAAATTAATTTGACTCCAGTGAATTTAGGAGGAAAACTGTAGCTTTTGCTCAACATTGTAGGGCCAAATTACTGTAGTGGTGTTGGTCGTCTTTGGAGTTACTCCAGGTTCACACTGACAGGAGAATTTTGCCCTGGGGCAACATATCCAGAGTTTTCTCTAGAGGAAGAGTAAATATTACCATAGCTGTTTGTAATTGAAAGCACGAGGAGAAGACATTCATGAGGAAATGAGACCGTCTTCAGCTGTAGCAACAAAGATCCATGGTTACTACAGTCAGATGTCAATCACTGTAAGTGTGGGATCCATGACTGCTTAGTCTCAGGGCACTGGGGGATGGCATCGTATTGCTCTTCTGCTGTTATCAGTAAAGCCACCTGCTAACTTCAGCAAGCACAAGAGAACCTTAAAAAATTGCCCTTCTTCCAAATATATCCCTAAGGATAATGTCAGTGGTTCCCTTACTGTCTTTTCAATTGGGCAGGGACCTGGAAAATGATGCTAGCAAGCCTTCATGAGGTTAAAGGTTGATTCCTGGCAGGCTTGCAAACAGGGAGGCTTCTCAGCTCTAGGATTTTTATGGCTGGGAACTGGGCCTGGCCTGCTCTGTTAACTGAAGACGCGATACAACTGATTAATGCCTGTTTTCCTACTTGATTTATCACAATGTTGATATCCAGGCTGCTGTCCTGCAGAGCAAAGACAGGGGCCTTGATGTTCTCGAGCAGCTGGGATTGCATCCGGTAGGAAGAGTTCACTTAGAGGTGAAGGATTCATACCAATTCATGCGCTGAGGTTCATCTCGTTTTTTATTCTGCAGTGTCATGTTCCTGGAGGAGATTGTTTGAAAGCTTAAGGTCCTCGTATCAATTTGATGCCTCTGACTAGCTTCTGTTTTGTCTGTGTAGGTAGGGCTTTTGAAATTCACCAAAAAAAAATATGCTTGTGAAGAGGGAGGGGTATTCTAAGGCAGATTTTAACAGCAGTTTTGACTTGACCATTGGAGACAGGTAGAAAGCTGAAGGTCACCACTGACTGTGTTTTCACTATGGCACTGCACAGTCAACCATCACTGATGGTCATTTACATTTCCATTCGGTCAGTAAAGTGAAGCTATTCACTTTGAAGTTAGGTCTTATTATTGACTGGAATACTTCTAAATATCCGGGCAAAATGACGGAGATGTGTCTGAGTGGGATCTGCCAAGCTATTCTGTTTTCAAATTATTTTCAACCCTTTCATAGATAGCATCATATAGAAGGAAAGGATTTATTTAATGGTTTTACCCTTCCCGTTTGACTGAACTGAGCTGACTATTGATATACACAGGGATGTAATTTGCAAAGATCAGTATCTGCATGGACAGCCGACTTTTGGATACCAGCCTTCTGAAAAAGATGTATCAGGGTCTCATCCCCTGTCATCCGCCATGGGATGAAACAGCAGATTCCGTCATTAGGTGCATTTTTATCACCAACTACTTTTTCCCTTCTGACAGATTTCTTTGACGTTTTCAAACTTTTTGTGGTTGGCTTAATTTTTTAGTGATTGAAAGATGTTCAAGGTGTTTGGGTCCCTTGCAAACAGACTGTATGGACTGGGTTAGGTATATATTAGTATGCTGCTTCTTTCCATCAGTAATAAAATTGTTGGAGTATATAAACTTATTTGTCCTTCCTGAGGAAAAGCAGCTAGCATGTAAATGAAAAGACCAGGTTCCATGCCACCATGATCCCTAGTAGAAGTGTGAGATTTAACAACCTGCCTTTGTCTAACAATGTTTGTTACTGTTATTTTTCTAGGGTGCAAGTGCTTACATTCTAAACTATTTTCTATACGTTATGTGGGCTCTATGTTTTGCTTTCCTGGCAGTCTCCCTGGTCAGAGTGTTTGCTCCCTATGCCTGTGGCTCTGGAATCCCAGAGGTGAGTTTCTCTTTGTGTATGAATATCCAAATACCAAACAAAACAAAGAAAAGATAATTTGCCATCTTTTCTCATTCCAGAACTGTACGATGAGATAGCATAGGAAAAAGAAGATTGTCTTTCCATCTCATCTGTCTTCATTCATTTGTCTAACGTGCCTTTATGGTGTCCATCTAAATTTTTCATATTCAAAGGCCACTGTGACAGGTTAATGTACATGCTGCTCCATTGCCAGAGCTTGAATTAAAAATCAATGGCTCCCAGTCATCACTTTATTCACTACAACGTTTTGTGTCTGAGACACATATTCACTAGAAAATTGTAGAAAATTCTCCTTGGATGAAATTACTTGGGCTAGTTACAAAATCAGTAATTTTCTAGACTAGGCTTTAAGTAAAACCAAAATAAAATAAAGAGGGAGGGCTATAAAGCTCAGGTTTCCCCAGCTACTGAAGACGCAAGTTGCGCATCATTTGGGATGCCTGAAAAGTGTCTGGCTGTCCATCTTCTGCGGACTGTGTCCTTGTACACAATGCCATGCTGGCATGACGGCATTATGGCAGCCAAAATCTCTTACTTGGTTGTCAATATTTTACATATTGAGCCTCAATCCATATTTAAGCTGTTAAAATGAGGAACCCCATAATTCAAGCAGCATAGCTACTCAAAATTTTTGAAATCGGGGCAGGCTTTTGTTAAAAGTGCTATAGAACCACTGGGATTATTACTTAGGAATCTGGCAGACAGAATCAACAGCCCAAATTTTAGAAATCTTGGCATACTTTTTTTCTTCATCTGTAGGAGAAGCATGCAAAGGTTTCATAGCTGATCAGGAAAAAAACCTCACCACAAATAATTGGAAATATTTTAATAATTTCCATGTTTCAAAGTAGTCACGTGTGTGTGTTACATATTTGATATATCTGTAACTATTTTTAAAAAGTGTTCATAGTGAACTGTAAATCTAGTTTCCAAGTGATAAATCTCCCATGTGAGGTGATGCTCAGCTCCAGCCTGTTTCCAGGGCCAGAGTCCAAACCCAAATCCCACCCTGCAGCCTCTGTGTCATGCATGTGCATTGTGCTCTCTTCTAGCCACTCACAGGCAAAAGTAAGAGGAAATGTGTAAAAATAAGGTCTCTTGGACTTTCTCACTTCATAATACTTGCCTGCTTTTATGGCATGGGCATTCCAAATATTTAGAACGTTATTTTTTTTCTTGTTTTAACTGGGAAAAGTCTGTGGTTGTTTATTTGCCTTTTTTTCTGCCTTGTTAGAGTTGGGTCAAGTTTAACGCTGATCCTGTAAGCCAAGGAGATACATAAAAGTTTCGTATTTCTATTGATCTCTGTAAGACTCCTTACTGATGCAGGGGACCACCCGTAACAACAGTAAAAGTGTGGTCTGCTTAACCCTTGCTCTGATATTGCTGTGGGAAACTTACCCTACCTACAATTCCTTTTTCTCCACTGACTCTTTTTTAAGGAGTCTGCAGGTTTTTTATTTTTTGGGTTTTTTTTTTGTTTTTTTAAACTCCACTGGGGTTTTAACTCCATTTGCAAGTTCAGAGTAGAAGAGGTTTCTTCAGCTCTTCAACATGTTCTTCCTGCTTTCCAGATAAAAACCATCTTGAGTGGGTTCATTATTAGGGGCTACCTGGGCAAGTGGACACTTTTAATCAAAACAGTCACCTTGGTTCTGGTGGTATCTTCAGGCCTCAGCCTTGGGAAAGAGGGGCCGTTGGTCCACGTGGCCTGTTGCTGCGGAAACTTCTTCAGCAGCCTTTTCTCAAAGTACAGCAAGAATGAAGGAAAGAGAAGAGAGGTGAGTTTGGCTCAAATAATCTCTAATTTTCCTTGTCCAGATATTTGGTGTTTCAAAGGACTCATGCCTTGTACCTAAATGTTTGCTTTGTAGGTGCTCTCGGCTGCAGCCGCTGCAGGAGTTTCTGTTGCCTTTGGGGCTCCAATTGGAGGTGTGCTTTTTAGTCTGGAAGAGGTGAGACCTGTCAGTTCACTTGCTTCAATAAATATACTTTCGCTTCATGCCTTTTTCTAATATTCCTCTTTATTTTTCAAATATTTATATGCTTGTTTTTCTTCTAAAGCAAAAATAATCTTTGATTCCTAGTAATAAGAAATAGCCAGGTATTTTAGCGTAATTTGAGTAAAAGGAGAGCATTGGCTTTCTGGAAACAAATCAAATTATTTAATCTGGAAATGTATCAGTGTGCTGAGCTGTCTTCAGCTTTCAGCTTCCTGCTGCACGAGCCAAGCTGCTGAGCACCCCTCCTACCATCTCTAGCCAGCAGCTTTGGATTTCGATGTACAGATTTTTCACTGGTCACTGCTCCCTATCTGAAATCTGAAAATGCTTTTTCTGATATCTCTGTGAACACGTTCTGGCTGTGGTAAGGACGGGTATTGCCAGTCAAGCCAGATGTAGAGTCACAGATGAAACACACGGCGATGGCTTACTGTGCTCAGTGCTCCAGTGAGTAATTAAAGACAGCACCCTCTGTCACACTCAGTGAAGTGTTTATGGTCTCTGCTTGCTTTTAGGTCAGCTACTACTTTCCTCTAAAAACCCTCTGGAGGTCCTTTTTTGCTGCTCTGGTGGCTGCTTTCACACTGAGGTCCATCAATCCTTTTGGAAACAGCCGTCTGGTCCTGTTCTATGTGGAGTACCACACTCCCTGGTACATGGCTGAGCTCTTCCCCTTCATCCTCCTTGGTGTCTTCGGTGGCCTCTGGGGGACCCTCTTTATCCGATGCAACATTGCCTGGTGCAGGAGGCGGAAAACCACCAGACTTGGGAAATACCCAGTCCTGGAGGTCATAGTGATAACGGCTATCACTGCCATCATTGCCTACCCCAACCCCTACACCCGGAGGAGCACCAGCGAGCTGATATCTGAGCTCTTCAATGACTGTGGTGCCCTGGAGTCCTCGCAGCTCTGCGACTATATCAATGACCCGAACATGACCCGGCCGGTGGATGACATTCCCGACAGACCTGCCGGCCCTGGAGTCTACACCGCCATGTGGCAGCTTGCTTTGGCTTTGGTGTTTAAAATTGTCATCACGATATTCACTTTTGGCATGAAGGTAAATCGGGGACGGGCGCAGAAGCTGTCGTGAGCACAAGGCACAGATGGGTTGCCATCAGCAGGTGTGGTCTACCTGGCAGGGCTTGTGTGCCTCCGTCCTATACCCGGCCACATTGGTGTGGTTGAGATGCCTGCTGGCTCACCTGCTCACCGGCACCTTGCTCTGAGATACCCCACCGCAGCAGAGGGATAAGCCTTGCTTTTCCACCTTCTGGTCATCTGTGGTTTTATTAAGTGAAAAAAGAAGTCTGCGTAGAAATTTAAATCCACTGTTGCCAATAAGCAAATTCAAGATGATTCCCACTGCAGCTATCTTTCAGCTCTCTCAGGGATATGGACTATTTACGTTGTTGTTTGTCTTGTTGGATAAATGTCTTAATGTGTCTCAAGGCAGCTATGCTCAGGGAAGCAATAGCTTTCAATTTACTGATTTACATATTTAAAACCTCACAAAAATATAAAAGAAGCAGAAAAGTTCTATTTTTGATGTTTTTTTAAGCCCTGTAGCTTGGAAAAAAGAGGGAACGAGTGGGAGGACTGACGGATGTATGATTTGATTACTCTGCATTTGCAGCTTTTTCCTTCCACTCCTCCTCCCCATAAATGGGTGATGAAAGGCCCAAGAACAATTTATCCAAGCTTTCAACACATACAAAGCTGTTTGTGGTGAGTTTTATATATCTGATTGCTAGAGCCCATATAAAACACATATCTGTCTGTCTACAGCTCCCATTATCTGAGCATTTCGTTCTGGATCTGATTGCAGCAGACGATGGGAAGTTTTTCTGAGTTATACTTTATATTTTATACCACACTCAAAGCTAAAGCAACTCCTCTTTCTCTTAAATACTGCACTTAAACTGCGGATCCATTTTTTAGAAGGCCTTTTACCCAAAATATAATAGGAAGTTTTTGGAGTTTTGCTTTTCTTTCGTATTTTCTCCGTCTGATGACAAGAACTACTGAATGGCAGAAGTTCACTCAGGACCCAAGTCCTGCTCAGCACTGAGTCCTGATGATTTCCTGAGCAGGGACGACAAGTGGGAATTTAAGAGCACTTGGATGTTGCTGGTGTAATATTTCTGGAGGAGGACTTGAAATGAGATGTCCATTGCTGCAGAAACTGTTTTACGGCTGACAGTCAGTTGTTACGATTGATCGTGTGTTTAAAAACTTCTGAGTTGGGTTCTTTATTTGATATGTGTTTATTTGTTCTATATATTTAAAATTTGCTAGAAGCAATTGACAGTTTCAACTATTCTGTAAAAGAACAGACAAAATAGCTTTACTCACCAAATCAATACAACTGTATCAGCAAAATTAAGACTATATAGTTGGGGAGATAGTGCCTGCTGTTATCAGCCCTAAGGCCTCTGGGCCATGCTGAGGTTGTTACTCTAGTTGTCTAGGAAGCTCAAGGTGTATTTTCAGAATTAAAAAGATATGAGAGCCTTTCCTCTCTAGACCCAACAAAAACTCCATGCAAGGCCTTGCCACAGATCTGAGTTGTCTTCTCCACCAGGAAATTTCTCTCCAACTTGCAGATGCACTTGACATTTAAGAGGAAATAGACTTAGCCAAGGCAAAGTGAATTTTAACTTTGTCTCTTTTTTTGTTTGTTTGTTTCTCATTTCAATACTTTTTAAAAAATGATTTGTGACTTCTCTGTATAGCAGACAACAAGGTAATGATTCATAGAGCTTCCTGGAAAATATACAGCAAACTGAGATGAAGAAATAGCTGCTTCTGAGTGGTCAGCCTCCTTTCTCTGAATTTTTATTCTGTATTTGGCATTTAGTTTAAAATCTGGTCTGATTTATCCTGAAAGAGTAGTAATAAAACTATAAAGTACTCCATGTGATAGAGGGTGAAATCAAGATGTTACTTTCAGTTGAGCTTATTCTCCCGCCCATGACAGAACCATCAGCAGCTTCTGACATCCTGCTGAGAAAGCAATAAAGGCAAAACCAGGAGCATCTTGACTTTAAAAGCAGGCTGTTATTCAGAAACACCATTTATCTATCAAATTCACTGTGATGCAGCAGGTAGGATCTAAAATTACTTAAAAATAATGCGTTAACATTATATAAAGCTATTAATACACATGTAGCCACACAAACTCAGTCATTGCAGAAACCTATCTCAGACCATGTGGGACATCACTGTAGGCTGCCATAAGGCTATGGTCTTCTGAGCTAGTGTTTAATAAGGAAATTGGATTCTCTTACTACTAATAATAAATTGTTTGATCAATAAGTTCACTACTAGCCATTTTTGTCAAGGTGCTCATGTGTCTATATTTTATTCAAGATCCCTTCAGGCCTCTTCATTCCCAGCATGGCTGTTGGAGCCATGGCCGGTAGGATGGTTGGGATTGGAGTAGAGCAGCTGGCATATCACCATCATGACTGGATCATCTTCAGGAACTGGTGCAGGCCCGGGGCAGACTGCGTCACACCAGGACTTTATGCTATGGTGGGAGCGGCAGCTTGCTTGGGTACAGTATCTGCTGACCATTGCTTTGTGCATGGATAACACTGATGTGTGGGGATCTACAAATTGTTTAAGAGGGCTTTGTGTTTGTGTTAGGTGATACGCTGGCTTTTCTGGACTTAAGAGACACGATGGGCTAAAGCATGGGCAGCTACCTCAAATGGTCTCTCCAGTGATCTGCCAGGTAGTCAACAAAAAAGGCTTGCAGTCACCAATGCCTACTCCTTGTAATCCACCAAAAAAGCACATAAAAGGGAAGAAAAAATTAAAGTTAGGCTACAGGTTTCCAAGAAGGAGTGTTTTTTGCTTGATTTCCCCCCCCCCCCCTTTTGATGTAACGAAATCCACTGTAGCTGGTCTAAAGCTACTTCCTTGTTTAGACTGTGCTCTCTCTCAGTGCAGGGAACAATCTTCCCAGCTCTGGCCAAATTTTAAGCTACGCAAAGGTACAATTTCTGGGTCTTATTTTGGCTGTGTCACACTGCTTGATGGGGCTGTCTTTTGATTTTCGTTTTGACCGTAGGCCAATATGTGGTTATATTCAATCAGTAGGATTTATTGGATATAACAGGAATGATCTGTTAACTATTAAAACAAGATCATTGAATAATACCTCACATATCAAAATTCTAGTCATAGATACAAAAGGAATCTTACAAGCATGCTATCTGAACACATTTTTTGCCTTATCATATATTTACCCTTCTATAATTGAATGGTTTACCTCCTTTTGTTATTGTTGCTGATACCGTCATTAGATGATGAAATAATAGTGGAGAGGTATAACACATGATTGATGTAATTAGTTAGATTTGAAATGAAAGATTTTAAATGAAAGTACTCAGGGAAGAGCTGTAAAAGTTTTCGTTTTGAAGTCTCTTGCTAGAAAAGTAGGATCATTTGTGCTATCAGTTATAGAGAAAGGAAGGGTTGGATTTGCTTGTCTAAATTTAATGTATGTAATGTAGACATCAACATCTGAGCTAGCTGTGTTGATACCCTTCACAGTCAAAACAGAAAATTGAGATACTGGAAAGATCAGTCTCATCTGGCAACAGACTTCTAAAACCAGGCAAATGAACAGATTAATTTGGCCTCAGAGGTGCCTGTTTTTCTCCAGAGACTATAAAAGCAATCTGGATATCACCCCTTTGGATGTGAACACCTACCACAGTGTAGACACATTAAAATAACTGGAATGAACCTTACTGCCAAAAAAGAGTAAAGCACTTCCTCTTGACCATGAATGATCTTAATGTTCATAAAAGAAATTATACACAAAATTTTTGCTCTGATACTCCAGTTGATCTGCTAGTCAGCAGTCACTTCCTCTTTTAAAAGGTTCAAATCAAGGTGCAGTGATTTTAATAGTATGGTGAGACATACAGCAGAATGGTCACTGCTCATTCTTAAGCCCAAGACCTGTCTTGCTTAGAGTAAGAGATGTGGAGTAAGTATTGAATGATCCTTACTCTGGTATCTGCTCTCAGCTTTTCAGACTCAAAAGTTCAAGGCGTTCCTCAGACAAAAGTCATATCTGGATCATCGTGTTAAATAATCAACAATTTAATATTCCTGTATACTGCTAGATTAAAAGTATCTTTTAATGACCTGTTTGCTGATTTCTCGCATCTAAAATGGTGATGTATTTTGAGGCCTAAAAATAGCAGATTTATTACATTTACCTTTTGAACGGAGGCAAAGAAATGTTACCTAATAATTCAGTGATACGTACATACTTGTCTGCAGTTATATGATTATTTTTATCCTTTAATGTAAACTGAAGGAGAGAAGAGCTTGCATATGAAATTAATGCAGAAAGACTAGATTGAAAAATACAGCTATAACTCTGTCTGCAGCTGCATGCCTAGATGGCCTCAAACCAAGTGGTATACAGTTCAAACTGTCTGTTATACTGATCTCAAAAGCTAGGGTTTAAGCTGTAACGTAGCTCTTGCGGTGGCCTCAAACTGTCCTTATATAGGATTTTGTAACCATGATGTGCCCAAAGATAATGCTTAGCTTTCTCTTCAGTTTGGATGTGGCAGGTAAACCCATGTGACAGCCAGCTCCTAATGCTCCAACCTGCCCCAGCCACAGTACTTAGTTGATTCTTGGAGTCATTTTATAGGGCTAATGCCAGGACTCAGTTTTAGTTTCTCAAATATCCAGTAGAGCTGATTTTTGATGGCATGCTTTCTGGTTTGATAGCTGTCTTTTAGCATTTGTTATTTGCTTCTCAGTGTTAGCATCTTTGACTTGGGCAAGTTCACTCAATCTTTTTGATGAAAATTGCAGCAGATGAAAACTCTTCCTTTAGTGAAATAAGCCCCAAACTACTTCATGAAGTATAAGGGCAAAGTACTCAGACTGAATAATCTCATGCCTTTTCGAGTGTAAGGTACAAAAATGTAAACGAATTGCTTAATACATACACTTAAAGAGCACTGAAGGAAACTTGACTGCTTTCCTTGTTGGCAGGTGGTGTTACCCGAATGACGGTCTCTCTGGTGGTGATTATGTTTGAGCTAACTGGAGGCCTGGAGTACATCGTACCTCTTATGGCTGCAGCTGTCACAAGCAAGTGGGTGGCAGACGCCTTTGGGAAAGAAGGGATCTATGAAGCTCATATTCATCTGAACGGCTACCCATTTCTGGATGTGAAGGATGAATTTACCCACCGAACCCTGGCAACAGACGTCATGAGACCAAGGCGTGGTGAAGCTCCTCTCTCTGTTCTGACGCAGGACAGCATGACGGTGGAGGATGTTGAGACACTAATCAAGGAGACTGACTACAATGGCTTCCCAGTAGTGGTTTCAAAAGACTCAGAGAGACTTATTGGATTTGCACAGAGACGAGAGCTGATTCTGGCAATAAGTGAGTAGAGAGTATTGGTGTATATTTGTTTGATTTTGATAGGGTAGGATGTTACCAGTGTTATTCACCTTAAAGAATGGATAAATAAGAATGAAATCTAACTTTTTCCCAAAGTCTGGCTTTTAGTAGTTGCTAGGGCTCATAGCTGGAAGTAGAATTCTGTGGGCTTGATTTTTGTGGGCTTAATTTTGTCATCACTCACAACAGTGCAAAACGATTCTGCTAGAGACAACAGAGGTAAACCTGATTCATATGGCCAAAAGTTTTGTCAGAAACAGATGAAAAGCCACGGCAGTGTTGAGCTTCCTCTAGTATCCAATGGGCTCCTGGTAGCAGCTGGGGCAGTTGTGAATCTTTGTCACCCTGTGATGAAGTGCAAGTCCCTGGGCTTCTTTCTGTTGCACTTTCATCTTTTTCTCACATGCAAACCTTTTGCACTAGAGGTGGAAAGCTTTTCAGTGGAGGATGTTGTTTGGTAAAGATGGCTGAGTTTTGCTAAGACCTGGTGGATAGCTGGCTGGTTGCCTGAGAGCTCAATCCAGGTCATTGCAGGTTTTGACCCATGAGGTCCTTTCCTGTCTGGCCTGATGGCTAGGTGGGGATTGAAAAAGCAGGTATGTTGGAAGAAAGGAAGTGTTCCCACCTTCCCTGTAGCCAGGGCACCCAGAGCTGTGGAGGTCTGTGAGCCTGGCAAATCAACCCCATGGTCTCCTCCCAATTCTGGCAGTCCCGTGGTGTTGAGGGCCAGCTGGGCAGGCAGGCTGCTGGCTGGGCATGATTGCCTCGTACGTTGCAGGGGAGTGGAATGTCTGGCATATCCAAATCTCCTTGACATGGAATTTCTCCTCTCTGAGCGGGCCTGTTTCATCCCTCTGCTTCGGGCACCTTTAAAAAGCTGTTGTCTCGGATGGAACCCCCTGTATTCTTCAGAAAAGAAAATCCATAGATGGAAAATCAGGGCTATTTTAGAGGGCCACTTTCCTGCCTACTTCTCATAAAGCTAAAACACAATTTGAAATTAGAGTGCTCTTTAAAGCACACATTTTTTAATGCATATTTATTTTTGTCTCCTGGATGTAGAAAGACCCCATCTAAGTGATTTGACCTAAAATTTATATTCATTGATTTAAAGACACTCAGCTGTTACTTGAGTCCCCTCTTCTCAACTCATAGCAGAAAGCCATCAACGCTGCATCAATACTACATGCAGAAGAAGAAAACAAATGACAGAGCCCAGTTTTCTCCCCTTAAAATGTAGTGTGGAGTTCTCTTCAGCAAGAAATTATTTTCTCTTTTTTTCCCTTTTGTGGTGTAAGTTGTCATTTCAGTCAGAGAAAATAGTTTATGCACTGAATTAATTTCGTATTTACTTATATCACTAATTTCTCAAAACACAGGAAAGCAGAACAGGCCTTACTGCCAGTTCTACAGCTCTTCTAATTGTGCAATTGTAATTTAACTTCCAAGGGGTGTGGGAATCTAACTTTTTCATTAAAAGCCTACTATCACTGATTGCTCCTTCATCTGTCCTTCAAAAAGAAGCAAAAAGAAGTCTCCATGAAGTTATAATCCTCTGTATAGCAATGTCAGTATAAGAGGATTTTACAGACACCAAGGTGAAGTCCAAGGCTGCTAGCTGCAATACCCCTTTCAAACAACTGATTTTCTCACAGGGTTAATCTTCCTTTGGTGGTAACAAAAGATGCCTTGTATGCCCAAGCTAGGAAAGTAAATATGTGTCCGAAGTTTCACCAAATGCGTAAATGCCAAGAGCCGATACCATTTATAAAATAGTTTGTATTTTATCCTGCTTTTGCTAATGAGTTTCAAATGTCTTCTGCATTCCCCCGTGAGAAGTAAAAAACCTTAATTAGATGTATTTAGCCTACCCTGTGTCTGGCTTTTACACTGTCTGTGCCATGTCGTGGCTGTAACACTTGCTGCCATCCTAACTTTATAGCCTTTTACATCACCTTTGCAGGGAGGTATGTCAGTGGGAAAATTGCATGGAGTGAAGATGCAGAGCCCTCACTTTAAAAGCAGAAAGACCCGATGCTGCCTGAAGCGAGTCAGAGAATGTTGAGGGACTGAGCCTTTTGATTCGGGTCATAAATGGCAACGTGGCTGAATGGGCTTGCTAGGACATGTGTGAAAATGTCCAGCTATGCACTGGCAACAAAGAAATCAGTTTGAAATAAACTCAGCGGACATTTTAGATCAAAATGCTTTCCTCTTTGAAACCTGTTTTTTTGACGTCCGCACTTTCCAGAGGAAAAGGTACTGTTTCCTGATAAGCTCTAATTAGAGTACCTTTCATAGGATCTGAGGCAGAATTGAGATTTAAAATAAAGAATTCTTCTGCATAGATAAGTTTTCCTAAAATCCTCATCTGTCAGGGACCTTTGGTGACCCTCTTCCTCTTGGGCTGAGTATGACAGCTCCTGATGTCATTCTGTGCTTACTCTGTGATAAACAGTTAATCTTTCCAGTACGGCTTGTGTCTTTGTGACTTAAAATATGGATTTGGTTTCACTTTTCCAAAAGACACAGTACACAGTTCCAGTAAAAGGCAGGGCAAAACACTGGTTTTGTACTATGCTAGCAACTTTTTAATAGCTAATCCTCTCTTACTGACGGCCAAATTTGCTTTGCATTTATCGCAAAAGTAGTCACTGCTCGTCATCACCACAGAGTAGCTAATGTGTTGCAAACCTTCACCTCAGCTTGCCTTCATAGTTGTGTTCATGGAACCATGCGCTCAGCCTCCTCAAACTATAAAATCACTTGCCAAGAGGTAAATATCACATGTGGTGAAGCACCTTCTATTCTCCTGTTCAGGTTCTTATCTCCTGCTCAGCCTGATGGCATCTAGAGATGCTGGAGAGTTACGCCTGGGACCAGTGTAAGCCCTATCCGCGCAGCACTATAGCCAGGGAAAGAGGTCTTCTGAAAAGCAGAGTCAGGGCCACACCGGTATCTCTTTTTTCACTGGATTGCGCCCTGCAGAATGCTGCCTTAGTTTGAATTAGTTTTTATGCCTCTGTATGACAACAGGTTGCACTACACTTCAGCCAAGAAGCTTCAGCTTCTCTCTCTGGCCCAGTAAATTGTGTATCAGCAGTGTGGTGGCCCAGGGAATACTCTGGGAAAGTACTCGGATTCCCTCATACAACTGACTTCTTGGATGAAGGCAATAGCTGTTGAATCCCACATCAAATACCTGTTTACACACAGCTCTCTGCCTCATGATTTATGCCTACGTGACTTCTTTCTTACTAAGTGGAGCACTAAGCGCATTCTAGAAATGCATCCAGTCCCTGTAAGGCAAATGGCAATTACCCTTCGGATCACTCAGAAGCACCTTCAGGAGGACTGTGTCCTTCCACTGGTCTTTTTTGAGCAGGCACACAGGTCCAGTGGACAGAGTCACCCTCTGGCAATAGGTGTTTACATTTAGATGGCACCTACCTTATAGTCTTACGGAGGGGGGTATCTGACCCTGTAAAGCTCTTCTTAAATTTGGCCAGCCTCAGAGGCATTCTACAAAAGGCAGAGTCTTGGACACAAGCCAGGTGGCCTGTATAATGTACATTTCTCAGTGTGGAGTTGAGAGAGCGACATAGTTAATACAGGCTGTGAACTGTGAACTCCTGAATATGAAAGGCCTTTTCACATTTGGGAGAACTAATTCACTCCCTAGGTATGACAAGAGCCTTCTGCGTAGATTAATCTGTAAAGACAGTCATCATCATCCATTTGCTTTGCTCTTTCTGTTAAGTTTTATCTGCTTTTCTTACCCACTGACTGCAAAAATGATCTGTTCCTCTGTTTTACCTTTACTCTAACTCCCCCATCCAGTGAGATTGCATACAAAGTCCACCGTTTTTCTGATGCCCCTGAATTTGCTCAATAGTACTACATCATTCAAATTTCTCTAGAGAGATGTTTGACTTCGAAGAGTGAAATCATGGCTTTGGCTAATCGCTGTTGTCCAGGGTCATCACTGCCTTGGGAACAGCGATGTGGTAACTGAAATGCTTGGGCCTGTAGCTTTGGGTGCAGTTTCGGGAAGGAAATACCTAGCTGTCAAGAGTTTTTATCAAAGGGTGGGAGTTACCTTCACTTTGATAAATTTTACCTCTTACCACAGATCATATATCAAAGAGCTATACAGTCATGTTCACACTTGAAATTAGACGTATGAGTCAAAACAAGATGAGACAAAGTTAGCATCATTCCTATAAATTGCAATAGGGCTTGTAATGTGTGGGGTGAAAAGGTTGAAAATCATATACTGATACTAGGTTTGAGCCAGCGCTGCTCCAGTTCCAAAAATATTACAAGACAATGATCATTAAAGGGGAAAAAAATGCAGCTAGAACATGTTGGAAACCATTACTGTCTACACATTACAAGTCACAGGAGCAGGTTTCTGCATTTTGATTGATGGCAATGAGCTCCAAGAATATATACATACACTTTGAGTATGTCTGATTTTCTGTACCTCTCAAGAACAGAAGCAACCTATATTAATCAAAGATAATAATTCCAGCCATTTCCAGGAATTTATAAAAAAAAAAAAAGGAGGAGTTAAACCCTCAGAGCCAAACATGATATGCTTATTCTGGGGAGAGAGCTGTCTATCATTTGGAAATCCATCTCATATATTGGTTGCGTCCTGTAATGTTGAGTAGAAATGAGGTAAACAATATCAAGAAAATAAACCACTTCAGTGCTAAGAATTCCTGATGGAGCATACTTTAAAGTAAAAGGCTTGTACTGATCATGTAAAGTCCAGATGTAGTGTGAAGTTCACTTCATAGTTGGAACAAAGTATGAATTATAGCTTTTGAACTTTTGAAAGTGGTCAAATATGCACCGTTGAAAAAAAAGTGTTTTCCTTTAAGTAGGATGCTATTTTTTTCTGCCCTTTTAAAATATGGATGTGCAAACTCTATTTAAGGCATTAAGTGCAAAACCACGAAATTCACCCTGCACACCAGTGGGGTGTGTTGGTCTAGAACAACACCCTCGCCACCCCCACATTCCTGGGATGTGAGTTTGTCTTTTCCTAGCTTTGTGTTCATAAATCCATTCAGCATGCCCAGATTTCCCCCACTCCAGCGAGAAGTCTGGGAACAAACATACTGCTCCAAGCCAGCTGGGGCTGTACACAGGCTGTTGACACCACTTCTTCAGGCATATAATAGAAGTTTCTGTTGTGATTCTCACAATGGAGGAAATGACATATAATCATTTGAATTCGACGGAAGTTGGATTAGTGATGTTTGTGACTGCAATGAGCTGCACGTTTATTCAGAAAAGCGTCCCAACCAAGCAAAAGTATGTGTTTGTAAAAATATTGCTTTATTGCTTACATTTTCTCCAAGGGAGCAATGTCTCAAGGAAATTAAAGTTTGCTTTGTAAACCCAACTTCCGGAACCTCAGTTACGTTAAAGATAAAAAGCCACTACTGCCTTTGCTTTCCAAAGAAAGATAATTTTTTTTTTTTTTTTTTTTTTAACAAACCTAACTCAGTGTCTACCTTGATCTTTCTGTTGTACAGAGAATGCAAGACAGCGGCAGGATGGGGTGGTGAGCAACTCCATTGTGTATTTCACTGAAGACCCCCCAGAACTGCCACCCAACAGCCCCCATCCACTGAAGCTGCGGCGTATTCTCAACCTGAGCCCTTTCACGGTCACCGACCACACGCCAATGGAGACCGTGGTAGATATTTTCCGGAAACTCGGACTCCGGCAGTGTCTTGTCACTCGCAGTGGGTGAGTAGATGCTGAGCCAAGCATGCGTAGAGAACCTCAGGAGATTTTTCTTCAGCATTAACAAAAACACTGCTTTTTCCTGTCTAAAGCCAAGTATAGACAGCAACTAATTAATCAGCACCTCTGAGACAGTCAAGAGAATATTTTGATTTGTCTATTTTGTGAATGGAAGAATAAGGGAAGTGTGCCCAGTGTCTCTCCAGGGCAGCAAAAGAAATCAGACTCAGAAATGAAATGGCCCTTGCCAAGTGTCTTGTTTCACTCTGTTCTCCCAAATCCTTAGTGTATCGTCATTTAGATAAGGTAAAGATAAATACAAAATGAACTGTTCTGACTCCCACTGTAGTTCAGTTTTCAACAGGTCTGGCAAGTAGTATTGTTTGCAGAGAACGTGCCTGTTTCTAGACATCCAGCTAGATTAGATGCTTGTGAAGATGGTGATAAAGGTGCAGGGGAGGAAAATTAATCTGTTCAGCTTTCTTTAACGGAACATGGAAAGGCATATAAACCAAAAGTCCACAAAAAAAAAGAAAAAAAGCTGAAGAATTGCGGGCAAACATGAAAATAGAAGAGTAAAAAGCTGCATTGTGTGCATTTTTGTGAAATAACATCCTGTAATTCCAATGGGATTTGAACTATTTTGAGATCATTGCTTATCTCAGGATCTAGTGGTAAGAAGAAACTTTACAATGGGATAGCAAAATCACTTTCAAATGCAGAAGATTAAAATTTAGTCTTCTGCAAAAAGTGTTTTTGTTATTCAAAGATATTGTGTATCAGCTGTTACTATTGATGCAGTGTACTCAGCATTAAGAAAATAAGAACCGTTATCAGGACATAGATTTAGGTCCTGATTTTAGGTGCCTGGATTTGGAAATTTTGATCTTGAATTCCTGCACTTACATGAAAAGAAAGGTGGAAAAAATATAACAGTGAGATAGTTTCAAAATTCAATGTCTCGTGGCCTTCAAGGACTGGATATAAAAGCCATGGAATACTGAGAGTTAGGAAATTTTTGACTCCTGGGGCCAGACATTCCATAGGCCTCATCTTTCCTGACAGATAGAATTCATTTAGGATCATATAAATGAGAAATTATCACTTAAATTTGAAGGAATTATGCTGTCCAACAGTGAGAGTTTCGGAAAGTCTGTGCTTTAGCTTAGTTCCCGTATTACTAAATGCCATGCGCTAACTCAGGGCGCTGGTGCCTTCGTTTTGTGCTGTTTGTTCTCCGCAGCCTGAGCCTAAGGAAACTCGTTACTTTGTCGTACAAAGCGTCAGTCGTTGTAGCTCCTCCCTCAGTCATGTTCCCAACAAAAAGAGATAACAACCCAAGGTATTTAACTTAATGAACATGGCTGCAGTAGTAAAAATACATGACATGAGAATGCTTTTTATGAAAGATAATAACTGAGGAATGGATGGGATGGACAGTGTTATATGGAAGCACTCACAAAATGTCCCTGCAGCTGAACAGGGGAAAAAACTGCATGATCTATGAGATGATTGTTGACCTTTCCTTTCCTTTTCTCCTCTAGGAGGCTGCTGGGTATCATAACTAAAAAGGATGTATTAAGACATATGGCTCAAATGGCAAACCAGGACCCTGAATCTATCATGTTTAACTAGACTGGTAAAGGAAGAGGAAAGTAACCCCAAAGGAATCCCTTCTAGATTAACACAAAGGCTACGTTCAGTGTTTCATTTTGTTTAAAGGGAAAATGTGGTGTGTATGAGGAATGGCCCAATATGCCTCTGACAGAGGGATTGAATGCAGGGTGGCACTTATTTAATGAGGAAGGCAGTTTAGAAGCTCTGAGCAGCTGCAGACATCAAGCTGTGTTTCCTTAATGAGATTGCCAACAGCTCAATTGGAGAGTCGGTGGGTGTAAGTGATGTGGTGCTTAAAGACAAAGAGCCAGGAGCACCAGTGGGATGCGTCAATGTTCGCAGTAACTCATGAGGCAGGTGTGAACACTAGCAGGCACTTTTATATATAAGCTGTTAACAGATATAAAGATTTGTGATCCAAAATAGAGAGTGTGTCTGAACAACTTCAGTTTTTTTCGTTACCGGAATCATGGCTATTTATTTGCTACTGAATCATAACATTTTTGTGAGGGAAAATACTGTCATATTTTAAAATGAAAAATGTTGTCATCTTCCTTTATTTTTGTAAAAGTTAAGTGAACCAGGACTGGAGTTAAATGAGCAAGAACACACTTCAACTCACTTCTGCTCCCTGCTTTAGTCCTTTGAATTTTATACAGTTTAGCATTTCTGTCAATCAGCTTCCCTTTATTAATGTTGAAATGTGACTTATTTGTAAGAACCTATTATTTCTCTATGCAATTTTGCATACAGGTACTGTAATATTTAGTATTATGTGGTTTGTTGTGACAACAGGAAAAAAACATAGAAGCTCATGGAGGAATTTTCAAAGGCACTAAAGGGAGACTGGTATCCAGCTCTCATCGATGTTAGGGACAAGAGACTGAATCCCTCACCTGTCTCCCCTTGTGTACGTCGTCATTTTTCATGATCTAATGAAGTTCTGCATTGATTCCTGATTCTCCATGTAGTTCCTTTTGGTCATTGCTATTTCTTGGCATTTGTCTGCACCTGCCAAGAGATTGTTGAAGTTTATTTATCAGCCACAAATGTTTATTCTTAGCAGATCTACTCTTTATGCATCTGCCAGTCACAGGACTGTGGAATCTATGGATAGCCAATAGGCCCCTTGGATAAGGCCAAAGGGACTGAATGCAAACAACAATAGCAAAGCTGTAATTATAGATCTGCTTGCAGCAAGAACACAAGATTTAACAGCCCCCGGTAGGGACCTCCAAGCCACTCAGGTAAAAATGCTAAATTTTCCTAAACCCTTGTTGTGATCCTATGTAAGGTGCACAGACTCAATGTTGTCTGTGTTAATATACTAGCACTTTAGTCAATACTACAGAAGACCAAATTCTACTCTTAGTAACACGTGATCCACACTGCCCAGTGTTTGTTTTATAAGTAAAAGCTTAGAGACTGGAGAGAGGTTGCATCCTAATTTAGATGCCCTGAATCCTCTTCAAGACCCTCTTAGAGTCTGGACCCTTCATTTGGGCATCTAAGACCTCTGGTATTTTTGTTCAAACTCATACAGAAGCCGGAAGCTCAAGGCCATTGTGTCCAGATGGTTTTCCTGGGCAGAGATGATGGCAGTCCTTTCATGCCAGAAGAGCCTGTTGCTCCAGACAAAAATTAGACTGTTGATCCAACGTGTAGGCAACGTGCATGATCACTGTGTCCCTGAGCTGAGACAACTAGCCAGGTACACCCTAAGTTAGATGCCCAAAGTTACATGTCACAAATTCCTCCTCTTATCTCCGGTGACCCTGCTTCCTTCTGGCATGTGTCCCACTGCATTCACACAAAGTATGGTCCAAATTGTTTAAGTAAAAGAAACGGAAGTAAAGGGATAATTCTAATCTGCTAAGTACTCCATTTAACAATAGTGTTTGCAACAGACTGACATAAATATATGTAGCTCTGGCCAAAGCCCATAAATGTTTCAGTGTATACTTTTTGTTAACTGAACATCTGCAGAACAATGTATTATTAAAGGGATATTGTCAAAACTATGTAAACTATAGAACGGAGCAACTCTTTCCCTCTGAAAATAGGAAACACAGCATAATATTGTTGTTTCTTCTATTTTTCTGTGAAGCTATCATCAGCCAGACTCATAAAAAACCATCCAAGTCAACAACCAAGCTCATAAACATTGGATTCCCTCATTTGAACACAGATGCCATAGTAAAATCAGTGCATTCACACAACTAAATCCAAAAGGGGCTTGGTACCAATGTCAGTTCCTACCCAAAACTAGAATCTAGGGGATTTAGACTAAGATAAATGGGCTGACTTTTGAGGGAATCTTGTTCTGAAAATAAAACTGAAGGACTGTGTTCTACTTTTCACTTTTATAGCTGTTAATGTGAATGCATACATGTTTGATGAACACTTTCTCCATCTTCCTTTATGTTCACATAGGAAGCAAGTGTGCGTATTCTCCCCACTTGGACATTAAAATACTGCTTTCGCTCATAAACCGAGAGAAATAAATTTAAAAGTGAATTTATCCGCTATTTGAAATCAAACTGAAGGCTTCGTGTGTGTCAGGGAAAAAGAGAGATCTACAGCCTTCTCTGTTAGCCAACAAATTTTCAGTCCATGCTGCATTAGTACATAGCCCATGCTGAGGAGCATTGATAGTACTGAAGGCAATGTTTGCTAACAGGACCCAGGATGGTATATCAACACTGAAAAAATTGTTATTCCTGCACAAAAGACAAAGAGTCACCTAACTAAGGTTAAACTAGCCATGAATACAAACTCACTTGGGTATTGTCCTGGGTTATCAGCTTAAACTCAGTTTGTGGCTATGCATAGGCATAAACTTTGGTGGCTAATTCCCATTAATACCCAGAGGCCTGATCCACCAAAACCAACAGTCAGCCCTGTGACAGCTTGTCACCTCGTCTTATCAGACTGCATATGAGAAGCCCTCAGGACTTAAGAACAGGATCCATAAAACCAGCATGTTTGTAAGAAACAACAACAGAAGGCACTGAGATTTAGACACTTATTGTGGGTGCAGTTTGACCCTGAGAGTACCCCTCAGCAGAAGGCAGGTAAATGGGGGTCCTGCTTTTTTCTATCAAACGCGTTCCTCTTCAGATGGAATGGTTTAAATATCTAAGGGGTCAAGGAAAAAAGCTTTGGATGTGTAACTGTACGTGAGTGGTTAGACTGCTGCTCCTTGTTCCAGTGTCCGTTCAAAATACATTAAACCCCCTTAGAGCAGGGACTGATATCTAGCTCTCCAGAAATGGCATAGCCATAGCTAACTCCAGTTGCTTGGCATTATCAAGGCTGAGGTGATGCTAGAATGACAAGACAGGTTTTGAAACTGGCCAGGCTTTGCTAATTAGAAAACTTAGCACTTCAGACACTTCCAGAGACAGTAGTTGTCTGTAAGTCTTTCTGTTGAACTTCCTCCATGCTACAGTCTTTGTTGCTCTTTTAGCTTGAGTGGCTGAATGGGGAACACTCTTAATATAAATTAGTAACATGCTTTTCTCAAAAAATGTAGTTCTGATGTAATGATTTAATGTATTTCCCCGTAACAAGCCCATTATCAGTCACTGTTTTCCATCTGTATTCCCAAATATGTTTCAGAAGTTTCTGAACAGACTCCAAGAGGCATAGATCTCAGCCTTAAGTATTTATTTGAATTTTTAGAGCTCAAGATAGTCACGTAGCCTGATCAATCTGGGAGTTACATAAGTAATTTAGTATATAGTGCTCACTTTATGCAACCTCTGTTAAATCCTCATGTTCAAGCCGTTGGACTTCGATGATGTCAAACTAAACAAAAGAACAAAAGTCTTCGGATGATGCAAGTTCAGTATTGTACCTTTGTTTTGCATGAAGTGTTCAGTTACATTCAGCTTCTGATGTGTACTTGAAGCAATCTGTACCAGACAGTTTATTACTAAAGTACAGAACATGGATGACATTAGCCAGACCCTTTGGCTGTCACAGTGATACTAATTATTAATTTTTATGCTTTGAGGATGCAGAAAAAGAATGTTTAAGAATTACAGGAGACCCACTGATTCTGTGTTGGAATGACACTATAATTATGAATATTGTTTTGGTGTTTGTTTTTTTTTTTTAAATGTAGAAAACAGTACATATGTTGCACCTTATAAAAAATGATGTTTGAACTCTATTTTTTAAATAAAACTGACTTACAGTACTGGAAACATTTCTTGAACATCTTATTAATTGGAAAAGTATTTCATTTAATATCTCTGTATGATTTTGATGTTTCCTTTTCCCACCTACAGGGATAACTCAAGCCTGATGAATGATTTAGGATATCTAATTCAGTTATCGGCTAGCTAATATTAAGTAGGGAGTTAGTGAAGTTCATGCAGTGGACTTCAGGGCATCAGCCTTGACTGTTGTCTGTTTTATTTTCCAAGAGAAATGTTTTTTATTTCAGCATCATAAATCCTTTATTAAAGAAATCTAAAAGAGAAGAAAAAAGAATTCTCCTACCAGGTTGTTCTGTTTACAATAACCATGAAACTTCTTTAAAGCTAGATGTTGCAAAGCCCTTATGATTTCAGTTTTTGTATATATTTTTTCACTTGCACTTTTTACTTCAGAGCTTAAGCTCAATGACCGAAAACAGCAGGTTCGATCATGCCCATTTAATTGGATGAAACATCCCTTAAATCTCTGTCAGAGGCTAACTTTTAAGTAGTAGCAAAGAATATGGGCTTCATCCTGATTAACATACTAACCAAGCAAGTAGAAAGGCACTACAGCTTTGTGCAAATGAGGTTTTAATCAGTGGTTTATCCAAAAAGAAGCATTACAGATTTCAAGACTTGCTCCAGAGAACAAGTTGATACATCAGCAATACCTTAGATTAAATTCCAGAAGCTGGTGCTGGAGTTCTAGGGCCTCTAGCTTCTTCCATGGATTGCTGTGGCCTTAACATGGCCCAGTGCGCGCACTGAAACACCAGGAGACGTGAGGCGTGCAGCAAGTTAAGTAAGTAGTAATGGTTCCCTGTAGTCTGTAGTTGGTCATGAGGGACTGAGCCTTAGACCTACCCGTCACCACGTGGGATGGCACAGCTGGGAAATGGAAGAGAAAATGTTGAATGGATGCCTCTCAGCTGCCTGTTTCTGCTATGCACCATGTATCCTGGCCTAAGTGATCATTTTGTCTAAATCAACTATCCTATTGCCACCCACGTGCCTTTTCGCTCCGTTAGGAGGCCCTTCCTCCCCAGGCAACATCCCCTTCCTACAAGCAACATTATTTCCCTGTGTTGTCCTTCTCCTCTACTCCAAACGCGATCTTAATTCCAAGTCCTCCCCACAGTGGTGGCCCGGATGCTCACGAAGCACAGTCTTATAGGCACCTGTGGTGGATGGGCCCCTTTCACAGCACATGGGATTTTGTATTGCTCCTTGCTGGAGGACACGGCAAACACGGTGTTACTGGCCCTAGTACGCTGCACTGAGTTTTTTGATTGGTTTTTGGCTTGCTATCTTAATGCAATACCAAAAAGATGGACTTTTCAGAAAAATAGCTGCTGCATTTGCACAGATCAATCTATAGGTGTTCACTATCTCAACCAGTAAGTAGTGACCTCACGGTGAAGGCAGCAAGGAGCTGGGACACGACTGTGAGAACTGCACCCTGAAGCAGTTATGGGCTCTTAGGCAGAATGAGACAGGAATTGCTGACCTGTAGCTGCAGCATTTGGTCAACTCTGCATCCCTCCTTTAATCTTTCTTGCATTCTGAGCATAATTAATACGCTCAGTTTGAGCACATTACAAGCACAGTTTGAGCACAGTTAATGACTTCAACCCTGCTATCCTCAGCATTATCTCGTATAGTCAGGGTCAAAACAATCTGAGTGTTCCTACAGATACAGTGCTTTCCCCAGCCACAGCAGTTAACTGGTTAGGAAGACACTACCATATGTAACAGCCAGATTGGGGAGAGTCGGTATTTGGCACTTCTTCAGCTGTGTTTCATTTGAGAAATGATTCTACAGCCTGAACAATCAGTGCACGGATCTTTGTGGGGATTTGCAAAGCCCCCACGGTCTGTTCCTGGCTTGCACAGCATTTGGAGCGATGTCTGCATGGGCCAGCCGTCATCACAGAGAGCACATACTCTACAGATTAACCAGCCTTTCTTAATCCACAAAGATTCAGTAAAGGGCACAGAAATAACGCGCAGATTGCTTAGGAAACTAGACAGCTGACCCTTTTAGCTCAGGAGAGTTGCTTTGTTGTCTCAAATTTATGTCCACGGAGGCATCTAACTCCCAGGAGGACCATCGCCTGTGAAGTGCTCACCGGCTAGCTGCACCACTAGGAAGGAGCAATACCTAAAATTAAGCTAAAATCATATGTGTTTCTATTGAGTCCAACCAATGTTATCATTTTTCTTTGCTAATGTATTCTCAAAGACAACTTTTCCCCCCTTTGAAGTAAGCTCGCTCTTTCAACAGTTGCTAGTGAGAACTGGACTGTGACTGTGCTGCACGCAATTGGATGTGGAGTGCTGCAGGGCTGGTGGGTCAAACATTAGCTGAGGGTTTCTCCTTTGAAGAATGCAGTAGAAATGAGTGGCTGCAATAGTTGTGCCATGAGAAAGGACCATTCTAAATAATTAAAGTGAGACGACTACAGACAAACATAACTGTAGTTCTCTACTTATAAAAATTGCCACCAGGTAACAGGTGGCATTTACATACTATGAAGCCTTACGATTTCTAAAAATGTATTTATGTTTAGATCATTACCAAAGTTGTCTTTTGCCTAGAGAAAAATTTTCCTCGCTGAACTATCAGGTAAGTTAACCATTAGGCACCAAAATCTCTGAATGAATTAGAGGGGACAGACTCTTGAAGTCTCCAAACCTGTGAAAAGAGGCTGTGAAAAGAGCTCTGCTGCGATTCAGAGATGAGGGAGAAGGACACAAACTCTGCCAAAGCCCCCAGAATGGCCCCTCAGTCAGCACTGAGTTCCAGAAAAAAACAAAGCATGAGAGGTGCCATCACCAGCCCTGACATTTTTCACAGTAGCCTCATGGTTAGAGGCTCTGGGGATCTGGCAGGGCTGGGGTCCAGTTATGACGTTAGGTAAATGTCCTAATTCCCATAATACAGGCTCGTCTAAGTGTTGAGTGGCACCTGACCTCCTGGTGTGAGCACAGCTCACTTCCTTATGCCAGTGCAGCATCCTCTTTGCTAACTGCTGCTCTGGGTGGCTCTCTGGGAAACCAAAAGGAGCATTGCCCTACAAACATTTGTAAACTTCTCCTTAAGGATGTCTCAGCTGTCTATTCTGAGTGATGTTGAGACGCAGACTGTGTATCTTGATTTTTATAGGGAACTTGCGCTCTTATGTATACTCTCATAATTACCATACTGGGGTGGGGGGCTGGGGGGCGGTGTCCATTGTGTTTTAATGCATTGCTATAGCCTGAGCACAGTACTTGGCTTCATGAAAGTGGAGTCACAAGAACAGAATGGACAAAGTCTGAGTTTGCCTCTGTAAAATTCCTCACTCTTGAAAACCTTGTTTTCCAGACTGCTAAACAGTTGGTTCACGGTTTCAGATTCCTTAAGGTATTTCATTGGCACAGAATATTCAAATGGTTGAAAAAAAAACCCCAACAAAAACAAAGCCAAAGAGCAGAATATCTAACATCCATTTGTCATTTCCCAGGATATTTAATCTTCATCTATGCAGCCACTGCTTGAGATCAATCATCATTTGGCTTATTCACCTCTATCCTACATTTAAGCACCTGTTTTGTCATATTATTTATTCATTTATTCAATTAACTAATTCAAGTGGTACCATAATTAGCGGTAGCACAGAAGTATAAACACAGTCTGGCTGAAGCTTTTCCAGGTCACGGATATTCAACATTGAATCTGAGTTATGCTTTGGCCACGTCTCAACCTTTAAGCAATGCTACCACAAAGCACTAGTCACAGGAGCACAAGGAATAAGTCATGATCTCCGCTGCACCTCTCCTTTCCAAGCCTGAGGGAACGTACATGAAACCATTCCCTTTCTCTCTGCCAAGCCAGGTTTGGGCAATAGAAATCCCTGCCCTTTCAACAGCTACAGCAACTCCTGTTTAGCAAACCTCGCTGTGCCAGACTGCCTCCTTCCAGATACACAGGCACCGCTCCAAGAGTAACAGTTTTCCCTCTGCGTAACGATAACCAGGTAGGGCAGGTAACTAACTCACTCCCCCCATCTCCCTCCTCCTTTTCTCACTTCCCTGCTCTGCTCCGAACACTTCTGCCTTTCTCCTCGTTCAGCCTCCAGTCACAGCCCACCCTGCCTCCCCGCTGCAGCTTTTCCGTAATAACCCAAAAAAACCCCAAACCCCAAACAAACCAACACATCTGTTCTTTCTGTTGAAGTGGGACCACTGTGCAGAATGCAAATTTGCCAGGGACAAAGTCATTAACTAAGCAATAGTCTAGTTCTTAGCATTATTTCCACTGAATAAACATTCAGTGCTGGTGAATTGCAAAAGACAAGCTGTTGAGGGACCAGGACCAGAAGCCAGCTTGCTCGTCTGACGGCCTGGTACATACAGACCACAGTAATAGACTCCTTCTCATTTGCTGTTCTTCTGACCCCATGTTATGATTTTAGCTTCTCGGTGTTCAAGCTTCAACAACATGGGGGAAGAGGGAGAGTTATTGCTTTGCCAGTATCCCTTTTTCCCAGGAGAATGCCCCATTCATGAGGCTATGAAGTATTTTGCCTCTCTTACTGAAGCTGTTTCATTCTCCATGAGCATATTCATTAGGCCAGGGAAGAAAACAGCCGCCTTAGCAGTGCTTAGATTTGTAGAGAGGCAAGAACTGAACCCCAAGCTCCTGTCTCCCCGTGTCAAAACCATCGAGATGTTTGTGTTCGAGAGGAAAATCTGTGTGTGCAGGGAAACAAGGGAACTGTGAGAAGTGGCTGGTGTAAGCGCCAAACCCCGACGTTGTGAAATCCAGATGGACATTCAGCCCAGAATAAGACCTGTGGAGAGGCAAGGTTTAATGTACATCCATCCTCCATGTTTCTAACAAGCAGCACCCCGCCGAGAAGACCAGTTTCTGCAGTTTCTGTTGTAGGCACCCTGAGTTATACTAGACTTTCTATAGTATACATGAGCCCTTTACATCATCCCCTTAACACTGACATCCTCCCCAGTGCAAAAACCTCCACAGCTGTGATAGACGTGGAGGGACCGAGGGGCGAGACTAAAATGTTTTGCTAGCGCAAAGGGACATGTTGGACCACACGCAGCTGCCTGGTGGCCACCCCCTCACAGACAAGTACGGGATCTGCTCTTCTGTGGATCATGCAATGTGGCTCTGCAAAAGAGCGAGCCCTCTCTTCCCACCCTCTTATGGAAGTTTACTCTTTCTTAAATGGAGAATTGCAACTCACTATTGACACAAGGTGAGGGACAAGAAACAAACGGTTGACCCTTTCCACCCCTACCAGAGTACTGTCTTCATCCTGTATGCTCTCCTGGCAATATTTTTATGTTCTCTTGGTTCCTGGCACAAATAGACACCACCCCCCACCCCCCTTCCCTCAGCAAAGCCTGACCTGTACCACTCCCTTCCCTTGAACCACACCAAGCATGGAAACACCAGGTACTCTTCTCTACCTAGAGTGACATGCAAACAGCAGTTAGAGCAGCAGCATGGACACCTCCTCCCCAGCACAGCCAGAGGCCACCGCAGCCACCACCTCCTCCCATCTCCGTTGTCCAGGTTGCTTTAGGGCTCTGGGAACAGAAATGCCCAGAGGAAAAGGTGGAGAGCTGCGATACTTGGCTGAGGATCCTCCCTGTTGGGACTGACCTTTTAGTTGGCCCTCAGAAGATCTGGCTGGCCATTTCCTTCCCACTGCTCCTTCCTTCTAAGCTCACAGCTTGTCAGGGGAGAAGTGCTCTTGGAGTAACTGCATTGCACTACACGGCTGTACCAGGAATCACAGTTAGCTTATTTTCTTACAGATGCACACAGTCTGCCTTTCCCAGAATAATGGGAAACCCACTCCACCGTTACACCTACCACAGCTCCATCTGCACCGGGCACGATGGGCTGGCAGTTTATAACAACAGCTAGCCACCATCTATCCTCTTATCCTTCCTGCAGCATCAAAAGCGCCCCACAATCGTCTTCACATTCTGTGAGCATCAAAGAGAAAAATCTTATCAGTTACAAGGGTATTCAAGTACTAGAGGATATTTGAGAGAGGCCAGCATCCCTGGATGCCCAAGGAGAACCAGCATGAGGAGAACCCTCTGACCCAGCAGACGGTGTCTTTGGTCCCCCCACAAGACGCCCAGGCAAGTGCACCCTCCACCCGCTGCTCGGCGTATTGTGTCATCCACCGGCTCTACATTCAGCCACAATATTTATTAATCGGTGTCAGGATACTGAGCAGGGATTTAATGGAATGGCTCCAGGTGAGGGCGGCCACTAGGTGGCATTCAAACCCTCGGCATGGCCGCAGCGCTGGTCCCACCAGCCACGCACAGGCTGACAAAGGCCACTGGGGTGTCCCTGCTGTCCGCTGGCTTCTGGCTCTTGTAGGAAACAAAGCTGTTTAATTGTTTGCTCTAAACGTGTAGTTTTTTCTCATGAATTTTCTTAGATATGCCAATTAAAAGCTAATAATTATTTGTGGCGTTTTTTTTTTTTTTTTTTTTAGCTTGATATAGTGATACTCTGGAGGGAAAGGGAAGGGAAAGGAAGTGGAAAGAAAGAAAGAAACCTTTTTCTTTGTTTGGACTGTTTGGCAGGGCTAAAGCACAACTGTCTGCTTTGGCTTCTTAAACCACGTATCACATCTGTAAAAACATAGTGGCAAAAGGAGGAAAAAATAATCTGCACTGCTTTCCTGGTGATTTCTGTGAGGCTTTCATGTAACCAATACATTTTCATTAATTATGCATTTAGGTCACAGGAAGAGTTGGAAGAAGGAATTCCTTTGCCATTTCAAAGTTGCTGTCAGGGAGAAAATATAGCCAAGCTGATGGAGCTAGAAGAAACGCAGTTTTGTTCTTCTGTCCTGATATTTTTCTTCTCCACTTTCTTTACTGTCATCCCTATTTGCATAAGCATTTCCCCTGGCATAGCGAAGTCTGTGTAGGGAATGCAGAGAGGCCCTTAGAGCACGGAAATCTCTTATTTTGCAATGGCAATTCTAAAACATACATAAACACTAGTAGAGAATGGAGTAAAAGGCCATCCCTGTAAAGCATTCGGTTAGATCTAGAAAACAGCGTAGGGCCCTCGGAGGGCAGCATTACCATATGTAACCTTTAGGCTTCTGTGCAATTCACAACCCCGAGTTAGGTGCTTAAATACTCTTTTAAAAGTATAATGAGAATTAAGTGCTAAGGACTGGGTTTCACTGTAGCCAGCACATAGAGCAGGCAAAAGCTGATGTCAGCTACTGAAAAACACCACAGAAGACCTTAAAATCTCACCTCTTCTCTGTGCCAGAGATCACAAGAGTCTCCTGTCCCTCTGGATCACATGCCTGAGCAAAGTCTCAGAGCACTTGCTCAGTTTTTTTCTTGTGAAAAATATCTGAGAACTTGTGGAAATGCTTCTGGTGCTGTGGCACACACTTCCCATGCGCTTAGAGCATTGAGCAGGAAGCAGAAAATGAGGGCTCAGGGCTTTCCAACCCCCCCACTTCTTTTCAGGAGGCTGACACCCTTCCATCCCACCACTCCCCCAAGCAAAATTAACATGGGAAACTCAGGAGGGAGAAGAGAAATATTAGCGCAGTTAGTAGGAGAAAGAAGCTCTGCAGTCCCACCCCTTCTCCCAACTCTGCTTATGTGTCTTACTTACTTTTCTTAAATGTACCATTTATCATCAGGCTTGGGAACAAGGGTGGAACTGAAGTCTCCCACCTCTGAAGCAAACACCACCGCAATTGGGCTAGAGAGTTTCCCTTTGCATACTGTGGCCCAGCATCAGGCATTCCCGTGGCCCAGCTTCCGCAGAAAAAGGCGAAGGCTGCTTTTCTCCCTGCTCTTTCCTAGCCTGAAGGTCAGGGCAGCCCTTTGAGACATGAGGCTGTGGCTGCTGACAGATCCAGGCTGAGGAGGGCCTTACAGTCCTCTGCTCTGCTGGTGCCTCGCTTTGTCTTTGGGTCGGGTACCTGCAAGTGAGTAGGTTGAGACATTCAGCAATGCCAGAGCACCAGCTCAGGCTGGGGAGAGATCGGATTTGTGAGCCCCAAAAGGAAGGAGGTGGGTGCTGGGTGGCTGGGTTGGCTGAGACAGACCAAGTTCTCCCATGTGCTGGATGCAGGCTGTCTCCAAAAGCTTAGGGGGTCGTGGCAAAGTACAGCACACTTATTTAAAGATCTCTAACTGGCTCTGAAAGATACGGATCCAGAACAGGAGGCAACACAACTTATCGCTTGGGCTAGTCAGCCTGCAGGCTCACAGCTTGTATCGCCCTGTAGCCCACCATGTTTGGATCAACGCTTCTGGCAGAGAGTACATTGGTTCCTACTGACCCTGAGGGATGTGACAGAGGTGACGGAGATTTTGGGAAGCCTCATTTGAAGTTGTTAGGGACCAAAGCTGTATATTACAAAACAGGTACCTTCACAGCCCTGGACTGAGCTCTCTCTCAGCCAAGAGCGAAATAGAGAGTATGCCTCTAATCCAGGGCAATTTTTATTCAGTTGATTTCATTTTGGAAATGAAAGAGCTAAGAACTTCTTCAAAGGTTAAATTTAGCATATGTGTACTATATATATGAAATCATTTAGGATATTTAAATTGATTCTTAAAATAGTCTCCCCAGTAAGCAGAAAAATCTCCTAACTGGCTTAAAAGAAAAAAAAAAATGTTAAATTCTGCTGTAATTAAGGTTACACATGCAAAAGTTAGCAGTTTGCTTATGTTTATGAAATAAATCTGTCCTGTGAGACAGGGCATTTGGAGGCACAGCTCTTTCATGCCTTCCTCTCGGAGGTGTCCTACTTTCCACAAATACTGAATATGCATTTCACAGAACGAGAGTGACTTTCTGTAACAACCTCTAGGACTTTTACCTAAGGCCTGTGATTCTGCTGGTCCCTAGCTTTCTCTAGCAAATCGCTAATTCTTTAGTCAATGTTGACCAGTAAGAACTGAAGGAATTAAAGTTCCCCCTGATATCATCTGCTGGTCACGGTATTCTCCTGAGGATGACTCCTAAATCACTGGGCTGCTGACTAGCATTAAAAAGCAAAACTGGCATTTCCGAGAGTAAAAGTCTTCATTTCCTTTACTTTTCTTGCAAATACAATGAAGCGGATCATGCTGAATGAAAAGAAAATCTTTTTGTGACATTTTTGTGAGGAAAAAGCAGTCAAAAATATTGCAGTCTCCCCCCACCCAAGAATTTAGTTTTATTGCTTAGGCAAGAGCATTAGTCATTTCTACAGCCCCTCTTAACCCCTTGCAGGCACTTAGATCTTCCCATTTCTTCCAAGGCTGTACCTTACTAAATTGGGGGAATAAAATCTTGGTCTTTGTTAGAGTAAGTACTAAACCATCCATTTACTCTGTGGGGCATAAGATTTCCAGCCTGTTTATGAAAGATAAGAAAAATCAGGCTTTGAAATTCCCGCTGGCAAATTTTGCAGCAGTGGAAGTATTAGCCTTGCCCTTCTAGTCAATTCCTAGTTTGAATAGTTCTGGTTTACTTTGCTCTAAACCCTGTTTACTTTCTGTTTTCCAGCACTGCTATCAACAAGAAATTACCTTTCAACCTAGAACTTTATTTTTTCTGTTTTCGTGCAATAGTATATATTGAAGTGTGTTAAGTGCTCTTAAGCCATAGACTGGCAGGTGCTATATAAATATTTATCTTTGTTATGATGGCTTAAAGCAGAAGGCTCAGAAGTATACAAAAGAAAAAAAAAAAGTAGCCCCACCTTCTGCCCTTGGTTTTCACATCTATTTCATAATCAATTCAGGGAGAGAAATCCCTCACAGAAAGAAAACATTCAAACTGCCTTGCAGCACAGAACAAGGATAATTTTAATGCATGCTAAATTCCCAGATTTACAGTCACAGTTGATTCCGACTTGAAATAACCTGCGAAACACTATTCCAGACAAAAGTAACCGAATAGTTTCATAACAAAAAACCCCTTCTATATTCTTTTCTCTGCAATCAGCCCGGATTCTTTTTTGCTTTCACTGAAGTGGAGCTTATCCAGAATATTCCAGTTAGTGGGATGGTGCAAAAGGGAAGGATGTCTTTCTTTGAGGCAAATACTATGTGGCACTCAGCAGAATATGTGTTTGCTGGACCGTTCCTTTGCTATTGTTCCAGGACCACTAAGGTTTACTTAAAAAACCCAACAGTTTCAGAGAAGCCAGGTGCCTTATATTATATGCTCGAGTGTTCCTTCCTGACTGAGTTGCTTTTCCCATTAGAGTTTTGTCCCATTCTCCGTTTGAGGTTTGTTTCCTTTTCCTTTTCGTTTCACCTTAGCTTTTCACTCAATGACATACAAATAGAAAGAGACAGTCATTGCCATGGTTTTCACTCTAAAACTGAACTTCCTGGCTTTTATAGCTTATAATCAATCCCATAATGTCCTGTGACTTCTATGTATGAGTGGCAAGAAGTAAAAGGGAGTTTATTTTGCCTGTATGCAGACAGGCCAACTTTCACACATTAGGAGCAGCAACTAATCACCCACAACATTTCCTAAAGTTTATGGTGTTGGCAGACAGCTGTTTTCGTTCTGATATGATGGTTTCTTTGCAGACTCCTGCTGCCAGCGGTGTCTCAACCACTTTACTAGTGCTCCATGCACCGGACATCCTGAGCTACCGCCTTTAAAACTCCTTTCTACTTTATACACACAAAAGCAAACTAGACTGCCAACAAATGCTAAGGAGACAGACGTATTGTTACTGTAGCCATCTGCTGTACCAAAGGGAAATTTCAGTTACCAACACCTAAAACTACAAGAAGAAAGTGATAACATGTAGGCATACATCCCAGGTCCCTCAATAAAAGCTTTTAACCTTACTTTTGGGTTTGATTTTTTTCTGCCCTTTTTAAATCTTGGCCCTTGAAGGGGTAAAAATGCATTAACTCTACTGTTTATGATACAGGCATTAAAAAAAGTTACCTATATTGTCTGAAAGTTAACCAATGTTGCTGTAAATACATGTATCCCACATATGTTATAAATGTATAGAAGTTTGGGCCTTGCCTAAGTAATCATTGATAACAATACTTAACAGCTCTTTAATATTTGGCTTGATTAATGTGGAGCTTAAGAGACTGGAGAGAGCATTCATTTCATCTCTGCAACGCTGGCTACACAGCTTTGTCTGTAATCTCTTAGATGCAGACTTGTTCCAATGCTTCTTGTCTTCAAAGACTTCAAAAGTATGTTCTTGAAGCTGCGAATACGCCCCACTGCCAACCAACGGCTCAAGTAGCTGTCTTCAAACAGAACTAGTGTTGGAAGACCGGCATCTTATGCCACGGATAACATGAGGCTGAGCTCACAAAGACTGGCTTGAGGCACCCAGAAATGTTCCCCTTAATCGGTTCAGGCCAGTGACTGTCCTCCTGAAGTTCAAATCTTCTAGGAATAAAACAGAGGGGAAACCTCAAGAAAGTCTGCAGATCTGTGAACAACCATCAATTGTTAAATACAGGAGAAGCAGCGAGTGGATTGAGGGAAGGGGAAGAGCTGTCTTTAATCCGTCCCTTAACCACATATTTATGATTGCTGAGTAATGAGGTATTAAAATCTGAACATTTGAAGTACGTTCACCTTCGTTTGCTCCCACTGATACAGACACATTCGTAATTATGCTTATTTGTTCAGTACAGTCATGCTGCTTTTAACTTCCATCTGATTATTATTTATGTGATTACAGTTCCTAGGACCCCAGTCACAGACCAGAAAGCTACTGTGCTAGATGTAGAAGACATGCAAAAAAAAGTCTTGAACCCCAAAGATTATAGGAAATCCGCCCATTAACTTCAATGGTTGTTTCCTAGTTGCTTTTTTTATCATGCCTCTAATTAAACTGCTACGCACAAAGACAGTAGTAGCAAGCACAATTTACTAAAAATCAACACAAAGAACAGATCTTAAACATGACTTGATTTGCCAAAGCATCTAAATGTCTATACAGCTCTGGCACTATAATGTGAGTTACATTTTAAAATGCATTGAAAAGCTTTAAGTATTTTGTTAAAAATTTTGCCAACACAGGTTCAGTAAGTAGTGGATGAAGGCATTATTCTATTTGTCGTTTATGTGAGCAATTGTGCATATATGAAAAAAAAGAGCAAGTCCCTAAAGTAGGAACTAGAGAGAAATTCTGTGGGGTCTCCATTATACAAAAGCTCAGACTTAGTTGTAATGGCCCTATCTTGTGTTACATCTGAGGCATGTGGATTTAAAGAAGCTGAAATAAATGCATAAATAATGCTTCTTTTTGCAAGTACCTAATGCACAAAAGAAAACATGGTCCCAAAAGACACCGAAGAGTACTTTTCTCAAGCAGCAAAGAGCTGCTTGGCTTTTGCAGAGCTGCTGGGAAGGATTATCAGACCCTACTTAACTAGATGTCAAGAGATAGCCTCTCTTCAGGGGACTTCTCCAGTGACTGAAAACCACTGCCATAGCTTCTGCCATGCTCCTTTCCAGGACAACGATGGAGTTATCATGACTGGACAATATCCACCACCTCAGCTGGAGAACAGCCTTCAGTCTCAACAAGACCTAGTGCAATATAACATTATTGTGAGGATGGGTTTGATAATCAGGTAGGAGGAAGGAAAGAACATTATATCCATGTTTTAGCTGCTCATCGCAGGGTACAGGATAGTCGCACTTGTAGGTGCAAGGCTGCTAAGCACAGACAGGCACTGGAAACGGATTTAGAATTATAGAATCATGGAATTGTTAGGGTTGGAAGGGACCTTAAAGATCATCTCATTCCAGCCCCCCTCCCATGGGCAGGGACATTTCCCACTAGATCAGGTTGCTCAGAGCCCTGTCCAGCCTGGCCTTAAAATCTTCCAGGAATGGGGCTTCCACCACCTCTCTGGGCAACCTGTTCCAGTGTCTCACCACCCTCATGGTGAAGAACTTCTTCCTCACGTCCAGTCTGAATTGACCCATCTCTAGTTTTAATCCATTCCCTCTAGTCCTACCATTACGCGACATCCTAAAAAGTCCCTCACCAGCTTTCTTGTAGGCCCCCTGAAGATACTGGTAGGCCACTATAAGGTCTCCTCAGAGCCTTCTTTTCTCCAGACTGAACAATCCCAACTCTCTCAGCCTGTCCTCATAGGAGAGGTGCTCCAGCTCTCTGATCATCCTCATGGCCCTTGTCTGGATACGTTCCAGCAAGTCCATATCTCTCTTGTAGTGGGGGCTCCAGAATTCGACACAGTACTCCAGGAGAATCACCTCCCTCGACCTGCTGGCCACGCTTCTCCTGATGCAGCCCAGGATGCGGTTGGCTTTCTGGGCTGCTGGTGCACACTGATGGCTCATGTTGAGTCTCTCATCCACCAGCACCCCCAAGTCCTTTTCTTCAGGGCTGCTCTCAAGCCAGTCACTGCCCAGCCTATATCGGTGCCCCGACCCAGATGGAGGACCTTGCACTTGGTCTTGTTGAACTTCATGAGGTTGGCATGGGCCCACCTCTCCAGCCTGTCAAAGTCCCTCTGGATGGCATCCCTTCCCTCTAGCATGTCAGCCACCACACACAGCTTGGTATCATCAGCAAACTTGCTGAGGGTGCTCTCTATGCCACTGTCCATGTCGCTGACGAAGATGTTAAACAAGACCGGTCCCAGTACTGATCCTTGAGGGACTCCACTTGGACATGGACCCATTGAGAGCCACTCTTTGGGTGCAGCCATCAAGCCAGTTCTTTATCCACTGAATTGTCAGTCCATCAAACCCATATTTTATCAGCTTGGAGACCAGGATGCCATGCAGGGCAGTGTCAGAGGCTTTGCTCAGGGCCAGGTAAATGACGTCAGTTGCTCCCCCCCGTCTATAAATGTTGTGACCTTCTCGTAGAAGGCACCAGGTTTGTCTGGCAGGATTTGCCCTAGGTGAAGCCGTGTTGATTGTACCCAATCACCTCTTCATTATTCTTCTGCCTCAGCAGTGCCTCCAGGAGGATCTGCTCCATAATCTTACCAGGCACGGAGGTGAGACTGACTGGCCTGCGGTTCCCTGTTAAATGCATTAAGTGTGTTCATAATGGGAATGGTGCCTGGTGGTTTGTTTTAGGACTCAGGCCACATTCGGCAGAGCATCTGTCCAGCCCCCAGCGAGACACATGCCCTCCAGCCAGACAGCCCAGCAAGTGTAGCCCCAGCAAGAGCTCTGCTGTGTGTGATCCATCTCTGCTGCCCTCCTGTACCTCACTTTCAACCAGCTAGCAGATTTCCCCCTGCCCTGAGCAAGACAAACATCTCTAACAGTGCTCCTTCCAAAACCTCAGGGGTCCCCTGCTCTTAGCTGTCTGTCTGAGGAAGGTCACTGTGGCCAGTGTCCTGGCTATAAGCCTCTCCTCTGAACTATCCGCTGTATGCACATGCCATTTCTGCACCAGCTACCTAGGGAGCCAGCATCCCTCATCTGGAAACATAAAGGTCTTGAATGCCTTAAGTAGAAGGTGTGAGCAACTCCCTCCTCTGCTCCACCTCGCCAGTGGGTTGGCAATTGACGGTGATGCACGCAGGTGAGAGGAGAACAAAGGAAAGCACCTTTATTTCTGGAGTAAGAAAAAGAATGCTGTATTTTTCTTTTAAAGTACGCAAGATTACTGATTCATTTATTCATAGTACTTGGTTTTTAATCTGTCAGGGAATAATGACCCATTATTTAATACTTATGGGAAATGACACTTTCTAGTACCTGGTATTTGCAGCTGTCAAATTATATATGTCAGCATCTGTCACTCTGCAGCGGTGCTTAACGAATGAGTTTTGCATATCCCAATGAGCTTCTACTAGAAGGGAGAAAAATATTAACACCTTTTCTGGCAACTGTAGGGGGTGACTGCTTTTTTGGCATATTCACTTCTGCTCCATATAGCCTTACCACATACAGTCTGGTCTGCCCAGTCTCGAAGGTTGTAACAGGTCCGATTAAATACACTAACATACAGATTTCTGCCCGTAAACTGCAGAATGGAATATCTTCCTTTCCTAATTTAAATGACTTAATGAAAAATGAAAATGAGAGCATTAAAATGAAAGTAGGGAATCTCTAACAGCATGAGCTGTCAATAAAAATTTAAAACTTTTTAGGTCTTTGCCCAGTTATTTTGTAGTAAAGACAGTCCTCTGTGGTCCTCAGGCCCTCAGTGAGGCTGTCTTGTCCAATTTTCCCCCAAAACTTTGCAGAGGAAAAAGCAAAGAGTCACTCACACCACAAAAATGAGTGGGAAAGCAGCACACAATCACGTATTTACATGTCTAATTTTGCTACTCTAAGAAACCAGGAAGTTATTCAATTATCACAAAGAAACCACCAAAATCCTATCAAGCAGATTATTCTAAGATAAGTGTGACAATGCAATGTCTACAGCATCAAATGTCTTTGCAGACTTCTATATATCTCTTACCCTGAACAGCTTCATAATATTCAAGGATATCGTTTCCAACTTACAGCTGATCCATACACAGAGCCAAGACCCTTCCTTGAAAGATATTCTTTATACAAGCTCGCAGAAAGAACCTTTTCCTTTTTTTGTCACAAATTCTTCACCTTTTTCTACACTGCAAACTGATATCTGTTTTATAACAAATGATCTGTCAAAAAAATACAACAGTTTACCTAGGCATTATTCAACAACGCCAAGCAGGAAAGCACACCATTGGCACACGGGAACAACTTTGCTTATAAGGCTCATTGCATCACTGTGATTTACATGGAGCGAAAAGGACAGAAGCCAGACAAGTCAGACAGCAAGGAGTAGGTGATGCTGCTCCAGGGAGGAAGTATATCGTTCCCCCACTCAAAGGCATATTAGTCCTTTTTTTTTAAATATAAGAGAGGCTCCTACAGCAACTCATATTCTTCACTAATGAACTTTCCAGGATTGCCAGGACTTCTGGGCTCTTCATGCAGTCTGTGGGCAAGACCCTGGAACTCTCTTCGAGACGCAAATCTATCCTCAGGCTAGAAACTTTGAAAGGGACGACATACGGAACTTTGGACTTGGCCCTTTGCTGTAGGATGGGCCATAACCTGATCCCTTGATTTTAGCGGGGATGACTATGGTATATTAAAGCAGCTGCATTTTTCAGTATTGGGTCGTGTGTGTTCTAACATGGTGTGTTAACTTTCCTCACTGGAAATTCATTGGGAGAGAAGTGTTACTTCCTCAAGTGAGTCACACAGAGGAAACTTCACGCTGAACTTCTACAACTAGACAGAGCTGCTCCTCCTAGAAAATGTAAAAAGTATTTCAGAATCAGACTCTTTATATTTTAAAGAAGATTCTGTTTGCTGGGGTTCCCAACTCTGATGCGTGGCAGTTGCCAAATCCCTGTACATTGTAGGTACTTAACAAGTCTGTGAGCCTATGTGTTTTTCATGGCTCAACGAGGAGTTAGCAAGAAAGTTAGGAAAGATCTGCCAGGAGACTATTTCCACCTTATTTCCTGCTTAGATCAACTTTTCTACAGTTCAGATAGGCACCACAAAGAAATGCAAGTTACTAAATCTTTGTTTACGCTGAACAGAAGCTGGTATCGGCAAAGTTGAGTCCTGGAGATTACGTGAAGCTTTCTGCTCATGAAACTGGTGGATGCCACCCACAGGCAAGACAAATCCATACACTATGTACACTACACTATGTAAAAACAGGTGGGAGCTGAAGGATGAGGGCAGCGAGACTCACTATCCCGCATAAAGGCCTAGAACCTAAAGCTGACTCCTAGGTCCAGCTTACTCATACCCACAAACATCTGTATTGTTACACAATACATTTAATCACGGAAATCTTTTAAGTTGTTCATTTGGTCATACCATTTTAATAACTGAGCAGAAAATCAGCCCCAACGTCTTTCTTTCCCCATAGTATTACGTACGAAACAATATATGTCTATGAGCTAATAGCCAAAGTGGAAAGCCAAGCTGAAGATATAGTAATACTACAAAGGAATCAGTGATGTCATGAGTTCACCCACCACTGCTGTTAAAAAAGAAAAATGATCTTCTGAAATTCTCCTTCCTCCGTTCCTCTGGCCAAAATTGCTTATCAGATTCAAACTGGATATATGAAATTAATTTATTCCCTGAAAGTCAAGTTTGCAGCAAAATTTCAGATTTCTGCACTGTAGCTGTCTTGTACTTCTGAACAAATCACTAATCACCTTTGGCTTCCTCTATATGGAAAGAAATACAGGCATTACAGCACAAACCATCTCATCCTAAAGTCAGCATCTAAAATACATATCCAGTGAATCTCACCAGGTATCTAATTCTCTCTGTTAATGAAGGAAGAAACTATGCAGTAACTAGATGAGCTGTAAGCGTCTACGGGACAGAAATCTAAAGTAAGGTAGAGGAATTCCATCATCAGAAAACATTAACGAGAGTCAGGTTGTATTCAGATTTATGGTGATCGGCTCAGTACTTACACGGAAACCTGAGTACTCGCTGCTCCTTTCTATCAGATACTGTACGCAGTAGGGACCATCTGAGCTGCATGTGCAATGGGGAATAACAGACTTTGCTAGATCAATAAAAATAAGTAACAAGAAAGCTCAACAAGAAAAATGAGCAGGTGGAAAGTTGAGCTCAGTTGAAAAAGGCCCAAATTAAAGCCCTTCAGTGAAACCACGGATACTAACCCATGAAATTAGAGCCACTGACCAGAAGTACAGGCTAGACCTAACATTATAATATTTTTACCCTTCTAAAACACTTAAAGACAGTCTTTCCTGTTTTAACTATTTGGACATTAATTCACTTTATTTTAGTGCACTCACAAAACCTTATTTGATTGGGCAAATCACTGAAGTAGAATATAAACCAGCAGTGAACTAATGTAGTTTGTATGGCATTAAAGAACATGCATGATAAATTTTGGGTTTTAAATACAATAAATCAGTCATTTAAATTTAATACAACCTGCATAATTTCATTCTGCTTCATTAGCCTATATAAACACAATAAAATCTGTCAAATGCAAACAAAGGGCCTCCTAGAGGTGATATTTTAATTGTAATAAAACTGTCGTCTAGATTAAGAGGCCAGCTGAACGATTCATTTCTTCATAGAAGTTAATGCTATTCTAGAAAATGAGCATTAGGTTTAATTTCTCCTGGTGCGCTGGTGCTCAGGAAACAAGAACTTTGTTTTTGCTCTCTACTGAAATCTGCTCTATGACCCTAGCATCGCATCAGAAGAAAAAGATGGGAAAAAGAAAAAAAATAAATGGGCTGGGAAGCAGCATGAAGCTCTGCCTCTGCTGCCTCCTTTGGACTATCGCCTTAAAGGAGTTATCAGTGGGAGTCTAGCTTGGACATGGGGTTCAAGGGAAGGCCTTCCAAGCTAGCCAAACATCCTCCAACGTGCTTTGGTCGGGTAGGAAGAAGAGGTGAGGTGGTGAGGCACTGGAACAGGTTGCCCAGGGAGGTTGTGGATGCCCCATCCCTGGAAGTGTTCAAGGCCAGGCTGGATGGGGCTTTGAGCAGCCTGATCTAGCGGGAGGTGTCCCTGTCCACGGCAGGGGGGTTGGAACTAGATGATCTTTAAGGTCCCTTCCGACCCGAACCATTCTGTGATTCTATGACTTTCCCTGATGCCTTCTGTGTGGACCAGGGCACCACAGATGCACGCCCAACCTTCCTGGCCATATTCCCTCCCACAGGAGTCCCTGAGGTGTTTCCCTGACCAGCTTATTCTCTGCAATTACCGCTCAGCAATGCACGCTCACTGACGATGTTGTACCTGCATTTCCTTCCTGTTGCCAATAGACAGAAGTAAATTGTTTTTCTTGTTTTTTTTTCCCCCTAAAATATTAATACGACTTGTGGCTTATTTTAGCTGTCTGAGAAGAAAAACACTCAGATCTTCCCCTGATTGGCTTTAATTGCTTGACTAGATGTCTTTCAGCTGGTAACTATGAAATATTCACAAGTGACATAATCTAATTCCAGCTGGGATAGTCGATGATCAGAAGCTAATTTTGCTGGCTTTACCTCCCCCTCCCCTCTCTCCTCCATACACACTCGTGCTGCTCTTCCATATTTCATTAGTTCTCCTGAGACCCTGTGTAGCCTATACAGGAAGAAAAGCAGCGAGGCCTCTTTCATCAGCCTTTTGTGAAAGCACTAACCTGCACTGGAGGGAAAAATCATCTTTTGCGGTGAAGAGTTATGCGCAATTGTTTACCTTATCCTTTGAATTTTAATCCATAAAACCGTTTCCTCCCTAAAAATAGAGCTGCGTGCTTTCTAAGACAGCAATTTAGCAGCCAGACAGAAAAGCCACCAGGATGCCTTTGACTCTGATTTCTTAGTATCACATTTTAAAAAGAAACATCTCAGCAGCTCCTCTAAGTGACAGAAACAATATAAAGCTTTAACAGGGGACAAAAGGCATCTTAATTTCATCACCAAAGAAGAGAATCTGCCAGGGATTTTATGGATGTACTTACGTTTCTTCATGAACTATTTCAAAAAGTGTGTGAATCCCTTGGATTTCTTCATCCCTGGTCTGGGTATCCCTGCTCTATGCAGGGGCCAGCAGCCACTCTCATTTGATTAATTAAGCACCTGCTCCTGCCAAAGCCGTTAGCCGAAGCCTTTGTAGCTGAGGAGGGATGGTTATAGCTGAGGGCAGCAATTTCTAACAGTGAAACAGTCCCAGCATTTCTGAGGAGTGCCTCCTGCCTTGCCCCCGGAGCCTGTACCCTTGCACCCTGGCTGCAGGGGGTCTCAGGGCAGAAACACCCGCCGTGGGACCCACAGCTGCCCTGGAGCCGGTGCTGCCCCCCTGCATTTGTGGGGCCAGGAGGGGTGTTTGCACAGTTGCCCATGGAGCAGGTTAGACACAGCCTGATAATTGCTAACGTCGCCCGAATTTTCCCTGCCCCACGCAGCACAGAGCCCTCCCTGCCAGGTATTGGGTCTTGGAGCAGACAGGTCACCCGTCGTCCTGCGGCTCAGCCGGATGGTTTCAACAGGAGAAACGTCTCGGATCAATCCCCATTCCAGAATGCAGCATGCTGTATTGGCCTTAGTAGAGAAAATAGTAAAGAATTCCTTCACACATGTAAGGTATTTAATGAATCCAAACCAAAACATTTCCACATCCCTTTGAATTTCACTGTTAAGGTTTTCTTGGCCCCCAGAGGACTCTCTAATCTTCAGAAGTGAAAGGCCAGTGTATTAAAATAAATATCTTGAGGGGTTACCAGATCGCTGGATATCACCCTTGTTTTGTAGATGAAGGGAGGGTAAATACAGTTTGTTTGTGCAAAGAAAAAAAATAAAAAGAAAGAAAAGAAAAAAAGAGCCGTAAGAGCCGAGGACAATTTTAACGAGTTCAAGATGAGGCGTGTCTGTTCCTGAGGAGCACCGCTGGGGTGGAGGGAGAGGAGGAGAGCTCCCCATGGCTGGTCGCCGGACCGGTACGCTGCCCCCTGGACTCACCTCCCCAGAACATCTCTCTGCTCTTGTCTTCACCCAGCACCAGCTCAGCACCCACCGGGCTGGGAGGATGGAATGGGGCTTGGGCATCCCTCCTGCCTGCTCCACCACCACGGCCACGGCCCCGACCGTTCCCAAACATTTAAGTGTTCACAGAATCCAGGCTAAACCTGTGAGCCATTACAGATAATTTCAGCCTCTAGTGAAAAAAAAAAAGGTAAAGGCTGGCCCTAAACTGGCCGCAGCCCAGCTCCAGCTGGGAGCGAGGTGCAGGAGCGCACACCAGCCTGTGTCCCTTCTCCTCTAGCCTGGCCATCTGCCTGCAGACACAAAGCCCAGCAAGCACAGCTGAGAGCTGAGATGCCTCCAAACCAGCTCTCTGTGCAGCCCTGAGGGCGCATCTGCACAGAGAAGTGCCACTGAGTCCAAGACCCACCCTGTTCTGAGGCAACTGAGCCCCCCAAAACCATCTTGGGTCCGAAAAGCCTATGAAGTGCTTTGCCTGACATAGTCCACCCAGCCCCTTTTCACGTTGGTGTGATCGTATAGCTTTAGGAAGGGAGTTTTATTTTAGCTAGCCACTTCAGACAGAAACCTGTATAAACACAGCCCTGTGCAAATATATATAACCTGTGCAAATATTAGGATATTTTGCATGCAAACAAACGTATCATTCAGTTCTCTTCCAAGTCAAAGGTCACCAGAGCAAACATTGATAATTGCCTATGTGAGAGCATGATGTCGTTTTTCCAGTTGAATTTAAAGGCAGTAAGTAATGAGCAGTGGTAAAACTTAGCTTCCAAAGATTTGATTTGAAAATGTATCATCACAGAGGCTGTGATCATTTGACATGTGAACTGTGGTCATTTTATGTGGAGCTAGCAGTGGTTTACTACAATAGAATACACATCAATACAAGAAGCCAGTGTCTTTGGACTTTACGAGCGTAGTATCAGGTGAAATCAGTGGTTTTAAGTCATTCCTAAAAAGACTATGATTGGAAAACATTTTTCCCTTACTTTGTGCTGCCTTTTGTTTCCTTGGAATTTATAATTACCCTTCTTGTGTGGGCATTTCATCCAGCAAAAGAGATATGAAATAATTTCTGCAACTTTTTATAGCAGGATGTAGTACTGAAAATAAATGGAGTTATTCATCCATCATAAGGGGTTTAAGTTTGTCACAGTTAAGTTCTTCCTAAAATAGCTGTGAGTCATTCACACCCCCTTTGGCATATTACAATTTTTGCTCATTGGGAATCTTCAAACATTCACTCATGTACCTTTTGATTTGATGCTAGAGTCCAACCAAAACAGCAAGGCAGCAACCAGCCATTTCCAAATGATTGAAATTCAGCAAGTTTTTGCTCTGATCACTTAATGTAACTGCAAGTCACTTGAGGCACCTGTATAATTAATAGTATGCTTGGCACTGTTAGGTAGAGTATCAGCAATAGTACTTTTAAGCACTGGCACTGATATTCATACCTTCTTTGACTTTAGAGATGTAACAAGGTCTGTTAAATGTATAACAAAATTGATTCAGCTGCATACAAAGCCACGTAGCTCTGCAGTTTAGCAGCATCAAGGACACTGGGTTTGTTCTGTAGTTCAGAAGAAATATCCATGGCTGTAGCATGCTGGCTATTACATATCTAACAGAGAAGAGATTTTTCCTTCTGGTGGACCTCCAGATAAAATAGAGATATCTAGATCAATACTAATGATTAGTCTCTCTTATCTTGTGGCAATAGAGAATCATATTTTTGGATAATCGGCAGATTTAAGATAAAATGTAAAAGCGGCTCCCACTTAAATCAGTTGAAATTTTTTGTACAGGTGTTATTGGATCAAGATTTTACCAATATGTCAAATATAACTGTTAGGAGCAGAATTGAGAAGGAAAGTCTTTCCTAATCTTCAGACCATTTCTGAGGTTTTGGTTTGTTTTCCATCCAAAAATGAGTTGGAGAATCACATTTTCTAAAATTTCCATTGTCCGGTAGCCCAAAGTGTTTTTCTTTGGGCAAGGTGGGAAGAAGAAAAAGGGGAAAAAGGAAGGTTAATAAAATGGAAATAAAATGGAACCAGGATACTGACACAAATGTAAAAAAGCAAAGGATGTTTCCATAGAATCACAGAATGGTTTGGGTTGGAAGGGACCTTAAAGATCATGTAGTTCCAACCCCCCTGCCGTGGACAGGGACACCTCCCACTAGACCAGGCTGCTCAAAGCCCCATCCAGCCTGGCCTTGAACACTTCCAGGGATGGGGCATCCACAACTTCCCTGGGCAACCTGTTCCAGTGTCTCACCATCCTTATCATAAAAAAAGGTCTTCCTTATATCTAATCTGAATCTACCCTGTTTTAGTTTAAAACCATTTCCCCCTGTCCTGTCACTACAGGCCCTGGTAAAAACTCTCTCTCCGTCTTTCTTATAAACCCTCTTTAAGTACTGAAAGGCCATATCAAGGTGTCCCCAGAGCCTTCTCCAGGCTACAGAACACTAACTGTCTCAGCCTTTCTTTGCAGGAGAGATGTTCCAGCCCTCTGACTATTTTCATGGCCCTCCTCTGTACCTGCTCTTAACAAGTCCATGGCTTGCTTGTGCTAGGGGCCCCAGAGCTGGAAGCAGCTCTGTTTTCTGACAAAAATTCCTATTAGTTAACTGCCTGAGAGTGAATCTGTATAGGATGAGTCTAGGAATGATGGAAGGGAGAGCTAATGGCAAGGCCAACATTTCTTCCCTGGGCTCTTTCTAACCTTTCCCAGCATCATATATGTGGTAAAGGGTGTATTAGGTTCTCTTAATAGAATTGGTTCTGTCTATAGATGCTTGAAAGACAGATTTAAACTTCGCATATATTCCTAGAGATATTTCAGTTTCAGCTGACTTCAATATGGTTCACTGGCTGCATGACAGAATGGAATTTAATGGCAAAACTTTTGTATATACAATGGGAGTACAAAAAGGAAACGTAGGTCAAAACCAACAAAACCCAGCTGAGATTTCTCCTGTTTTGTTTCACCCCCACCTTTTCATGGCATAGTGGACAGGAAAACTCCTGGACTCAAACCAATCTTCATCCATCATCTAGGAAATGCAGAAGCCAAAGCGTTGTGGGAAAATTCAAAGGTCTGTTTTTTTCAGTTGTACTTGGATTTAACAGCAGCTGGGATTTTCCTTGCAGATAAGCCAGTGGGAGAAAAAATATACAGGGGAAATTTGGGACAGATACGCTGGAAAAAATAATTAAAGATCACAGATCTATCAAGTATTAGGTATGCTTATATTAAAGGGCAATGAAGTTCTACAGCTAGAGAGCTGGGAATTTCATTATTTCTGTAGAAGCCAGTTATACTAACTTAAATTACTTTTTAATTAATTCATCTATTTTACCATAGAAGGGTTAGAAAAGCCTTAAAAACATTTTAAAAGGTATATTCAGGGATATACAGTTGTTCCAAAAATTTTTCTTCTTTCTAATCCAGAACTGGACACCACATACTTTATAAAGAAATGAATCGAAGGCAGCTTGTGTGTATTGTGTGCTGTACAGTAGTCTAATATCTGTCCAAAAGAAAAAAAAAATGTACTTGAAGAAAAAATACCTTTCTACCGAAGAAAATTAAGGTTCATAAGTCATTGAAGGTTATTAAAGCTGGGCTCAATGCCATGTTTTGCCTTGATCCTGGGGATTCCAGTAAAAGATTGATTGTTTTTTTCCCAACAATTAAACTCCCCTGCTTTCTTACGATCACGCAGAATGTTACCAGTTAGACTAGAAATAAATTGCTTACATTTTTCTGAGCATGAGGTCTGTTGATTTTGTAACACTAAGCATTTTCTTTCTTTTCTCTGTCATGTATTTTTAGTTATGATAAGCCATACGGAGCATGTCTTGTATTTGCTATATGACAAATTTGCTATTCTTAAGGAAGACCACACTGGCTATGATGGAGGTAGAATATGTGGACAGGGGCCACCATTCTGTGGCTTTACCTTCAACTTCTTCTATTCATTGCTCACAAAGACAAAAAATTTTGCAGACAAAGCTATTTCTCTGAAAAAAATGAAGTATTTTTCTTTGGATGAAGGACAGAACAAAGCCCGCAGCAGAAAAAACAGCAGTGCTGTTTAGGAAGCAGTTGTATGTGACTAAATGAATGGATGCACAGTTTAGTTTTGCACCTGTGACGCACTGCATGCCATAGCCCTGTTAACTCTTTAGCTTTATGCCCACTCTTCTTGCCTTCCTCTTCCACACCTCTTTTTGCCATTTCCTCTTAGTTTATCAGAGTCCTTGGAAAAGGTAGCTCTTCTGGGCCAGCTCCTTGGGAGCTTCCTGTGCTCAATGCAAGAGGGAGAGAGGGGTAGCTGCAACGCAAGAGGGCAATTCAGCAACTCCTAAAACAGGTGTCCAAGGGAGGTGGCTGAATTGCCCTCTAAAGGCTTCCGTCGCTTTTTTTTTTTTAAGCAGAGCCTGAAAGGTTAAACCAGCCCATCTATTAGGCAAGTGAAGACGGTTCCCACTTGGAGTAAGCAGTATGGGCATAAATAACCTGTCCTAAGATGGTGAAACCTGCTACAGTAATTCATCTGGGCCTCAGACAGGCTGAGTTATAGAGATGTGGTTGTCGTAGCACATGAGGTTGAGAAGAGCTTCAAAGCAGCTATTTCCCACTAAGACTTTAGCACAAATTCAAAGTATGAAGGCTTGCAAATTAATAATTCCCAGATGGCATGAAAGAAGCTGCTAAAAAATTCTTTTTTTTTCTTCCTTCACCTCTGTAGTCATAAGTAGAGTGTGAATAACCAGCTCAGAATGGGCATCTAGCTTTTAAACGGGTACAGTTATGTCAATTTTTCATCCATATTTCTAACTGCAAGAAAGCCTAACAAGCTGATTTGGTGAGCCCCTTATGCACAGTGGCTTTCATATCAGATCTGACCAACAGTCCATTTCTCTCTTGGACAAAGCCTAAAATGATCCAAGAAAATGACAGTCAGAGTCAGAGACCAACTGTGTGGAAAAGTCAATGTTTTTTCAACATTTGCTGTCAGGCCTAAGTGTAGTCCAGTCTTTTAGCCTGTGTCCCACAGTTAAGAAATTTCACACCTCCCCAACACCAGTAGTTGCTGAAGTGGCTACTATCTTCTTCTACTCTTTTATGTGACACCTTACATGTGTTGAGAAGTGTGGCAGTGCATTGGGAAAACATTACCATTCACACAGTTTGCTCCCTGGCCGCTTTCCTTTTGGTAGCGTAGCTGTAAATGTCTTCATTATCTATGTATCCATATAGAAACCCCACTAAAGAAATTCCTTCACAGACCAAGTAGTGAGGGACCATGGGTGAAAGAGTGAGCTGCTCTGTCTCACGTTCTTCAGAGATGGGGGTACTTGAGCTGTGGGAGCTTGAGCTGAAGAAAGCTTCCTGGAGATAAACTTCTGATCTTGCACAGGTTGGGATTGCTGACTGAGAGACAACAGATGCCTCTGGCTGGAAATTGCTCTCCTAAAGACTGCTTCAGTACCTCAGGTTGTTGCAAACCTTCCACTCACATTCCCTGCCGACAGTCTCCCATGTGAAACTTCTAAGCCTTGCATTAGTAAAGCAGACCTGTACAGACGAGGTACTGAAATTTGCATCCAGGATCTGCTTTCTCTTCTGTATTTTTTTAATAACTTATTTACCAAAAATGGTGGGGGTATCAGCTGAATTCCTGGTTTTCCTCTTTGTTGCACAATTCAGGTGGCTCCAAGACAAGTAAAAGTGGATGGCTAGAAAACACAAAAAATTAACATTGCTGCAAATGCAAATACAGTCTTCAGTGAGTTGAACCATAAGGCTTTTCTAGACTCATGCATATTCCGTTTTTAAAATGCTTGTGTGAAAATGTGTATGTATTGTTTCCCTCCTTACCCAACATATTTGCAGCATTGCTGCTTGTGTTAAAAATTCTCTTCCTTCGACCATTTTTTGACATAGTCCCCATGAAGTAAAGAAATGAAAAAAAAAAAAAAGGTAGAAAGAATTTTGGTAAGGGCTCCTCTCCTGTCATCTGGGGATTATTAGTTTACACACCCTCAACCTTTGACCTGGTATTTTTGCTGAAGTCTGAGTGAAGAACAAGCTCCCTTTGAAGCTCTCCGCATCATGTACCGAGGAATGCAGGATCGCCAGCACTTTGACTGTTTAAAGCCTGGATGAATTATTGTAGCAGGTTTCACTGGCTCAGGATGGGGGCAGGGCTCTTTCCCCTCATGATCAATCAGGAGGGATCCATCTCATCTAATTTTTTTTCCTCCGTAAAAGCTGTCTATCTATTCTCAGTACTCATCAAGGCACCCTCCGTGAAGACACGTAGGCACCCAGAGAGGGCATTTCAGCTGACATGATAGGATGTGCCTGGAGGTGATTATTCCTACCCGGTGAATGCAAAGGGGGACCAGACAGATAAAGTCTGATCAGACAAAATCAGCCGAGCAAAGACTCCAGTTTGCAGACAGCATTCGAAAGAAGGCCAACACCTTATTTCTTCAGTGTTTGCAAAAACTCTCTGTTACCCAGGCAAAGGATTTGGGACTACTGCTCCCAAACAAATATCTTTATCTAAACATTTTTAGACAAGTTCAGTATAAACCATTAAAAATAAAAACCTGTTTTTTTTGCTTCTTCCTGTTCCAAATAAACAGAGGGATGAGGGAGTCTTATTTCTAATAATTTGCAAAAATTTAGTCAAATCTTGTTACTCTAAAGAGCATTGCCAACTTTCAGAATCTGACAGCTCTCACAATAATTCACACTACTTATAAACATCTTGAAATCACCCAATATGCAAGACTTTTTTTAAAAAATGAGAAAATAATATTTTAGCCGTTATGATTGCGGAGAAAAGCGTATCACTGAAGTGCACTTTAAAAATTAATGCTAGAATGTCCTATATGAATTACGTTGACAAGTTCATTCTGTTCTATTCTATTCTGTTCTGTTCGACGTTATTCTATTCTACATATTTAAATTAAGACTCAGCCAGGTGGTAATGTCTACATGTTTTCTGAACAGGGAATAAATTAATTAAAACAAAATCAAGCCAACAAGCAGTGCATATAAAAGCAATCGTGCATGAAGAAGTAAACGTATTCCAGAGGAGATATGTAAGAGCAACAGCAGCTGTCTCAGTTGCTTCACTGTGCATTCTAAAGATACTACTTCAAGGACCTATCTTTTCCCACAAATACATAGATCAGTAAGCATATTTTTCAGAGGTATGAGCTTAATTCCTATGAGTTAGTGCAGAAGGTGGAAAAGAAAGTATTTCATGAAAAGAATTAGAGCTGTTGTTTGGAACAACATTGTATTTATAGCCACTTTACTGCACTGGAACATTAAGAATTTATACTTGCATTATTTAATTCCTACTTTGAAAAAGGACAAAATGGTTACCCTTTAACAAAGACATAGCAAGTGAATCATGATCTTAGAAATCTGGGGCTGACTGAGTTTGAAAGAAGGGTGCCTTTTTGAAAACAGCCCAGAGTACTTCCCACTTCTCCCTCCCTTATTCAAAAGGGATTCCGAGTCCAATGCATTCCGACACATGAAGTCAAAGGGCACTGGGGCAGTAGGCACAGAAGCTCTGCGTGATGGGAACACCACAACTCCGGAGCAAGCTGGAGCGGCCTGTGGCCATGAGTGCACAACTTGCCCCTGGCTCCCTTCCTCCATCCCTAGCCAGCCTGGGATACTAGGCAGCTCTTCCCTCCTCCCTGCCGCGCTCTTCCACAGCTGTCAGGTATAATAAGGCTTCCCATTTGCAGCACAGCCTGAATGACAAGTAGTCATATGTTTTACCCAGGAAATATCCCAAAACCAGACAGAAATTCACTGGATTGCGCAAGAAAACCTCACTAATGCACTGAGGCTGAAATGGAGACAGTGCTGTCAAATGCAGTAAAAGAGGGAAAAGGCTTAAAAGGCAGAACCTTTGGGAATACTAACAGAAAGGATGCAGATATGCCAATGAGTGCAACTGAACAGCTTTTAACCAGGGGGGAAATGGGATAGTAATAATGTCCCGGAATGCAAAAAAAATCCCTTCTCTACTAGGATTTATTTGATACTAACATATCTTTAATATAAAAGACAAGCAAAACCCGACGAAAAGGGTAGCCTGTTTTATTTGAACTGTTTGGTCAAATGTGCAGTTGCATGAGTATAATACCACTACCTTGTCAGAAAGGGAGAAAATAAGGACCATAGCTTCAGACGGAAGGTCTGATAGTAGGTAACTATAACGTATTGCTTTTTCTTGCCCTTGTCCCTGTGGGACAGTAGGCAGGACAACTCAAGTGAGGGTGAAGAAGACTTTTCTATTTGGACGAAAACATTGCTTTTACCCTCCATCCTGCAAAACTGTGTGTGTTCTGTTTGAATGAGGTTTGTTGGCTGGGGTATGCTCTCTGTCACAGCATCACCACCATTGCTTTAGAATGATAGAAGATAGGGACGAAAGATGAAGATTGACAATGGCTTTAAGGTATGATATGGGTAACATGGATGTGTTGCCTGGAACTAACTCTCAAACTGGGATTCATCCTACTTGACTTGAGATGTCTACCATAAAAACATTTATACCTGGGTTCCTCACCCATACCTCTTTTCTCAGTCAGAGAAAAGAGGAACTCCTAGGATTTGGCTCTCATGGCATGGATAGAAACATACCTTATGAAGGGAGGTACCTGTTTCCAGATGAATTTCACCTGTTAAGTCCTTGCTAGGTAATACAGTCAGATGACCAACTCAGATGTAGACATCTACATCTGGTCAGATAAATCACATCTGAGTGTCCCATTGACTGAATTCCTAATGTAATGTGGAAAAAATTCACTGACATCTGCAAAATATGCAGGGTTTAGAAAGTAACCGGAGTTTTAAAATATGCCTACCTCATTTAGGAGTACAGAATCAATTTACTGGAAACAAGTCTTCCTTCCTTCAACATTTTTCACAATGTCTTATTTTAGCCTTGATAATTGATTACATATGCAAACACGTCGCCCTTTTTTTGGAAGCCCTTAGAAAGAAATCTTCCATTGTTGAAGCGAAAATGGACCACGGGAAGAAGAAATAAATCAGTGGCTGTTGTGCTCCTGAACTGTTTATGCAATTTTTCTTTTCAACAGTCTACCTGTTCTCCTACAGGTTTGTTTTGTTCCTGAGTTGTTGCTTGATAACCTTAATTTGTGATTACCCTCTCATTTTAAAACTCATAATCCAAATGCAATAGACAAATAGCTGGTGTAACTGATAGGTCAGTGTTGCATACATTGGATACGGTCTCTGACCGTGGAATATTTATTCTGACATTTAGAATGCAGTTTTGCTGCTGTGCCTCCCCTGAAACTATTGGAAGCAAATCCTGAATCTCAAGAGATTTAAGCTACTTTTTCTTCTCATCTTCTCAAACCAGTTTCATTCATGTCTTCCCAATAATTTTTCTACACTATTTCTTGCTTTATATGACTGTATTGAGAAGCAGCGAAAAATCAATATGGACTGGTTAGAGCATAACATTTAAAATAGTAATATTAAAGAGTTAAAAGCAATGTACAGAGAGGAAAGCATTTAAATGAAACAGACCAGGTGAAAAAGAAATCCAGTGCATCATGCCCAGAGAATGTGTTTATTGGAGTCGTCTCAGTTCCAGATCAAAGATATTGCAATCGTGGCTGGAATCCATAAAGTGTTTTCAGTGCCAGCAAATGTTTCACAAAACCATGCAGGGAAGTCTAGGATGTTCTTTTTTGGTATCATATTAAAAAAGGAACACACCACCACCCCCCCCCCGCCAAAAAAAACCAAACCAAAACAGAACAACAAAAAACAAAAAACCCCAAACAACCTAGATCACAGAACCACAGAATTTTCAGTTGGAAGGGACCTCTAGAGATGATCTAGTCCAACTCCCCTGCTAAAGCAGGATTGCCTAGAGCACATCACTCAGGACTGCATCCAGGAGGGTCTTGAAAGTCTCCAGAGAAGGGGACTCCACAACCTCCCTGGGCAGCCTGTTCCAGTGCTCTGTCACCCTCACTGTAAAGAAGTTTTTTCTCATATTTGTTCGGAACATCCTGTGTTCCAGCTTGTGCCTGTTACCCCTTGTCCTGTCAAAAGAAAGGATGTGGAAGATGAGCTGAGAAAGTCTAAGCTGCCAAGGTCAGTTTGGGCTACTGGTGTTAGGGAATGGGGATTTATTTCTGAATTATTTCTTCTTTGTCAATGGGCAAAAATGTGGACAAACAACCCAGATGTATGGAATTGACGTGAGCTATCACAGCAAAACTTGAGAACCTGCATATATGGGAGATTTTTCCCATTCAGATGTACCTCATCCTGCTCCCTGGTACCTCCAGCATGGCCACAGTTTAGAGCATTGCTGTAGAAACTCATTTTTGCGGCTGTCTTGCAAATCATCATGTTAAATATCACTTTCCCCAGATGAACATCAGCCACTGACAACCTGAAGGAATGTAAGCATAGCTACTATGCTTTTATGATGTTTCTGCAAGGTAACTTTACCATTTCCCCCACTCTCCTGTCTTTGATTGCTTTCTCTTGTTCTTGATATCAGAGTCAAAATGTCTTTACTTGTGAATTTTATCAATTTATGTCCCCAAAATTGCTTCTTGGCCCAAACCTCTCCATGGCGCTTTGTATCTACTGAAAGGCAGAGAACAATGTGACTGAAATAAGAAGGGTGAAGTCAGGAGTAGGTAAATTATTGCACGTTGCTAGGTTTAATTAGATTGAATGTACCGTCTGAGTTTGCTAACTATTACTATGTGGTATTTTAGATTTCAATTCATCTCATCTAACTTGAGAGATAAAGACTTCCAGGGACAGTTCTTCACTTCCAAAAATAGATATTTAATACATGTAGGACAGCTTTGGGATAGAAAGACAGATTTGGATAGTTCATCAATGGAATATAGAGTAAGCATGTGTCATCCTTAAATGCCCAGCTACATCCCTCATGGAGATTTTTCAACAGTAGCTTTCAGCTGCTGTCTGGAGCTAAGAAAAATTCTTTAGGCTGAACTATTTGGGATCATTCCAATTAAAAAAAAATAATTTGAAAATGCAGTATGTTGAGGTCAACATCTTTCGTCTGAAAGACTTTGGATTTGATGAGTATTTAAAAAAAAAATACAACGTATGGATTCTGAGGTAGTTCAGTCTGGACTTCTAACTGGTCAGCCATCAAAAGTTGCATTGTTCAGACCATGCACCCTCTTTGCACATATGGTATTACTATGACTAATTGGTCTGGGATTGTTTACTTTGCAGGAAGTCTAGGAAAAAACAAAATTTTCTATGAAAGAGCTCTTCAGTTTCTGGCCAGCACTAGCGGTATGAACTATATTACCAGTTATCATAAAGCTCTTCTGCTCAGTAGTCTCCTGGCTCATTTCAATACTTGACCTCATCTCCATTTTCTGCAAAGGTAGTCCAGTAGTCAGATGTTTGGTTATCACCCTTGTCTTATATCTCTTTGCTAACAGCTTTGCTTCAGTTATAAGGAGCCTGCACGTAACTAAACTGTTTTGAGCTGTCACTAGTCGCCTTTATCTTCACAACTCTGTTCACACATAACACTGCCTGCACCAGGTGGAGCCAGGGGGAGCTGAGCACAGTCACTACAAAAACATCTCAGCAGAGACCACAGAGGTCTGGCAACCTGTTCAGCCACCTGAAGAAGCTGAGACGCTGTTTCAGGAATGAAATATTCACATTCAGTAAGAAGCCTCAAAATGTAATTATTTTTAAAGCTCAAAATTTTCTCGCTCAGCTCAGTTGATTTCAATAGTTAGGAGTGGACTGAGATCAGAGGCGGTAATACCAAAACTCCACAAGAAAAAAACCAATCATCTCACAGGAAATTCAGAGACAGCTAATGTCAGGAAATCTTACAGAAAGGTTTTGTCCCATGAAGATAGCACAACAAGACTCTCCAGCCAAAGAAGAAAAAATTAACATAATGAAAAACATCCAAGCAAAACTGTACCTTGTGCCCTTTGGAAGTTCATCTATCACTTCTGCCTCTCCTAGGCTTAAAAAAAGGAAGTGATACATAGTTTACTTTTTGCACTGATTTTGTGATTCTGCTAAGAATTAACAATTTCTTGTTAAAAGAAAGTCTTATTCACATTTTGATTTATTGGTTACCCATGTAGAACTCAGCTTGCTAAGGTTCAGCCTGAAGACGCAGGGTTCTTAAAAAGAGCCATTTAGGTAGTAATATCGATGAAAGACATTTTTGTCCTCTATTTTTTCTATGCCTTCTTTGCTTTTGGTCAGGCAAGTATGTAGACCAAAACAAACCTTATAGACTTGTCACTGCAGGTCTCTCCGGATTCGAGCAGCTCTTTTCTATGGAGCTTGTGTGAAAAGTTGATGTTCAGAAGTATTGTTTTTTTCCTCCAACAACTTGGCCTATTTCCAGCAGAGGCCTGTGACTGGGGAACCACATTAGCGCCTGCATTTACATGTTTCCTCATGCGATGTTTATACAGACCATCAGGTTTGGCTAAAAATTAATGTCTTTAATACAAGAACACATACCTCGAGTCTGTGCCTTTCCATTAACAAAAGCAGAGCATCTTCACAAGTAGAGTGCTTTTCAGTGAGATTCGTCTCTCCTGACCCGATAGTCACAATGAAGATATCTGCACCTGAGCTTATTGAATCGTCTTAAGCTTCATTTGCAGTCAACAGAGAAAACCTCTAGGGTGTGATTCATCAGGCTTATTTGAGATTTTACAAAATGATGAATTGCACTTAGAAGAACATCTTTCTCTCTATTGACTGCAAAGCGAGCCTGGGATATTTACCTGAGGTGTAATTGTCTAGTGCTACAGCTCATAACATAAAAAGAGAGAAAGAAGGAAAGAGGTTTCTTGTGGAAAAATGCCTCCTAATCTAAAGGCCAGTACTGGTACTTCAGGCCTCATAACTAATACTTCTGACTATGATCTTCATATATAGGACACGGTGTTTCTGCTGCCTCCTTTTAACTTGTTTACTGGGTCACTTGTAACAGCTTATTAGTTGCACTCCCGCTTCTTCTGACAACTGTTGGCCCAATTGTCCAAAACTAGTAGGATCTGATTCATGACCTTTCTTGACCTCTCATTAGGATTACAGCTGGGCTCCAGTTTATCGGCAACAGTCTGAAACAATTCTAATCAGTGTTGACCCTCACAGCCAAGCAAGCAACCCTATTAAAATTAATGAGATGGCAACCCTGTAAGAGCAGGCAAGACTGACTGATGGGGGAAGCTACCTGATGGCAGCAGAGTCTCTTGACAAATCAGACGCACTCAGGTGTCTTGTCAACTTTGCACTCACTTTATTTTCCCACGAGAGCCACCAGAAATAGACACTTCTGCTTCATTCCACCTAGCACTCACTTCCTCAGGGCGAACAACTGCCCAGAGCACTCCACTCTTATTACTCTCAAAGGATCATGTAGGAATTATGCAGCTATGTCTTGGACGTGTAATTCTGACAATTTGAAGGAACAATTTGTAGGAGAGTGAGATGAAAAGAAAATGTTACAATAGGAGGTGGAAGTTTCCTTAAAAAGCTATTATTCCACAAGAAATAAAGATGAACAACATTTTAATTCTGTATATTTTTAAGAACAGAATATTGATTGATTGTTTCTGCTAAAAGTTCATATCAAAACCAGTGTATCTGGTACTGAAGAATGTAAAAAATCTAAGGTAGCAGCAGTGCCCCGAGAACTGCATTTGAACGCTTCATGTTCCTCTACTCCTCAATTGTTCAAGGTCATCTTTCTTCAAAGCACATCACAGCAAGGGATTATTTTTCTACTAAGTAAGAAATTGAAGAATCATGGAAATTAAGTCTGATAAAGAAGAAAAATCAGAGTGAAAATTGTTCAGGTTCTTATAGGTGCTGTTCTGAATTAAAGATTGTTTGTTTTTTCTGTTAAATTTAATTGAAAGGTCTTTTTTTCCCCATGAAAAGGGAAGTTCTGTCCTCACATAGCTCTGTTTGGCAACCATTTGTAAGCATTACGGCATGGCCTACAGATCCCATGTGCATACAGCCCTGATTTACCATCCCCTCTCATGTCTTCCATGGCTTGGTATCCCATCTCATGAGGTATCACACCAGCCAAAAGAGGTCATTTTCAAGGGAGTATGCTGAAGTCGTGAGTCCATTAACTCATAGAATAAGGTTGGATTAACTCCACTGAAACTAGTAGAAAATGCCTGACGTTTCTGAAGTCTAATTCTGAGCCCTCAATATGTAAGAACCCAGCACATATTGAATATTGGAAGTTCATGTTTCTTGGCTGATGATAAGTGCCACTGATTGGAGGGTTCCTCTGGTTAGCATCAGGGACAAAGTTGGTCATCTCTGGTTTTCTTCAGCTTTAATCCTTTAGCTGGTCAGGAAAGCTATTTCAGAGAGCATCAGGGAAGAATACATAGAAAGGGGACAGAGGCTTCTGTGCTATTTAGCTTTCAAATTCCCAAGAGAACAAACAGATAGGCTGCAGGGGACCTCTGAAAGGCTGCAATATATAGCAAAATTGTGAAAGCTTTCATGCAAGGGGACTCGTTCCATGGTAAACTGGTGGAGAGCTGGAGAAGTAGCTCAGAGCAAAAGCATCTTACGTTTCTTATCAAACACTCCAAGGTTATCACAAACAACCTCACACAGTTGTACTGCAGGGCTCCAGTAAGTGAGATTCCTTCCCCAACAACCCACACTGCCTACAAGTTTCCCTCAATAGCTTTTTGTCTGACCTTCTGGGTAATTGCACATGACCTATAATTGCTGAGTTCTTTTTTTCTTTATTTTAATTCAGTGAACAGAAGTGTTTGCCTTAGGTTTTTGAGACTCATTATCTTATTTTCAAGGGCTGACATTAATATTTAAATACTGTGCGGATTGGGTTACCTTTATGTTTTGTACATAGGCAACCTAAAAAAAAAGAGGGGAAAAGGAAAAAAAGCGGCAACCGTGGGATTGTTTTCAATTTTTAAATAAGCTGGACCATATTTAGACACCAGTACTTTTTGCAGTTGTCTTTAAAAGAAACTTTCTTAGATACTGTATCAGGTTTTACATTATTTTTGCAAACTGTAAAGAAAAATACTAAAGAACTCCGATGGATGCAGTGACCATGCAATTTCTCATACAACTATTACACAGGCAGCTCCCCCACCAGAGAAATAATATCCTCGAATATTTCAGACTGAATATTTATGAAGGCTCAATGAAGTGTCACATTAGAAATTCTGCAGCTCCATTTGTTAATGATATATGGGGCGAGTTGGAGCAACCAAACTCAACCTTGATTACAGAAAGCAGGACAGGAAGGTAGAAGTCACTCCTGAGCGTAACAGCCTGGGAAATTCTGTACAAGCAGCCAGGAAAGAAGCAGAGTTGTGTTTCTGCAACCAGTAAAGACGATAGGAAACTAAAGAAAAGCATGGAGGACCCAGGCAGTGCTCTGCAGCATCTAATAATAGTTGGTTCCCTGCACCTGGAGTCAACAGGACCGTGTTGTGGGGGGATGAAGCATGGAAGGGATGGAAGGCAAAGGGTGACTAAAGGCACTTTGCTTTATGTTTTATAAAATCTCCTTCTTCCTTCCCTTTCTTCCAAATCTGAGGTACTGAAATTTGCTTCCTTCAGACAGTGTGAAACAATCTCCCCATCACGCACACGTTCTCCCTCTCAAAATTTAGCAAGGAAACAAAAAAGAGAGGAACAAATACCCTAATCATTGGGGATGGGAAAGCGGAGTGACGTCTTCTCTATAAAGGGTCTCGGCTTTGCATAGGACCTTTTTCCAGCCATCTCAAGACTGAGGTAGTGACATGGCCCAGAAGCATGAGTTCTCTGCTGTTGGAGACTGAGACAAACTGCTTTGGGAAGGAAAGTCTGCAAAGCACCGGTGACTGCTGTCAGCAAGATGAGCGTGGAAGTGGAGAGTATTGTTGCACTGTTCCTGGGACAAGGGACTATGAGTGGCTGCCAAGTCACATGGCAACAGCACATCCCTCCTGTGTCCCTTTTCCTCCTTCATTCAGTAAATCCATCACTCAGGTGTAAATAAGAGACACTGCCATAAAGAGACAAAAAAGAAAGCAGGATGGTGAGAGCAAAGAGCATGCAAAATATACTTGTGTGTTTTAAACTAGTGGTGAGCCAGAAAAATCAGTGAGGCAACTCATGCCTAGTTATTACTTTTCTTCAGCGAAACCCTGCAACAGCCTGTCTTTTAACCAACGGGACTTATGGCACAGCTGACGTTGGCAGAAAATACATGTGGATTTGTCAGGGTGTGCTCAAAAAGCTGTGGGAACCGGGGGGTGCTTGCGACAAGCTCCTTACTGACAGCACCAAAATCTCAGCCCTGCAGCTCCTAGACGCTCGCTTTGACAAAGAGAGAGAAGCAAGAGTCCCACGGTGACCCCATTAGTGACTTCCAGGGCCAGAGCAAGACAGCTGAGATGCTGTCAGCATCAGTTTTACTAACACTATGGGAGATTGCAGTGGTAATAAGAATTAAAGTTAATCATTATTTATCAGAAATAATAATGAAATAATAATTTTCTCTCAGAGTCCAGTGTAAGACTAAGATCACTTAGGATACAGGAAAAGGAGAAAGACAGCAGAAAGCAGTTTATAATCTTAACATCAGTTTCGCTATTTGATTCCGAACTATTATGTGGGTGGATGCAGAAATAAGGGAAGGAGAGGATGCTCATCAACACTCTGCTGCTAGTAGTTAATAGAGGAAAACCAGACTATTGGCATTGATTTTTATGATCAATTCTTATTCTCTTCTTGGAATCACCAATGTCCTGGGGATTTAATGTTCCTGAAGCCTTAGATAGTTCACTCTGATTTTTTAGAGTAAGATTAGGAGTGGAGGGAATGCATAAAAACAGTCTGTGTTGATTTGTATTGGCATGCAATCTAATTGCCTTTCAGTGTCTTTGTTAGGAAAAAATTAGTGCAAAATATTACAAGTAGTTTGCCTGGGTTTAGGCAAGGGTTGGAGTTTTTTTGTCTTCTTTTTTTGCATTTTTAAGCGCACAAAGTTAAATTGTACCATGTGTCTCACTGAAATCTAGTTCTGCTTCATGGTGCTAGTGATTTTGAAGGCAATGCAGTCTCAGCTATAAAAAGAATTTAAACTTTTTAGATCACAACACAAACTAAACATTTTACATTAGGAAATATTTGCAATATTTATTTTTATATCAGCTCTTTGGCCTGACCATGGGTGTTGGGTATTTATTCAGGATATTTTTCCCTGAGTACTTCTCCTTTACCTCTTCCTGTCCCTCTTACACACATATACACCCTGCAGACTTTCCAGGCAGGTTTTAAGCCACCAAAGGTAGCTGCTCATTCAGCTAAGACAGACAGCTCTTAGTAATGATTTCTTAAAATAGTTAACTATTAACTAGTTGAATGCCTGATGAAGTCATGCATTATGCTTTAGGTGCTTACGCTCAAGGAGTGAAATGTTCTCCTTTTCTTTATTTAGAAAAAAATCAGAAAAGTGATACTAACCTGCTTACAAGGAAAGGCAGGGATTTTAAGTACCAAAAGCCTGGCTCCCTATTTAGCCCAGTACACTCTGTGGCTCTGTTCAGCTTCAGGCAATACGAAGATGATCAGCATTTGGGAGAAAAATCTAACAGCAGCACTAAAGTAACTCATATGCATGCTTGACTAAAAAAATACTAGTCTGACTTTAAACAGTGTTAGTCAATGCATACATGATGCTTGTTGCCTTACATTTTTCTCTCTCACCGTTGTTTTCCCTCCCGATCAGTTCCTCTTCACCTCCCTTATTTCTTCCCTTTTTTACGGTACATCCCTTTATCTGATTACTGTGGGAATATAGTAACTACTTGATCCGTTTCCTTACAAGTATATAAATTTATACCTATCTGGATTTAATTCTTTTCTCCACTTTCTGACAAAGGGACGCTCTTCTTTATTGCAGACTTCGTATTTCAAGCAGCTTCCAACCAGCCGTAACCTCCAAAGCAGCTTTGCTTATAATTTGCTCCACTTCCACTTCGTGGGACTGCCTAACAACTAACATGCAGATGGCCCGTCCTGATGAGCTGCGGGCACCCCTGCCCAACGCAAACCCACTGTGCCTACTTGGGCAGATGGGTTCTCACATATCACGCAAAGGTATTCCTCAACTATTCTGTGTCCACACTTGCTAATTCGTTACCTGCAGACATGCTTTCAGCAGACGAGAGAGACTCAGTATTACTCAGCATTACTCAGTATTACCTGGCCTCCTAAATTGTGACCTATTTGTAAAAGGATAATTAGATGCTCACTCTGAGCTGCAGCCATGTGTTCCCTTTTCACCTGAGATTGGCATCTATTCCCTTGGACCCAGATATTCTCTTTTATTGTAGCCCTGGTATAAAATCAGATTTCAAAATCTATTTTAGAATTCCACTTCTCTAGGGTATTTGGGCTTCCTCCTATTTTGTCACCTACTATCATTCAGCAGAGAAAACATTTTTTTCCATGAAACAGTAGGGAGAGGTATTTTGTCCTCTTCCTTTCACAACATGTCCTAAAACCCACCATAAAGCATAGCCTGCTGCCTCTTGTGTAGGAATTGAGATTGACATGCCCACAACCTGGAAAGACCCAAAGCTGTACAGGTCTGAGAAGGCAATGATGTTGAGGCTCCTTACTGCCAGGCAGGTGACGCCATTAGAAAAGGAAGGAGTGTTTGTAAAGACTCTCTGAGCTTATTATCTGGGTAGAGCCTTGTGGAAGGCTCCTTTCCTTTCCTTTCCTTTCCTTTCCTTTCCTTTCCTTTCCTTTCCTTTCCTTTCCTTTCCTTTCCTTTCCTTTCCTTTCCTTTCCTTTCCTTTCCTTTCCTTTCCTTTCCTTTCCTTTCCTTTCCTTTCCTTGCCTTTCCTTGCCTTTCCTTGCCTTGCCTTGCCTTGCCTTGCCTTGCCTTGCCTTGCCTTGCCTTGCCTTGCCTTGCCTCTTTTCTTGTCTTTTCTCTTTTCTTTTCTTTTCTTTTTTCTTTTCTTTTCTTTTCTTTTCTTTTCTTTTCTTTTCTTTTCTTTTCTTTTCTTTTCTTTTCTTTTCTTTTCTTTTCTTTTCTTTTCTTTTCTTTTCTTTTCTTTTCTTTTCTTTTCTTTTCTTTTCTTTTCTTTTCTTTTCTTTTCTTTTCTTTTCTTTTTCTTTTCTTTTCTTTTCTTTTTTCTTTTCTTTTCTTTTCTTTTCTTCTTTTCTTTTCTCTTCTTTTCTCTTCTTTTCTCTTCTTTTCCTCTTCTTTCTTTTCTTTTCTTTTCTTTTCTTTTCTTTTCTTTTCTTTCTTTTCTTTTCTTTTCTTTTCTTTTCTTTTCTTTTCCTTTTCTTTTCTTTTCTTTTCTTTTTTCTTTTTTCTTTTCTTTTGTAAGCAGCATGTCCAAAAGCTTGTTTTGCTTTGGTTTCTTTGGATGGAGGGAGATACAGAGAGATTTCCATCCGGCAGGTCATGAGCAAGTTCCTTCCCTGTGATGGCCACACCTCAGTGTGTGTGATGGTGAGAGATCCCTCCAGCCAGCCAGCGTGGTGGGACAGCTTCCTGAGGAACTGTGGGAGTGCTTCATGCCTACACTCACATTGCATTCAAAACTCTTAATCAAAGCAGAATTTCTCTTGATTAAAAACAAGTGTTATGAATCATAGACAGTTGCGAATGACTAAAAAAAACGCTGTTATTTGAGGCCTGGAGCTAGAATGAACTGGAAAAAAACAGTGAAAAAAAGGGTTTATGGACTCTTGTATTCTTTATTATTGAGCTGCTTGATTTAAAAAAAGATATCTTTTTCTTAAAGAAAAAGGATTTGATTTTAGTGTATGGTGACAGTGTTTACACTGAGTGTACAGAGCCTCTTTTGAAAGATTTAGGCACACTTCTCTGAAGGCTGATGAAAACATGAGGATAAAAATAATTTGAACAAAAGTAATGCACCAAAATTTTTGCGGTCTCCTTTTTTTTCTATGTCAGGTCATTAGTTAAATTCACTTTTCACGTTAAAAAGCAAAGTTCCTCATAGTTTAAGACATTTTAGCTCTCTCTAATAATAATTCAGTTCCATCTGCAGTTAAGTTCAGCGATAGAGAAACGTGTTTTTAGTGTCAATGAACTCGCATTTTGAAAAGATATGATCTGAAAAGTGATCTGCTTCGAAACAATGGGGCTTTAATAGCAATGACTGACAATCACACATTATATTTTATATAATTAGAGACCTGTACAACATATTACATAAGTGACCTTATCCCTATGAGATTGGTAGGGATTACTGTCCCCAGTTTGATAGGTAAGACAACTATAGAATAGAGATGGTAGGTGATATATGTGATATACAATGCAATATATTATATAAACATAAAGTTTGCCAACAGATTTTTCTAATGCTTTAAGCTCGAAGGATCAGGTATGCTAAAGGTATCTAAGTACTTAATATTTAAATTTGCCTAAAAAGAGCTAAGAAACTGGGACCACTTCCCATTTTAAAAATTAAACAGCGTTTGTGCATAAATTATTAAATCAACCTGTAAAAAACTAAAAAAAACAATGGTGTGGACAACAAAACAGTAAGAATGGAAGAGGGAAAGATTCACATGGCATAAAATACTCAGTGATATAAAATTCCATTTAGCACTTTCATAGAAAATGCTCATGAGATGCATCAGAGTCTATCCAGAAAATGCATTCTGTCAAGTAGGCGTCTTAGGTCGGAACATGTTTTTTGAGTAAAGTATTGCAGCTTTCCTGATTCTTGTAGTCAGTAACAAAACACTTCCTGCCAAACACCCACAATGTTTATTAGCTATCTATTTTGAGATTATTTCATAGCCATAATTGAAACAGTAGGTGAAATAAACTCTTGGAAAGCATGTTCTTTAAAATAATATTGTGCATATGGATATCTAAAATGATAAAATAGACTCATTATCAAACTACCAGCACATTCAATAAATTCATGTTAAAAATGCAACAAAAATAGTTCACATTAAGGGATATAGGCAATGTTACAAGCACAGGAAAAAGTACAAACTCAATGTCCCCAATGTACTAAAGTTTTCCAGATGTTGACACTGTGTCTCGGATAACTAGACAAATGCTAATCCCAACACAAATGGCCAACCAATGAAAGAATACAGAAGCCATCCTATTACACCCAGCCAAACCATAGATGCAGCGCTGACAAGAACATATTTGCTCAGGGAGAATAAAAAAGCCACAGAGGAAGAGCCAGGAGTTATGTCTCCCTTGTGGTAGGCACTGTATACCCTTGTAATAAGAAGACTGTCTGCAACTCAGCGGGCTTACGTTTCATGCAGCTTGGCTATAGACAGTCAAAAATAGGTTACTTCAGCCTTGTGAGGCTCCATTATTGTACAAATCTTGGAGATTTTAGAAAAAAAACACTGTGTGTTTAACTGCTCATTTTAAGCAGCAACAGAAAAAATCTGCCATTTCATTTTTAAGTCTGGAAGACAATTCATGTGGATACCTTCTCAAATGGGATACCTATCTGTAAGGGTAAAAAAGCACTGTAATGGACAGAGTTAACGTTACGTGAGGAGGGCCGTAGTCCAGTTTTAACACACCTCCATTTTACCAAGGTTAAAAAAGAGCAAAACAGTTACTTTTTAAGGAAGATGAAATTTATTGACACAGGATCTTGTAGAAACCAGAATCAAATATGACCACAAAGAGACTGAATAAATGAATCAAGGACAAGACCATGGTGACCATGAACCCAGGGTAGGTCAAGATGGAAAGAAAGTATATAATGGTTCAGGCCACTTGTGGGAAGATGGTTTTATGTGTCTAGTTTATACACGATTCGAAGTGGTTTACGTTGAAGCATATGTTCTTGTTTAATCACTGGAGAGAGTTAGGTGACTTCTGAAGGTTGTTCAAGTGCCTGAAGGTAAACTGTGCAAAGCCACTGGGAAAGGCTTCATTACCACAGAAGATCAGTGTTTTTAATGCCCATGTGGCTAAATGGAGAAGCAAGAATTGAAAGGCTTTGATAAGAAAAATCCTTTGAATTCTCTGCTTCATCTGCCATTTACCTTAATCTCTAATAAGAAAGTGATACAAAGATAGCCTTTATCTTTTTTCACAAAGTGCATGTGCTAGGGTTTTCATTATGCAGCTCGATAAGCAGCTTCCTTCTCCCTGAAAAAATAAACCTCTCCAAAAATCAAGTTCACGGTATACAGATCTACATGCACAAAGAGATTTTTTTCCAATACAAAGACAATTTCAAATGTCACTGCATCATATCCAGTGTAGGAAAATGCAGTTGTAACAGTTTGTTTTCTGTAATAATTATTCCTCTAGGCAAAGAGTGATATTGCCATGTGTTTCAGTTTAAAATATTCTTGCTTTACCTTTCTTTTTCTGTAAAACATTAAGAATTGTTTATTCTTTCTGTGAGTAGTCAAAGTTTACAACTAGGCTTTAAGAACATTCCTTCTTTTCTGATAAACACCTGCTTTTTCATTTAAAGAGCTCGAACCGTAGTCCAAGTTAATCAGCATATAGATTTGGACTTCCAGATGCAGGACATGTTAAATCACTGCGGCTTTTAAGTATACAGGAAATCCTTTTGAAAATGCTTAGTGCATATGGTACTTTTGAAGTTTTTCAAGTTCATTTTCACCCTTATCCTTCCCTCCCCCCCAACTTTCTCCTGTGCTTTTTGTTTGCATTTTTCATGCCCCTTGGATGGTGATGCCACGGACATTTGAAGGCCATTTGGTTGCCTAAATACAGGCACACAGTTCTGCGTCAGATGACATAGTTTATCCAAGATACGTGCACGGCAACAGCAGACATGACATGGGACCGCTGGGAAACCCGTGTCTTCTTGGAATAGCAGGAGATATAACACTGCATGCTTGCGTTCAGGCAGCTGAATCCTGCTCTAAACGCTGGCACCATACCACAGCGTACACCTATCTCTGTCTAACCTCACGTTACGGTCAGCGGTCAGCACTAGGCCAGGACACTTTCCACTCAAAGCTGGCATCTGAAATGCTGTGAGTCACGCCCAGAAGATCAGTTTCTCTCTGTTGACCATGAAAGGTGTAAACGCCAAAAGCTAGGTGAGATGAGTTACACCTTAACGTCCACTTAAATTGATGTAATCTGTGAAACTCTGGCCAAGTCTGGTGTTACTTTGTATGAACAGAAAAAAGTTTGGCCCTGTATTACCTCATTTTTATTTAACATTTTCTATGATTAATTGCCATAATTAAATTCCTTTACGTTACCTTAATGAAGAGAAATTAAATGTTTTCCCCTTTTCCATTCACATTTTTGTTTGGCTAAATGCATTTTTCAGGAGTGAGCAAGTAACCCCTTCTAATTTGTGAATTATATACATATTTAGGGTTATTTAACTGCTCAGGCTTTTACAACCAGTATTAAAGTAGTTCTAGGCTGCCACGCCTAGAATTTTCTGTTTATTTATATGTTTATGTGCCATGATGGGAATAAGGTGCTACGTGCTCTTTGCTGGGGAGTATATACTGCATAGTCATTGCAAATGTTTCACAGATTGATTTTATATGAGATCATAGACCAACTCATTATATAAAAGAAGTTTTAATGTACTGCAGTCTTCAATGTTGGTATATGAAATATGACACACACCTTATGTACTGTATATGAAACATATGTCTGTCCCATATAAGAATTAAGGGTGCAACGCTTTCACGATAAACACCTGTTGCCAGTCTATCTAAAATATGAGTATCATTATCACAGGATCTGAAACCCTTTACCCTCCTGGTGGCTCTGTGACATGCTGCTATCCCCATTTTAGTGCGTATGGGGACAGCACAGCACAGCCCGGCAAAGTGACGCTCCAAGGCTGCAAGGGAAATTTAAGCTAATATGAACACGGGAAACTTTATCACCCACCTTAGCCTGCGTCATCCATGCTCTTCAAATTCCAGAAATATATATTGTTAACCTGTATCTCTTACTTCAGTGAGTTATGGGGTGATTTCTTCATCAAGATTTTTGTTAAGCTTTCTTCTAAAATCTTATTATAATGTTGTAATAATCTTTGGTGCACGTATTACATGCAACATAATGCTTAGTACTTAAATTTGATGATCATCGTAATGTATTCATAAAGGAGAATTCTAAAACTTCATGTTTCTAAAAAGTTTGCTTTGAATTAGTAACCCATATGGGGTGAATATAAGAGGATACTGAAGTCGATTAATAATGCTGACAAAAGAATTCATTAGTTTGAACTAATCTGGACAAGTTTAGGCAGGAAATCAGCAATGCTGCAGTGGCCTCCCTTTTGGAGTGAAGGGACAAAAAGCTCAACTGGTTTGAGGGTGGTTGTTCAGTTTACCAGAAAGATTGTCTGAAATGGCAGAGAATCAGACTCAGTGACCCAGGAAGTCTTTTCCAAGCCCTTACTCCTCATTTGAACTTTCATATTTCCTGCTGTTTGATTACTTTCTTTCTTAACTTCTTACAGGAGTCCTCCAGCATTTTCCTTTCTAGCTTTCTATTTTTTTTAAAAAGAGGGAAAAGATTATGTTTAAAGGTTTAAGGTGGGCTTCACTGAACTGTCTTCTCTTGATTCCTTGTCTTACTCTCTTTTGAGTCCTTTCCTTTGTGTTGGTATTTGTCCATTTCTCATTGATTCACTCAATTCCACTGACTAGCTTTTCCTTTTAATTTGCTGCATTACTCATTCTTTCAAGGCATTATGTATCTGGAGGAGATTAAATGTAATGCAGCTTCGGTAAAGCACTGTAGTCTTTCTTCCTGTCTTCTTCTACTCATCCACCTGATGTATGTGCATGGGGCACCAGCAGGAGATTTGAGGAGGAGTTTGTAAAACTAGGAGAGTCACATTCATAAAGAAAATCCAAGAGAAGATAAGTCACCTTTATTAAAACCAAGCCTCTGGGATTTTATTGTTTGGGTTTTTTAATCCAGGAGAGAGAAGGATTCCTGGTAGAAATCAGAAGCCAAAGGTTATGAATAATTCATCTTTGTAAGGTCGAAAGTAAACAAAACTCTCTCAGAGACAATCTGAAGTATTAGGACCTTATCCATCAGTGTAGCTGCTCAGCCCCAAGTGCTATGAAGCCAAGCAGAGGCTCCAAATCAGGAGTTCCTATGACAACACCCAACAGTCCTACTCTTTATGAGGGGATAGAGATAGAGGTCGGGGGATCTGAACAGTTTGAACGAGGCTGTTCCAGCTTCTGCTTCTCATTTACCATTACTCGCTACTGCAGTGGTGCAAACTGGAAGAGAGCTTCTTAATAAGGTGAGATAGATGCCAGTTTGGAAGACTCTTTTTAGATCACTCTCCAGAATCAGTGAACAGCAACCCCTTCACTAATGTGGATTAAAGGCAAGAGGCCAACTGCAATAAAAACCTGGTCCCAGTCAGGTCTGAAAAGCATCAGCTGGATCATCACACACTACCCAAATCTTAGAAACTGCCCTTCTCACACCAGTTATGAGTTGTGCTGATTCTCTGATCACAGCACAAATTTGGCCCATAGTGTTGCTGAATTTCCACAGAAGATGTGTGAAGATGAGGCCTAATGCAACAAGGTGCTGAGCAAAATCCATTGCTCATGACACCTATTCAACAAGAGTGCAAATAGGGCCCATTGTGTATCTGGGAGCAATTCAATGGGAAATAATGAAAAACCTATGTGCTAGACTTAGGAAGCAAAAACTGAAAGTTACTGAATGAGAACAGAAAAGAAACCTTCAAATTTGGAAGCCTTCACCTGTTTTTTTTAAGGAAAAAAATAACAAAAGTGGTTTTAATAGAGGATATTCTAAACAAAAACGAATATTTCAAGTAGGTTGTGCATTAAAAATAATCACATACATGCTTAGAAACCCAACCCAACTGGTCTTGTTCAGGCAAAAGCCCATCCACCGACAATGTAGTTCTTGCCTGAATAAAGCATCCTTTATTGACCCCTCTTGTGTAACATAAGGCAGGAGTCATCTAAAAAAAGATAGCATTAGCATCAGGCTTGCAGTTGCCTGCTGATAGACGTTTAAACATTATTTTAGATGCTATCGGGCCTTCTGCTTGGACCTACTTCTCCATAAGATCTCCCATGACTTCTGTGACACGCCTGCCAGTCCTTTAAGGATATGCTGGATGTCTTGGCATGTCTCAGTTGACATGAGGCACCTACCTTCAGGCTGAGTTTAGCAGCTGATTTTCTCCAGTAGCTCAAACATAGACACCTCAGTTCACATGTCTTAATCCCAGGCTGAACCCTGCCTCCATGTTGTCCAGTACACCACTGGAAAAGAGCCATGGTGCCATTACATGTGGAATTGTAACAAAAAAATAAATGAAGCAAAGAGCAGAAGCATTGCTTAGTAAATGCAGTAATGATGGACAATAATTCAGCTGGAGCATTCGCACAGACCTGCAAGAAAAGAAGTGATGAAAGGACAGTACGACAGAAGAGTTACGAAGCAGAAACAGCATTTTGTTGACATTTTTCCCTAAACCACATGATTTTACAAGGAAAACCTTCTCTGAAAGTGTAAGATACATGAAATAAAGACCAGGAGGCTTTCTGTCATATTTTTGGTGTTTGCTATATCGTATCTGCCATTCAGGTATGTGGACAACTCTGAAGACCAGGTGGCACTCGTACGATAAAGCTTCACATAGCACGAAGTCCCTAGCTATTCATAAAAGAAAGGTCACAGAAACAAAGGTAGGTTGATTGAAGGAAAGTAATAGAGATGTTCACATCAGAAAGTGTGCAGGACAGATGCATGAATATTATTAGAATAATTCACGATGAGTCCCCATGGTGAAATGAGCAGCAGGTGCTGGGCTGCTGCAGGGGAAATTAAGCAGGCAGTTTGAAAGGGCAGATAGATACCATAGCCCTGGGACACATTCATTATAGCAGAGGAGAGGTGAGCGCTCCCTTAGCACATCCAATTACACTCTGCTGATTTGAAAACAACTGATTTTATTGTGAAAAATAAAGTCATGAGTGGCCAAAAAGCCAAAAGAGCTCTTGATATTTTCTGAGGGCAATAACTTTTCTATGAAATGGAAGCACCAGACAAGTCTGGAGCTATTAAAGGTGGGCTTCAGGGAAGGCATTATTCTCAGATTTCAGGACAGGAGCCATCGAGAGTGCTGGTCAGACAAAATTCCCAATACCCAGAGAAAGGGTCTTTTTTCTTCAGAGAAGAGAGTCATTTGAAAAGGAATAAGATGATTTTAATAAAGCTGGTACCTCTACAGAATGAATACTTCAGCTTAGCTATTTCTTAAATGTCTCCAACACGTTTATCTTATAAGGTGGCAAATGAAATCCTATTCTAGTAAAGGCCAAATACTGCTCCCCAAGAGATAAATTGAGAATAAATTCACTGACCTCAGTGGAGCTAGTGTGGATTATACTATTGTGTCATGAAATGAAAGTACAGTTTGGCTCTTGCTCTGCTAAGCAAGGGAACTGTCAACTTTATAAATGAAACCAGCCGCATAGCAACAGCCTGGTTCCCCTCATCCAACACACACTCTGCTTTTGATTTCCATTTGTATTAAGGAAGCTTTATTTGAATCATTAAGCATTTCTGTATTAGCACATCTGCCTTTGACTATAGAAAGCAGTGACATGGCTTCCAAAAGTAACAGACATGTCAGCAGTGGACATGTCAGCAGTGAAGGAAGAAAAGGGAAGATCCAGGAGAACAGCTTTAAAACATTGTAAAACGTGTTAGTTATAACTAATTATTTTAATCTATATATTAACTGGCTGAAAATACAAGATGAATTGCTAGATTTTATAAATACATCAAAGAGTTCTGCTTACATCAAAAGACATTCACATTCTTTATCTATTATGCTTAGGGCTTAAGGTTTCCTATTCAAACCAGTTGTCATTTTTTCCTTTGAAGAGCAGATGCTCTGAAAGAGCATTGATACTTCAAAAGAATGTACCTTGTACATGGGGCAGCACTTAGTAAAAATTTTGTCTTATGCTCGTCTCTCCCCATCTTGCAGAGGAGAAAGATGAAACTAGTTACTACTTATTGTCAAAAGTTCCATTACCATTATGTAAAAAAGAAAATTCCTCATATTTTGCCCCCCTTTAGCCTGTTCTATACTTGTTTGAGAAAGAGGAAAGGCCTGGATTCATACCTCCTTGGACAAAAGGGCTAGTCCACTTCCACTAGTTTATGTTGCTAAGCCTCGTGCTATAGGTGGGGAACCTTACTGCTGTGCAGTCTTATTGTGCTTTTACTTCTGGAACGGTCAATACATTCAAGAAGGTCAGAATTGCTCACCTGAAGCTGAAATCAAATCAGGGGTTTTGAGACCTTTCCCATAAGATTTCGGTGAACTTTGAGCCGGTCTCTTATAATCTTCAAGCAGAACTGAGAATTACATCATAGAAATAACATAAGGTAAGGGGAAATGCGATGTTTTCCTCACCAGAGAATACTAAAATGGCCATAGAATTTGGAATACAAAGGTGTCAAGAAACATAGCTAATAAGTGTGAGGCAATAAAGATGTAGAGAAAGTTATATGATGTAAATTAAGAGCAAACCAAGTCAAAACTTGCCAAAGGGGCAATCCTGCTAAAGAAAGGTCGCTGCAAATATGACGGACCCAAGCTCTCTCAGTTTAAGGTAAAGCAGAGGCCAATGCCCACAGAGTTCAGTTTGGATGTTAGGAAACTCTGGAAGGCAGGACGCATGGAAAATATAGGAGGGCAGTGCAGTGCTGGAACAGATGCCTGGGGACACAGTGGGATCTCCCTCTCCAGAGGATTTCAAGACAACTCAATACAATGCCAGGGCTAGTGACTGGCAGTAGCTCAGCTTTTTTAGCTTGATTATTCCAGAGGCTTCCTCCAAACATCATTTCTACAACTGCATGTTTTGCTGACTGAAGGGCAGCATCTGCTTAGTATCACCATGTACTTCCTTGGAATGAATCTTGCCTACAATATGGCAATACTTTGTTCATGCTGAACATGAAAGGGCAGATCTGATGTACTGGGGTGTGTTTGTACTCAATATAAACTTGTCATATTATTGTCATTTTGTCCAAAAATTGTGTAGTAGAAAGCTTCCAATCAGCTTCTCCAAGCATCTTTGACACCCATGGAGAGGTTGCACAAGCATTCTCAATGCCAGGAATTGCTTCTTTAAGTACAAATGGGAGCTAGTCTTGCAAGTCTTACTGGTTCCCATCCCCTAGTCCCCCATAACAGTTAGTACTTTAACTACTGTATTCATTATTCCAGAGAAATTGCTGATCTTAACAGGAAACAATCATTGAAAGGAAGCATAACTATTTCATATTTATGTAGAAGCTTTTTTTGTTGCCATTCCAACTTATTAGAGTAGGTAGCTACCAGCTTCACCTCTCTGCAGTGGAGTAACCTCATTTTCTACAGCTCTAGCCCAGAGCAGTTTGAATAATCCTACAATACATCTAATAATTTTTAGCAAACTGTTCTTATTGACAGACAGGATTGTTATGAATACATAGTGTAACCCAAATACTTCACTGAGTTAATCTCTTCTCTAAGATAATGCATACATTTTAGAAAAGTATGCAGTCTTGATTTTAAAATTGCTGCTGTTGAAGAAACACCCATTATTCTAAAAAACCTGTTCCAAAGTTCACCTGTTCTGGCTATTGCAATTTTGTATTGTACTTCTAATTTGATTTTCTTTTGTTTCAGCTTCCATTCACTGTATTTTGTTATATCAAAGGTAGTGTCTACATAAACTGTCTAAACAGTGCCACTTATGTTAGTTTTCAAAGAAGTTATAAAAGCACACATTAACAATTTGATACGGTCTCTTATGTGCTTGTAATTGTGCAAACACTTTAAGCACTGAATAGGAAAACCAGTTCAGGTTTCTCTTCTCTCTATTATTACAAGTAAATGAAGATCAAATAAACTAGAATGAGAAAAGAAACCAATGAGAGAAAGTACAGTACACATATGAAAGCTCATTCCCATGAGCTTATAATGAGGGTAACATTGGCTGGCTCATTTTTAATTTATATCAGAGGCAATATTAAGGCATCTAATGCAGTTCAGTCAACTGGAGATGAGAGTTTTGTCTGGACTATTTAACTCTTCTAAAAGTTTAGAAAGGGAGGATCCCAGAGGTGCTTCTTTTCTAAGTGATGAGCAGAGGTTTAACTCTCTGACTCATACAAAGTTTAATGCAGATTTTGTCTCCAGATTCCCATCTCTCCCTCCCCCACTCCCACTTGTTAAGGATAGCATATGTTAAAAATAAGAAAGCAAGCAACTTGGTTCCCGTTAATGTCTGAAAGGGGCTATGGTTGGTCTTTATAAATATATTAACAAAGAAAATCCCATGGTGTAGAAAGTGTTATTTAGGTTAAGGAACTAATATAACCTGGCCGTAAAGAAGCTTATGCTGATAATTAGAAGACTCCTAGACATGATTGCAGTGAAGATCTGGAATAGCTTTCTACTTGGAGGCATTAAGGAAAAAAAAATCTAATTAGCTGTAAAATAGGGCTTGATCAATTACAAACCTATGGGCTTACATGATGTGACTGCCAGAAATGACAGGGGACTGAACTCATTGAAGCCCCTCTACTGCTTTGATTCTTACTGGAGTATTTCAGTCCCTCTCAGCCTCCCATTTGTAATGCTCATCCCTTAAATTTCTGACTTCAGCTATCTAATGCCAGAGTTATTTTACATCTGAAGGTCACCTGCCTGGCCAGAATTCCTCCTGTGGGACGCTAGCTGTATTCATGATATGAATTGATAATTTCATGAGACATTTCAGTTCATTGCATCATATTCCTCTCTGACCCAAGACCTCCAGAGCGGTAGCTTCACCATCCTTTTTCACAGCAAAGTGTGCACTTCTTCTTCATGGGTGTGTCTCTCTAGAAGTGTGTTCACTAGGTAAGTGTAAAACTGTAGGTACATGTCTACTCTGCCTGACCTCTTCCTCTGCTAATGACATTACTGACTCAAGACTTGCACAGATGTCTTTCGGTGATGATTTTGCCCACTCTTCCATGAGAAAAAGGGAAGTTTCCTCTGTCTTATTGCACTGCCATGGATACACATATCCCATTTTGGCACGCTGAGAGTATGACATCCCATCACCTGCACCTCTTACCTGAGACAGCAGCTACCCGCCTGCACCCTCACTGGCTCATGTGTCCTCTTGCAGTGGAGAGCACCTCTGAACTGCAAGGATCCCAAGGGAACCTGTGCCCATGTGCTTTTGTTACAGTGGAAGCCTAGACAGAGCTTCTCAAGCGTGTTAGGGGTAACACCAAAGAGCTCTCCAGCTGCATCTGTGTGCCCAGAGGAAGTAGGCATGTACTTCACGGCATTGCCATCATGTAGGTACTTTGGGACGCCCCAGGGAAGTTAAAGCTTCCCCAGCCTGACAAAACTTTTGGCAAAGACAGAGACACGAAACATCATGTGCCTCTTCTAAGTTCACCCGTGTAAAAATGACAGCCTGTGGAATGTTTAATAGTTTGTATTTACTTTTTCTCTCCTACCTTTTTATATGGAGTCATACCCATTAATCTCCATGAAAATAAGTCTGTGTTACAAAGGAATAGCTGGCAAGAAGTTTTATCCCTCATACTTTTCTCAATTTAAAGACACTTTGCATCTCAGGTATTTTGAAATAGGACAGAACAGGAATTTTGTCTTAATTAAAATATCTTAATGTGTTTTAGATTCAGATGGACGCAATTACCCTGGAAAGTGCTCTGGGCATGGTATCCTTCAAACCTGCTTTAAACAGGATTGGATAACTAGGTAGAAGACATTACCTGCATTCTGTAAAGCCTTGTCTGTAGGCAGTTATATTCTACCCCATGAAACAATAAGGCAGACCACCACAACGGTAGAGCAGATGGATAAAATAAAATAGCAATTTCTCTTTAGCTGTTTGTGCCTTGTTTTACTGCACACTGCTTGTTTTTTTTCTGTTAGCCAACTCTAATTTCCTCCTCTCAGCTTGCAGAATCCATTCATTTTAACGGGACATAAGCCACCCTAGAGCCACGAAGTTGAAGAGGTTACAGAATTTAATCAGCTTGTTTACGTTATTCATCCTTTTAATTTTTAGCAGCCTACATTTTCTCCGTCATTCTCCCAGGGCATTATGGCAGCAGCAAAGCTTTTCCAGACAAAGCTGCCAAGCCTGAGCTTTCAAAAGTTCTCCCTTCACAGCTCAGGACGAATGCCACTGTGGTCTTACTGCGGGAGGCTCTAGATTTAAACAGGAACCGTTTCAAGCTATAACGTTTGTAATGGAAAAAAAAGGTCGAATTTGCTGTGGAATTAGGATATCTCTGTGTTTTCTGGTTGGTCTGCATGGGACATATCCCAGGCGCTTCCCTCCTGCTGCTTAGAGCCCCACTTCTGCAGAGGTGCCTGCCTCCCAGGGAGACTCTCCCCACAGCCCACATGCCTTTCTTATCTGTCCCGCTGCAGCTCTCCTGGACAAGCAGCGACTGTCACCGCCATGCAGGATTTACCCCAGAGTCAAGGGTCCCAAGGGATATTGCTGTTCTTTATCCTCCATTTGTAACATAGCCAACTGCCATGGCAGAGAAGTTTTTGGGAGGACAGGCACAGGAGAGAATGCACTCACAAGCATAACATGTAGGGAGCTGATGGGAAGGGACAAAGAGCCCCTTTTTGGCTCCAGAAAGTATAACAAGAAACTAAGCAAAACAAAGCAAGACAGCTTTGGAGAAAGTCAGAAGAATTGTTCTCTAAAAGAATTCCAGTCTCTGATGCAGAGATTTGGGATTTTGCAGTGCATAGCCCACGACTGTCAAACCCACGACTGTTTGTGAAGTAACGACTATCTGAGGAGCAACCTTCTAGCGCTTCAAGCTATAAAAGCTGCAGATGGCAGAAGTATCTTAAAGGGAAATAGCTTTAAGAATGAAGTGTTCGAAGAAATCTTGTTGAGACATACCACGCTGAAGATAAATCAATGCAATCATTCCTGGAAAGACTGGCTGACAAATTTCCCTATCGCATAGTTTGTGGGGATAGCATAAAATGTTTCCTGTCTTACTCATGCAAACATTCCTGGTAATTTCAGTAAGACCCAGACTAAATCTCGGAATAAGGAAAATAGGATTCAGCCAAGAGTTTTCTAGTGCTTATGAAAATTCCCCAGGAGTCAGAAGAAAAATTATAGTTATATTAAGGTAGCCTAGGATATAAGAGGTAATGCTTGCTATGGACTTTTCAGGGCAATTTCAATTTTGATAGAAAAGGTGTCATTCTGATGAGATTCGCTAGCTGCAGAGCGCAATTTCTACAATACTGCAGTGATTTTGGCTGGATAGTTTTCCTTGCATATTATGAAAACAGCTTTCTAGAAGACAAAAATGACACATACAAGAATACGGCATGTGGTAATTGAAAAATTATGTGTCTCAGTCTTGCATGCATTACTAGCTGATATTACTGGACTCTCCTTTAAAAACCATTTAAGATCTTCAGTGAGAGGTGATACAGTTGCATATCACAGACAATAAATACATATACTGGGGAAGAGGTTAGGCTCAGCTGCAAAACTACTCAGCAGGCAGCATTGTTCTTCTGTGAAGTTCCTGTCCCTTCCAACCAGCGGTGAATCAAAGCAACGCTTAGGCAAATGGGCCAGCCACCATTCATCCCATTTAGGGAACGTGACTGCCTGCGCAGCTTGGAAGTGTATTTTTACTGCTGAAAGTGTCATTCTTTCAGGACAAAAAAAGTTCAGTTCACAAAGAGTTATCTGTTCTGCAGCAATCTGGTGCCTCTAAAATGCAAGTTGCCAAGCAGTTCCCGGCAGCGATCTGGGTGCGGAGGACGGCTGAGGGGAATGCCGGGAGGAGCAGGGCTCGGAAGAGGCAGGACAGAGGGAGAGCATCTGGTGGTGGGGAGCCTTGACCCCAACCACTGGAAACCGCACACAGGGAGACACTTGCCAGCACTTGCAGTCACATCCTTTCCAAGGAGATCAGGAATTCTCGTTATGGACTTCCTTTAGAACTTCAGTAAGCACCGAGACTTTTCTTCCCGTCCACTGTTCAATCAACTGCAGAAACAGAAAGTGTCTCAGGACCCCTTGGGAATGCTTGTTGGCTACCTAAGCAAAGGCACAGCGTTATATAGCTGTGGGTATTGAGTCCTTTCTTGGATCAGTTTTATTTTATTAGTCACATTAGTCTCATGTGAACTTCTATAATGCTGGTCGCTTGCCCTAAGCCACACAGTAAGAATTAAAAAGGAAAGAAAAAAAAAGGGGCATTTAGGGTACAATTTTCGGACGTAATTATTTCGGTCCAGTCAGAACATTACCTTCTTTTTTTTACATATGAGAATGACAAAAAGACAACAGACTTCCCCATGGCAACTTTCTGTGCTTCCGCTGCAACAATTAAGTTAATGTGTCACATCTGCTATACATCCTAATGAGGGAAACAGTAAGGATTCTAACCCAACTCATCCAAGAGCCAGAGATCCGAGATATTTGTTTCTATAACCCTAGAAGCAAAATCATTATCATGGCTGACGTATGTGACTAGTACTTACATCCTAGATGGTAAGTACCACCTAGGTACCTACCTAGATGGTAGGTACCATCCTAGTGGTACCTTTTCTCTGTACCTATAAGCAGCTCACACAACTTAATTTTCTCATTTTCCCATTCTAGCATCTATAATAATATTTTTTATAGGACAGCTAACCTGGCAAAAAACAATTAATATGTGTCATACAGGCAGGCGTATATACATCTAAGGCACCATCAAGTAAGGAAGTAAAAGGGGAACCAGAAATTAGTCAATGAAATGAAAAAAGGCTCTCAGGTTGCCATAATTGTTTCTGATAAATGATAACAGTTTTAATTTTTAGACTTTCAAACTAACGTCTTTGCCTTTTGAAAAAAAAAAGAATCTATCTTCCAAATAGTTTAAACCTCAGTGGAAGAAGGACTTTGTGTCTCAGTCTTGATCACAACTCCTAAAAGGATTGTTCAACCTAATCCAGACTTCAGGAAGAACTAAAACTGTGATGCCAAATTTCTGTTTCTAGCCTAAACTGCTTTATGCCAAAAATGTGTCTAGAACTAACCTGCCTGAGGTTAAAATGTTTTCCCTGATTTACAATGTTTTGTTAAAAATGTATTTAGGCCAATGACAAGCAAAGCAGCATGTAATTTAATTTGAAAAGAAATTACCCTAATGCTGTAAAACTCACTGAGAATAGTTGGATTCATAAAAGGTAAAGGGAAATGCTGACAAACGGTAACTATCACAGGGCTAGAGAGTAAAGTGGTGTTAAATAATGTGCATATTTTGTGAAGTATTCTTTTTATAATTGTCAGTGGAAACATGTATACTTTGCAAATTCTAACCATGGCAATCACTGCCAGATCAGCAAAGGTTTATATATAACTTCATCTGCATAAAGCAACTGCAATGGGCTTCATCCTGTCTAAAATTAATGAATTTACAGATCGAGCCCGATATTCAAACACCTGTATTTAGGTGTCTACTCTACCCTCTGGATCCAAGTGAGGTGTTGCAGCGAGTTGAACTCAGTATCTGGAGCTACTTGTCATCATCTGAATAGCTCTTTAGGCGCAGGGGAGGGGGAAGGTTCCGTTGCCTGAAGAGGCCTTTCAGGATGGTAAATGCTTTCCCTGTTTAGACATTTTCAAATATTCTACACGGCTGCAGCTGCTGCTACAGAAAGTCACAGCTCGGATCTGCCAGCGCTGAGCCATGAATGCCTCGGGTGCCCGAGGGCATCTCGCTTGGCACTAGCTGCCAAAGTGCAGGTAACTGACTCTCACCTTTTGCTTGCTGTGGTTACGAGAGGTTCAATTCAGTTGCCTAAATAAGGGTGGCCTAAGAATAGGCCCTTTCAGAGGACTCGAGGTGTCAGGAAAATCGAGTCAGGCATGGCAACTATGGGTCAGGCCTTATAGGAGACCCACGTTACGATGGACAGGCAGCCGGCAGGCAGACAAAATATCTTGCCTAGGGCATCTTAAAAGGCACGAGGTGCTAAGTCAGGGCAACTGAACGGAGCTGTCAGTTTTAATTGATTGTAACAGGAACACAAGCGTCTGAACCTGGAACTGAATTTCTGGCTCGGTCCTGTGTTTGAGCTGCTTACCTCAACTGCCTCCATAGTTAGCAGAGAGAGACCCTTCCAGAATCCCTGGTCTTAGATGTTTACTTCAGCATGGAATGGACCTTTCTGCAGAAAAACATCACCCACTCTGTGCCGACTGGAGAGGGAGTCTATATGAAAAGCTTCCAGAAAAACAACAAAGGGCAGATGGGAAAAATGCCATCTATATTGTGTATTATTATTTCAGCACATCAGCCTCTTCTGTTTGTATTGGCTTGTATAAGATCTACTGAGTTCAAAGGAAAAATCTTTAATTTTTAATGAGGACAAATGTAGGTCCAAAGAGACTTCAATTCACTGAACTTAAAAGGAGTTCTCTGTAATAATATGCCAGGTTGTTCTGCTTTTATAGCCCACCTGTTTTAAGTGAAATACTTGGTGGGCTTGTATTAGCAATGCACTGAACTTCTAGAAAATTATAACAGAACCACATTTCAGTACCAAATCCTTTCGCCTTTACATTCTTATGCAGGTTACTTGGAAATTAAATCTGCCAGTCATGTTCCTCTATAGTCTCTTACTGTCATTTTGAGAAAACCTCTGCAGGGAAATGTAAATTCTCCTGCATGAGCAGGTCTCACTCCAGAAGCCACTCAGAGGTCCAGAGGCAGAATCCTACCTCTGTTTTTTGCTGTTGCCAAACTATAATAATCTATTTTTAAAGCAAGGATGGTTCTACCATTTAAAGCAATTTGAGGACGGGAACTGTTTTGCCACCTTCTGAAAATTGTTGTGGAGGATGTTGCTATTTCTTTTTTGTCTTTTTTAAACAAAGACACCCAAGCTACTTTTATGACTGCTACTGGAGCAGACTTTGATTACATGCCTCCCTTAGAAGTAAGAACCATAACGGAAAAGTGAAAGGGTCATCTTTTTTTTTTTTCCCCACACAGAAAAAAATCAAAGGAAAAAGCCGCTTGCTGCAGAAAATACTGTCTCTGCCTCTCCCCCTAAGATCCAGATTTTTTAAAAATTTATTGCAGCTCTCTGGTATTTAAGCAGTTTAGACAGAGTAATGTGTCTTTACTTACCTAAAATGTACAGTTTCTATGTGCCAGAAAACAAATTAAAAAATCAGCATATATTGCTGTACTAAATTAATTTAAACTGCTGTGCTAAATTAATTTTCCTCTGAACTCCAGATTAGGTTTCTATGGATTTTACCATAAAAATACTGAATGTCATCTGTATTTCAGCACTAGTCCAGACCCATCCTGACTCAGTTGTGACGTATTTTGCTGTCAGGAAGATCGCACACTGTTTGACTAAAAATGTTGTCAAAACAGCAGTTCTTCAAGTGATTAACTGGGCTATGGTCACACTAGGTAAGAAGCACACATGGTTGATATCAGTTACATACATTTTTAATGTTCTTTATCAGAAAGGGGCATGACATCAGTGCATAGGGTAAGGGCTTTCAGTGCTCTTTAATAAGGTCAGCACTACGATTTACTGTGACAATGAAACAGAGTTTCGTGCCAAGGGCATAATCAATATGAGAATAAGATTGTGATTTGCTAAAATATGAGCTTGTGGGAATACGATGTAAAGGAAGTTAGTAGTAGGATCCGAGTGAAAATAGGCGTCTTAGCTTTAGCTTTTAGCAAAAGGAGAAAACCTAATTTTGATTCAGAGAGGATTCATGATTCAGCTAAAACTTCAGACCCCAAATCTCTTTTTGACCCATTCAGGTATGACACAGGACTTCACTGGGGTGAGACAGCAGCTGAAATAAAAACTTCATTATCATTTGCTCTCCCGCAGTGATCACCTAGTAATGAGAGAAAGGGCCCTTGCAGGCTGTTCCAGAAGGATGGGGCAAACCCCCTCCGCGATCGTCCTCCAGGGGAGGAGTCATGGAAGCCGAATATCTCACCCTGGGGAGAAGCTGGGGAGAAGCCTTTCAGCTCAGTTACAGTATTGGTATTCCTCTCTGCAGCGCCTTTCACAGCTGAGCAAGGACCTGATAACCTCTAACAGGCATCCAACAGCCCGATGTGGACAAAGCCAGCAGCGGTGCCCTTGTACTCAGCCAGATCCCCTCCCCGCTAGGAGAGGTTCCCTGTGCTGTTCTGTCTCAAACTCCCAGTCTGATGTTCTGACGTGGGAACAGAACCCAAACTACATTGTGCCATGCTGAGAGGAAAAGCCACAGTGTGCCACTTTGTCAGACTGCTGTGTACCACCCCAGATTTTCCCCCAGAAAAGGGTGATTTAATTGCTCTTATAAAAATATCCTCTAAATTGGTTTTAACCCCATACTTTGGAAAACGTTGCTATTATGTAATTCCTTACATTTTGCGAAATATCCATAACTGTGTTAGAGCCCCAAACACTACATTTGGGTCCCTGATTTCCAGCGCTTCAAGCCGTAAAGCCCCACCTCCATACCCCGTGCACTTCGGTTCTATCCCTCCGTTTTTCCCTTGCCGACGCATACCAATGAAGACCTAGGTAAACCTTTTCAGGATGCCAATGGCGAGCTCCCCAGTTCCCACGACAAAGCTAGCAGGGTGCAGGGCTACGAGGAGAAAAGGAGGAAATGAGCCTGTCACTCTGGGAAAGCAATGCCTACTGATACAAGGAGCAGTCTGATCTCAGTAGCCTTTCTAAACAGTCTACACGAAAAGAAAAACCAACTAACAAACAGAGGGAGGAAGGAAGAAAAGGATTTCTGTTGTAAATTGACAGGAATGGCCATATTGGGTTTCCGTTGATGAAATCTCTCCACAGCAAAGGGTTAGAAGGAATAAAGGAGGCTTTATGCCTTATAAGGGTGAGAGAAAACAAGACATAATGATGAAGCTGGATATGTAAGCAAGCTTCTCAAAACTTATGTGAATATTCAGGGATTTACACTTGATGTTTCTGGACAAGCAGCACATCCACCAGTTTCTTTTTTTGGTCATTTTGGTGGGTTTTTTTCCTGCACATGACTCAGCCATTTATTAGTGTCCAAAGCAGAGATCATACAGAGTCAGAGATGATTGTAACTCACTAAGCTGTTTTAAATGTAAATTAAATATTATTGAAAGCAGACTGGATTCTGGATAACCATGCACTTCCCAGATACATTAAAATGTCAATATTGGAGCACGGGCACTTATGGAATACTAGGTCAATGAAGAATTGCATCTGATTTGATGAATCGGATAGCTGGTAACACACAAAATCTAAGAGCATAATTCTTGAATATTATTTCCTAAAGCAGCGACAGCGTCGAAGAAAGTAGGGGGAGAAGACTTAAAGCTTTCAATAAGGAATATAATGACGCAGGGTACATCAATTAGATGTTCTGCCCTCAGGAGCATGCAGGACCTGTGGTTCCACAACATGAAGTCTCTGGCAGCAGTATTGGTTGCAGGTATTCCCATTACTCTCTTTTCCTGAGTTCACCTGCACAGTTTCTTGGATGGGTAGACTGTGATCTCTGTTGGGGAACCAATCAGTTTAATATAATTTCTGGCAAGTTTTTAGGGTTTGATTGGGGCTTTTTTTTGAGTTCCTAACAGCTGCACAAAGACTTGTGCTAGAGCACGAGGCAAGATTTCCTCCAGCCACCAATACGATTCACAATTTGTATTATGAAATCTATTAGCCTGTATGTAAAAGCTTAATATACCAAAGCTGGTGTCTTGCTTGATGACAACAAAGGCATTGCATGAAATAAATGCATTAGAATTTGTAAAAGGCAATGACCCATTCTAAAGGTTTGAATGCTTGTGAGGTCAACCACCTCAGATCCTTAAACATGCAATTTCAGTCAGTGCTTGCTCATCCTTTACTCACCATAGTTCTGACTGAGTTTAGACAGCCAAATTAATTTTAAAAGGTAAGTTTTACATTCTTTATAACTCCAAGGATTTATGTGGGAACTTCAAAAGCTGATTTTACAATTTCAAGAATATTTCCATGATATTGGCGTGTTCCTTGCATATCAGACATGTTTCACTTGTCAGAAAGGCTTTCTCTAGACTGCTACCTTGCATAACCAAACTGACCACCTGCATCTCAGAGCTTGTTGCTGCCCAGTCTTTTGGGGGGTTCTAGACATGACAAGAATGGACTGATAACCTGTTTAGAAACCCTCCTTTGGAGAACAAATTTCCTCAGGTTTAGCCAGCCACCCTAAAGACATATTTAACATGAGAAAACTGTAACATAAATAATTTTATAACAATTGTGAAGATTAAAAGGTAATTATTATGTGTTTAAAGACAGATGCATTGAGATAGGCAAAAAATATTCCCGTTAACTCTGGATTTTGGTAAGCTCTGTAAGGGTTTCCTACAGCTTTTTCAGCTAAAAAGCTGTTGGCTGTCAGTGGGGATGCATTTCTTCTAAACAGGAGAATTCACAGAGGCAAAAGTCCTCTCACATATTCAGTTTCATACAGAGTGATCCATTACTAAGGAACTCTTCCCAGCTGGTGCTTCTTATGATTAATAAACTTTATCAAGGCATCATTTTTACCACATCTTGCAACAACTGCTGGCTGACCATCGGAGTTGAACTTCTCTTCTGCATTGAGATATTTTAAAAATTTCCTGGGTCAAAGCCAAGCAGAGGTCTTGCCTGTAGACACAGCTATTTACTGAAGATAAATAAAATGTCCTGCTAATGACCTAGTATTTCCGAGTGCTACTCACAATTTTCAGAGAACTACTGGCTTCCTAGCAGTAAGTACTAACTTGTCTGTATTAGTTTGCAATAAACAAATGGAGGCTTATATTCTTTCCAAGACTCTATGTTTGTCACAGCTACATATTAATGCAACCCTACGCGTGTTTATCACCCTTCAAGTGCCCATTATCTTTGGAAGTCTGTTAAGGTCAGGAATAGCTTTTCGCAAGGAGTTTCAAATATGAGTTTAGAGGTACACAGAAGTGTACAGAAAAGTGCTAATGCATTTTTATGAATTATTTATTATTTATTGCAATAATTAACTCAGACAAGTGGAAGAGACAATCTGCAAATGCAGAGATTATGATAAATAGGCGGTACAGCAAATAAGAGGTACTAATTCAAACCCTCTGAACCACAATGCGACGCAGATGCGAAATAAAGCAGAGCCAATGTATAGGAAGGAACAGATGGAATTCCTGCATCACAGAATGAATCGCCATAGGAAACATCTGGAAATTATCAGGAAAAAACAAACAAACAAAGAGGTCCCCTTAAACCCCCAGAGCTTGCTAATCACAAGCCATTGGTTAAAAGAAGCTGGAATGCAGAGGTACAACAGGTATCATGAACAGGAATTAGTATAACTAAAAAAAAAGAAAGGCTACAACCATATTTGATAGTTTCTATGTTTTGGATGGGATATAGTGTCCTTAAGGAGAGTCTAAGCGGTGTCAAGATGACATTGCATCTCCAAGGTGTTTGTGAACACGGCCAAAGACTGGTGTTTGCAAAGGTTAATTGAACATATTCTAACACATTGAAACACATACATCAGACCAGGCAGTGCAGAGTTCAAAAAGGGTTGAACTATTTTGGTTGGATACCTGGGCATCATAAGTGTCTGTACACAGTAAACTAAATCTATGTAGATGTGAGCATGTCTAATTCACATGCAGTGGGGGAAACACTCCTGCTCCTGCCCAGGTGCTTTGCGGGGCCAGGGCTCTGTGCTGGCTGAGGAATGCCCTCTGCCAGTCCTCTACTGCAAGGCTCTGCTGCTCAACGGTGTAAAAAAAAATCCCTGTTTCGGTCAGATTGGAGGAGAATATTCAGTTTTCTTAGTGACAAGTCAAAGCACCTCTTCACTCAGTGAATGGGTTTCTACTGGAAAGCTATTCTGGAGTATCGTGCTTGACCCATGCACTGAGAAGAGATTCTAGGTCCTCACACTACATTTCAGATCATGGTCTGAAAGCTAAGTGTCGAACATATGGACACACCTTACACAACTTGTACATGCTTTAGGTCTTTAGTGATATTGGCTCCACATCATCTGTGGTTCCGATACAAAGATTTTCTGAATGGTCCTGGAATCCACAGAAAACATGCCGCTTTTTTTTTTTTTTTTTCCTCTTTCAGTTGCATGTTATATTATTTTGGAATTCTGGGTGTTTTTAGGATCTGCCGCTGCCTAGACCAAAGATGCTAAAGGAATATGTCCAACCCAAGATATTTTACATGAGCAAAGAAAGGTAGCTTTGGGTAACAACTTTAAAAACAAAAATTATAGTAGTCAAGATGGGGAAAATGTAGTTCTCATTTATATGGTCAAGTCAAATAAAACCAATTAGGTCTCAGTTAGTCCTTTATTTCTTCAGCAAATTTATAGTTCCCATGCGTGAGATTTGTCAGTCTTATGAGAATGGCCTAACTAGCCCTAACTACCTCTTGTTTAACTTGAATTTAAATGCTCTTATGTGCCTATTTTTATTGAAATAAAATCTCTTTGGGGTTAGTTTATTATTTTTCTAACTTGACATTTTTATATGTGTAACATTTTAGACCATATACTTCAGATTTCTTTTTCTAATTCAGCTTTAGTTAAGTGGAATTTAGCTTTAGTAAAGTGGCAAGAGTTACTCTTTAAAACTTTGCTGGAGGAAAAAAAAGTCTAAGGAAAATATTATCAGAAGCAAGGAAATGTGAAAAGCTTGATATATGAACCACAGTCTGGGCCATACATTGCTCTTTTTAGCAAAATGTTGTTGTAGTAGGAATGGTGGCAATGATGTTTGAGATTACATCAATATTCAAATGACCAGAATGCATTTTTGTTTGCTTTCTAAGTTTATTGTGATGCTCAAGTTTATACATCTGCCAGTGATGCATTGCCATACAATGAATATAGTAAAAATGCAATGAAGAGCACTCTTCTATCTTCGGTAGTCCATTGCAGGGATCTTGTGCTGGTATGGGCTTTACAACCCTGGAAGAACCATGTTTATTAGTACTGAGCATTGAGACCCGTCATACAGCACACGAGTTTTTGCTTTCTCTATCACCATTAGCTGTTTGGACCAGATAGGGTAGCTATCCATAGTTAATATGGAAAGTAAAGGATAGATAAGCTCATATTTGACAGAGACAACTCTTTCACAGAAGACTGGAACAGCGTATTTGGGTCTGTACTTTTATACACTTTCACTTACACGTTGGTGGTTTTCTTATCTTCTTAAAAGTTTTATTGCCATAATGAGAAATGGGACTGGGATTAGGCAATTTAACAACAGTGTTTTAAGAACTTTCTCAAAAAGCATCTTCAAAACACTCTGTCCCAGGGAGAGTTTGGAGATCCAGTGTTTCCAGACAGTCCCCAGGAACTGTCTGCTTCTGCTCTTAATAGGTATTCCCAACAGGGAATGACCTTAGAAAGGAAGAAATGCAAAAAATATTTATATGAGTTCAGTGAAGCCGACTTAAAAATTCTGAGAAAGGAAACTGCCCTAGAAATTGTTTGTAAACAGAGTCTAAGCAGGGAAAGTCCTTCTCAACATGTGCTGGTAGATGTGTGCAGCACTGAGGTGCTAGTAACACCTTCGCCAGTGAAGTATGCAGAAGACAAGCAAATAAATAGGAAGAGCTGTTTGTATTTTTTAACCTCAAAATCTGTATTCATAGACTTATTCACTGTGACTGTTTTAATTATGTCTTGGTATGATCTTTCTACTTGCCAAACATACATAAATTCTTTTGAGATTTCTGAGAGGCAAGGGAAATTTGGTCTAAAAAGTAGGAAAAAATTTAACTATACCAGCCATTGAAAATGTCTGCAAATGATCTGCCATCCCTCTACCTGCATGAGGTCAGAGAAAGTTTTTTCTGTGTTACAAATTTCACAGTCCATGTTGGAAGTTTTTCTCTGTTCTTCTATTTTTCTCCAGGTTGCAGTTAGTAATGCTTTAAGAAATAGCATGAAATTAGAAAATAAACCTGTAATCATTACCTGTTCCTTCAACTAATCATCAATCAAAGTTCCCACACAATTCTCCCAGATCTTACTCCTGCTCCCCAAGAAAGTATTGGGCTTGTTAAAACATATTTTTCCCTGCAGCATAATACTGTTAAAAATATGCTTGATTCCATTCTTTCAGCTTGAAATTATTTTCATTCCGTTTGCAGGTCATGTTGAAACAGTCTTTTTGAGGTGAAGATTCCTGGTGCCATTTGCCATCCTTGTGGTGGAGAAAGCAAACTTGTTTCTGACTAAAGAACACCATATTACAATATAAGAGACATATGCATCATGGTTTTTTCCCAAATTTTTTTCTTCCATCCTTATCCAAAGAGTATTTTGCTGCACAGGGAGTCCTGCCTTAGCTCCTTTCGATTCCCAGTTCCATAGGTATAAATCTATCAAAAGTGAAGCACTTCTTAGTGCAATAAAGTAGAATACTTATTTTTTTATGCCTTTTCCTCATTTTAAATGTCAGAATTATTTTCTGTTCACTGATCAGAGGAAGGCATAAAAAGCAAGAGTTATCACTGCCTGGTGGGCAAGACGCTTTTACCAGGCTGCTTCATGGGATAATGACTGCTTATAACAAATGCGTAGCTGTAATGGGCAACATTTGCCTCTGAATAACGTAGGAGCTGGGGCACTCCAGTGACACACTGAGGTTCAGATCCCAATTTCAAATCAAGCAGAGAAACCTTGTTCCCGGATTGCCAGGAAAGTGGGTGTATGTGAAGGTGAAAATCCCTAGGGCTGCCATTATCCCTGAGTTTATTTGAGATAGCGATGACCTGCCTTAAGCTTCAGGTGAAGGTGCCTGGCAGCAGACCTGAGCACGCAGAGTTGTCCGCAGGAAGGAGCTGAGCTGCCCAACCCAACCTTCCTGGGGGTATTTCTCACTGCCTGTCCCCCAGAGGGTCACGCTGCTGGGTACCACCCTCTCTCCACGCTCTGGAGAGGCAGCAGGTCACCCGTATGGAAGCCACTGATGCCAGCAGGCAGCAGAGCGCCTGACAGTACGCGGGGGCACTCCTGATGCACTCAAATCTGACACAAGCTAATCTTTTGGAGAATAGTTCAAGCAGTCGTTTTTGTCGTGTGTTTCTGAGATATTTCCCCAGACGCTGCTCTGTGACCTCCTCAGCTCTGGACTAGTGTTTGTGCCTGCGTACACATATCCTTAGAACATATCCAGGCTTTATGTTCTCCTTTATTCCCTGCTGGGAAACTGCTTGGAGAGGGACAATGCTGAGTTGAGAGCTGAGCTCTCTCTTCTTAGAGAGCTGAGTAGGCACAGAGAGGCACAATATTCACTGTAAAGAACTTACTATGTCCATTACCATCAGGAAAATTTCCTTCCTATGTCCTTCCCAAGTCTCACCATTTTAAAGGACACCCAAGTCATGCAATACCAAAAAATTCACATACCGTTTACCTGATATTCACCATTATTCTTGGGTACCCAATTATACACAGTGATACATGCCATCTCCAGACCTTCAAGCCTTTGAAGCCTTTGTGATTTGTTGATTTTTTTTTCATTACAGGCTGAAGGTTATATTTCTGTTCCTCCTGGTTTTAAAATTAATAAAAAGTACCAGCTGGTCTTTGCCCAGATGAGGACAACATTTTAACTCTGGCAGGCGAGCCGGCACCTATTTGAAATGAAAAACATCTCTGTCACTTCTCAATAGCCACCAAATAAAAAGCTTAATACTTTTTTTTTAACCTTTGATACGGGAAAACCACATACATATTCCCTCTACTAATCTGTTTGAACAGAAACTTCTTGCTTGCTCCATTGCTGCCAGTCAGAAGAGGAGCTGCCAGTCGGACAAAACAATATTCCTCTAATCACTTCAAGGACCATCGGAGAAGGACTGTACTGTTTTATTTAATACCCTGCTTGAGAGCAAAAGCCCCTACTGAGAAGCAGGGAGCAGATCATACACTCCTCTTTCATGCCCGCGGAGACAATTTAGTTAAATTACAAAAAGGTTTGTCTCTGACTGGCTCCTTTGCCTGTATTTCTAGCTGGCCAAACATGCTCCAGCCCAGAAGACAAATGCTCTGCACACTACAGGGGCACCAAGCCCAAGCTCATAGACATTGTCACTAAGCACACGCTGCCTACTGGCCTTGGCAGAACCAGTATAAGGAGAGATGCCACCAATACAAGGAGAGATGCTACAAGCAGAAGAGCATGCATATATTGACGTGACAAATATGTTTTTGAATAAAGGCAAAGTCTAAACACAAAACCACAAGCATACAGACAGATGTCCTTATTGATGCAATGGTTAAGTAGAAGCAAATTTATGAGATGTTAAGTAATGACATGGTTTTTGTTGGAGAAAAAAATAAGAACAGTAAATGACAAGTTATTGTCAGGAATAAGACCCAAGTTCCTAGCTAAAGGTACTGAGAGGTTTCCGTGAAATGCAAACCAAAAGAAGAATACAAACTGTCAGACCCAATTAACAGAGCCTCCTACTGCCTGTGTTTAATGTCAAAAAATTATGAGACATCCACAGGGAGACAGCTGTTAGACGCTCACAGATACTGTTACTGACCTCGGTAGGAAAGGTTAACGTGAACCACGAATCTGAATATCATCAGTGTGCTTATGATAATGAAAGCCATATGACACAATCAATGCTTCAAGGAGATTTAAATTTAATGAAAGATCTGAAAGGCTCAGGACAGAGCCCCGAGGTTCACTGACACTCACAGAGCTTATGATTGCGAAAAGCTTGATCAGCATGTGGCATTGAAAAGGTGGTTATAATGCAAGGCCCAAGTCTCTTCCCAACCTATGGATCTTCTTGGACAACTCTGTTGAAGCAATGCCAAAGGCAGCTGCTCAGCTGAGCAAACCTGAAGAAAATCTGCAGAGTGTCACTCAAGATCATGGTTTTCCCAAAACAACTGGCCTAAAAACACAAATCCACCTGGTTATGCGCTAAACAAATGTTCAGTTTGAGACAACGTATGCTAAAGGATGTGTGGAAGGAAAGACCATAAAAACAAGTACAAGTTTTAATGAACTATCAGAGATGCTAAAGGCTTTGTTCCAGTCATAATAGGAGCTTTATGTCAGGCTTAGAATGTGAAAAACTGGAGTCTGGTGTGAATCCAGAATGACTCACTGAAATAATAAAAATGAGAATTTTAAACATGGTTTCCTTCCCTGACAGTTCAAACTCTTAAATTAGGCCCATCGCAGCATGGATAAATATTCTTCCCCCATTCTAACAATTAATTCCCTAGCTGTTGGTCCCCTTACCTGACAAAAGCATATATTATGTTACTGGCAGAGAACAAATATATCGACATACTAGTTCTGGTTTGAACTCTGAGATAGACTCCCAATAGGGATACTTAAAGTAGGTTTAATTATATGTAAAGATTCACATAATTTAAGCCACGCATTATTATATTGCATTCCTGAATATTCAGAAGGTCAATAAACTTTTTCTTTGGTTGAGACATATTTCTATTACTGCACTGTTCACCTCTGTCACTAAGGTTTTTTAAAGGCTCTGAGGTCATTTGAAAGCTAGGCTGAGCTATACAATTTAAAACAAGGTGTACAGGGAACAGTCATTTACAGACAAGGAAATGACTAATTCGACTGGACTTCAACTTAGTTCAGTGGTATCTCTCAGAGATATTATTTCCTGTCAATGACTTTTAAGGATCCAAAAGTGCTGCAAGAAATTTGCTTCAGAAACACAATTTCAGTCTCTCTGAGAGGATACAGGCATCTCTGGAAATTTCAGAATCCCAAAGCAGAAAAAATAATTCAGCACAAAGAGTCCTTGGGTATACTATTCAGTAATTAACACCCATCCCGTTTTGGAAAACATGACAGACAATTGCCAATTCTGTGTTTGACTTACTGTATATATTTTGCAAGGATAAACTTCATAGGTAAGATTCTTTTTTACCACATTGGTGTGTCTGTGCATCTGTTTCCTTTGTTCTCTTGCTAATTAAGTTTTTTCCCCCAAAAAACAAGTCAGAAAACACGTGAGATGTTTTTCTTACATGTGTAAAGCAGTAAGGAGACTTCCAGGAAAAGTCTTAAAAAAAAATACAAATCACTAGTTCACAGAGTTTTAATGTAACCTGAAATTCCTAGAATGTTTTCAGAAATATTTCAGTGATGACTGGACTGATAACATTTATTGGCTCATCATTACACTACTTGTACACCATAATAGCAGATAACAAAAAACCAAGCTACTATTCCTCCTGGTGAACTTCTAGCCTAGTCCCACTCCCAAGAGCCTAGTGGCCTTGTTGGCAGAGCGAGTCACTCTAGTTACATTTTTTTCTCACAATCTTTAAGCCTTGCTCTGTCTGAAAGTCATAGCTCTCATTGCACTGGGAGTTATTTAACACATTGAAATATTTTGGTTAGAAAAATATTTATTTTCAATTCTTTCGTGTGTGGAAATTCCCGGTTCAAGAAGGACAGGGAACTGCTGAAGAGGGTACAGCAAAGGGCTACAAAGATGATTACGGGATTGAACACCTCTCTTATGGAGAAAGGCTGAGGGATTTGTGTCTTTTCAGTCTGGAAAAAAGATGACTGAGGGGGGATTTTATCAATGCTTATAAATATTAAAAGGGGGGGGGTGTCAGGAGGATGGGGCCACGATCTTTTCAGTGGTGCCCAGCAACAGAACAAGAGGTAATGGGCACAAACCTGAACATAGGAAGTTCCACCTAAACATGAGGAGGAGCTTCTTCTTTACTTCGAGGGTGGCAGAGCACTGGCACAGGCTGCCCAGAGAGGTGGTGGAGTCTCCATCTCTGGAGACATTCAAAACCCTCCTGGACGTGTTCCTGTCCAGCCTGGTCTAGGTGACCCTGCTCTGGCAGGGGGGTTGGACTAGATGATCTCCAGAGGTCCCTTCCAAGCCCTACCATTCTGTGATTTTGTGAAATTACCTTGGCTTATTTTCTTTTTTTTTTTTTTTAAATTCTAAAACTACAAGGTAGTCCCACAATTTGGCTTTCCTAGCTGCATGCCAACCCAACCTCAATAAGAAAGGTTGTGAGGGCTCCTCTGCTTTCCAGGATCCAGTGGACAGGGTGCTTTTCTGGTGTGCCAAGTTGGCCAGCTGCTCCACCGAAGGACAGCAGAGGACCAGAGGACACCAGAGCCTTCTCTTTGCCGTATAAGTCACATAATCACTATTCTAGTCGTCCAAATGAAGGAAATTATTTCAGGCACTGAACCCCACTTTCACAGAACACCTGCTACAGAGGTAGCTCCCGAAGCAAATACAGACACTGGTGCTAGGACAGCCAGGCATGAAATTCTGGTCTAGCTTTGGCATGACAGTGCAGGCGGTGGCAAACTCTGGTCTGAAAGCCTAATGTGTCCCCATACAGGGTCTAGAGCTCTTCAAGCTCCTTAATGCTCTTGGCAAATTTGGCCTGTGGGCTTTCAAGCATTGTTCCCACACCTGTCGCATCACCATGGGCCCTGTACTGAATGCCTGACATATTGGATGTTTCCTCACATGCACAGGCACACATGAGCATGCATGTGTCTGCATTTATTTTATCGTTTATTTATAAGCAAAAGTATCTTCAATGTAACTACATTATTAACCTGTTCTTTATACATTATGTAGAGACATAATAGCAAGGACAAGACTATAAGCAATACTTCAACAGGTTTGCTTAAGTCCATTTCTCTGTAAGCATGCATAAAACATGTGATGGCATGCTATAAAGACTTGGGAATTTTTAATGAGCGGGGTTTGTCAGATGACCTGAATCGAGACTGAACAAACTATGAAGAAGACGTGCAGCTAGCAGAGGCAGCCAAGAGGTGCCCATCTGCCAACCTGACCTCCTTTTGGGGCGGGGGTTACTGCTTGCCAGGGGGCTTGGAGCAACAACTGTACATGTCTGCCCCTTGGTACCATGCTATTCTTCCATGTTGACACTAGCAATAAGTCCAGGGGAGACCTGGAAAGTGTTGGTCATGGCTACATGGCTCTCATGGCAAGGATGAAAGGCTTGGGGGTCCACATGCACAAGGTTTTCTCCTCGATTCTGTCAATGAGGGGCTAGGGCTTCAGGAGGAGTGGACGGATACTGCAGCTCAGTGCCTGGTTGTGCATCTTATGTTGATGGGGCCTGTCTAGAAGAGCTAGGATCCAGCTGACCAAACAGAGCAACAGCATTTTTGCCAACAGGATGGGGAGAAGACCTTTAAAGTAGGAACAATGAGGGACAGAAATGATAAGCCACAGTCAAGAGAGGAAATGGTATACTGGGTTGGTAAGCAAAAGATGCAGGGTGACGTGCACAAGAGAGGCTTAATAAAAAAACTGGGGTCAAGGAGGCCCAGATCATATGTATGCAGATAAGGAAGTGCCAAGAGGACAGCAAAAAATTAAAAACTGTCTGAATTGCCAGACTCAGACGGTTGTGACCAATGGCACAAAGTCCAGGTGGAGGCTGGTCACAGGGGATCAGTACAATTGCCAATACTGTTTAGTACCCTCATTAATGGCCTGCATGTTGGGACAAAGTGCAGTCTGAGCAAGTTCACAGATGTTACCAAATGGGGACAAGTGGTTGATTCCCTAGGTGGGTGTGCTGCCATCCATGGTGACCTTCACAGGCTGGAGAAATGGGCAGAGTTACTGTATGAAATTCAGCAAAGACAAATGCAAAGTCCTGCATTTGTTATTCCTGGGGAGAAATAATACCAGGTACTTCGTGGCCAAGTGGCTGGGAAGCAGCTTGGTAGAACAGGGCCTGGGTGGTTGAGTGGACATCAAGATGACGATCAGTCGTTGTGGCAAAGGCGGCAAACAGCATCCTGGCCTGCTTTAGGCAAAGTGTCACCCCCAGGTGAAGGGAGGTGATCCTTCATTTATACTCAGCCCTGGTGAAACACCTTTGGAGTGATGGGTCCAGTTCTGGGCTCTTCATCACAAGAGAGACATGGGGATACCAGAGTGAGTCCAATGAAAAGCCACAAAGGAGCATCTCCCATACAAGGAGATGTTGAGAGAGCTGGGACTATTCAGCCTGGAGATGGGAAAGCTCAGAGGGATTTTGTTCATGTATAGAAATACCTGGCAGGGGGATTAAAGAAGAAGGAGCGAGACTCTGCTTGGTGGTGCCCAGTGACAGCACAAGAGGCAATGGGCACAAGCTGAAACATGGGGGATTCCTTTTAAACATAAGAAAAAACTTTCTTCCTCTGAGGGTGATCGGACACTGGCACAGTTTGCCCAGAGAGGCTGTGGAGGCTTTGCCTGTGGAGACATTCAAAACTTCACTGGAAACAGTCCTGGGCAACCTGCTCCAGCTGACCCTGCTCTGAGCACAATGGTTGGATGAGAAGATCTCCAGAGGCCCCTTTCGAACTCCACTACTCTGTGGTATGCCCATTTAAATCAAAAGATGCTAATTTTTTAGAAATGTGATCATTCAGAAAATGTTTTTAATATAGCCTTATGCCATATGACATTAATTTTGTCCTTATCATACCTGTGTGTGCTGATGTACATGTGATTTTTTTTTTTAGGCATGTATGGAAGCACCCATGCAGAAATCTCAGACAAAAGGAAAGACTGATGTGCTCGTAACTAATGCAAACACTTACACACACACACACACATATTTCATTAGACATTTTATTAGCTCATTTCTTCTCCTGAGTCTGTACACTGCCTAAGACAATGCAGCTCAAGCCTTGTTTGTTGTCTCTGTCCGATGATAAATAAAAATATGTGTTAGCTATAATGAAGGGTTAGACAACATCAGATACCTACAAATTACCCGTGGTTTTCAGATCAGACGAAGTACACTTCTTAGATGCACTAATGCAGCAGACTTTTTTTTTGCTAAAATCGAGAGTGATATTGAAAGGTACATTTTTGCATATTAAATGTTTTCATGACACCATTCTTGTTCAGTCAGTGAGAGTTTCCAGTTAATACCCCATACAGAAGTGAGAAAAAAAAATTATCTCATGCAATTTTTTACAGAATATCAAGCAATCCAGTCTCACTTGGCAGGGATTTTTCCACCAGCTAAGAAAGTATCCATTTTTGGGTCAGCAATGAATGACTTGTCTGCAGCAGGGGGCTTTTAATATTTCAGCTGAGTTCACCAGGCAGTGTGCTACTACAGTCTTTGACAATTACCAGAAGGAATGCAGAAACAGTCAAAGTGTCTGCTTCCCAGCACTTGCATGTGTAAAGACTTTCTAAAAAACACAGGTACTTGGAGCCCTGAATGCTTACTGTGGTACCAAGGAGAGGGAGGCAGAGAGCATGGTTTTCCTTCCTCTCTGTCCACATTTGCTATTTATTTGTGATTTCACCTCTTTTATAGTGTTTTCAGTTATGCTCCCTTCTCAGCTCCGTTTATTTTCTTCTCCTATGTTACAAGTGTTAGGTTTTTTTCTTCCTTTCTCCCCTTCTTCCCATTGTATCAACCTGCTTTAAACTAGGAATCTGCTAAAGTTCTGATTTTTATCTGGATCCTCTTTGGCCCTGATGCAACCTCTATACCTTTTTGACCATGATTTTGAAGCCCCTCTGTGACGCCACCTCACCACCTACTGTGGAAGGGATGATCCAGAAACAAATTGAAAGCTGATGCCTGCCCAGCTCTGCGCCCATGGTCTCTGCATGATGCTGAGACAGTGGTTGCATGTGGGAAGCTCCAGCACACAGAGCACCACAGTAAGAACAGTACTAAAAGACCACTTGGGGAAGAAAAAAAGAAGTGAGGACTTCAGGACTTCATGGAAAAGGGAGTCCTATGAGATTATGAGGAAAAAAGACAGCAGAAAGATGAAGAAAAAATGTCTGTGGGGAGCAGGGGTGTCTGTGGGGACATGTTTTGAGGAGGAAGAGAGATGTGAGTAGGCTGGGAACTAACAAAAAGAGTTATTCCCATCTGCCTTTCACCTGGTACTGAAAAAAGGTCCATGATATACTCTTAGGCATGTTGTCAGATGAAAAGTAACTCAGAATTAGAAGGGAGAATGATGACAGATTTACAACACAGTTATTAGAAATCCCAGCCAGAGCTTCAAGGAGCCATGGGCTAAAAATGAAGGGTAGCCATTGCTGACAGTAGCTAGATTTAGATTTGATACACTGTGGAGAGAAATGCCTGTTGGTCCTGAGCACAAGGTGGATTTCTTACTTCTTTGTGCCCTCTGGGTATCTCACTGGAAGAATGCCTGGTTGTTTCACAGTCGTTTCAATCAAGGTCTCGAACTTGTTGAGAATGTCCTTTCAAAACAGCAAAAAGGTGTAAAAGATCAAGGAAATCTTAACAAAGCTTTGGAGCTAAATGGGTAGTTTTAATTCCTCATGATGTCAATAATGTTCTCTGTAATTACAGCTGATACAGTAATAAAGATAAATGATAGTCAGCTAAAATTGTCTAGAAGGATAATTGTCTCCTTAAATCACACAAAGACAAGCATTTGCATGTGGCAAAATCCCAGTGTGTTCTTTAACAGTCGTGTCATTTGTGCTGATTTCCCAACAACTGTGCCAGCCTAATTGGTGTGGGTTTGGTTTTAAGTATACATATAAAAACGGTTGATCCAGACTCTGGTGGTTCATGCTGAGCCTGAATTTGTTTTATGCCACTTTCTGCAGGATGCCCAGGGAAGCTGAGCAGAGACCATCCCTTTTCTGTTTCAGGGTTAACACTCCTGGTCCAAGGCACCCAGAGGAACAGGCACAGGTTTACCCAGAGGCTGCTGGAAAGGTTTTCCTCCTTCCCAGTCTCGCAGTCAGCTTTGTGTGGCCCTGGGAAACACAGATTCCCATCCCAACTCTTCAGCCTCTCTCCAGCTCTTTAACCTCACACGCCAACTGCGAGACCCCAGGTAGGGCCACACGGGCCTTGCCACTTGGTATTACCTCCTTATAGAACCCACCACAAAACAGAGAGATCAAAGTTCCTTGGGGCTGCTTCCTTTCCCAAACGTGACCTTTTACTGGGAACACCAATGCCTTTCTTTGTACATTCAGTATCCAGTTGCTTAGTTAAGGAGCCAGCTAAATAATTTTTCCCCTTCAGAAAAGCTGAATTTTGGCAAACAGTGCAGTGAGTAGGGATATATCATATATCCCTATCATATCAAATGATAGGGATATACCCATATCATTTCTCTCCACAGGGTATCAAATCTAAATCTAATCATAGGGATATAGAAGCTGAGGAACTGTGGACTGCAGGAAGCTGTATGTATGACACCTTTGTGTAAAGGTGTGTTTGTGTATCTGTCTGTCATCTATCTACCTACCTACCTGTCTTTCTCTGCCTGTACCTATATTTGCATTTTCATTTCTGCTTAAGTTAAGTTTAGTGTGATCAGCAATCAGTAAATGCAAGTCACAGCTGACATTCAATGACCGAGCGCCTCTGAATTAAGCCTGAGACCAGCCCGTTGCAAAGAACTCTCATCTTACTTTGCAGAAGAAATAAACTAAATGCGACAGGAGCTCACAGGGGCAGAAAACTTTCAGTTGGTCTGGTTGGTATTAACCACCTCACTACCCCAGCATAATGAAACTCCATCAAATACAATGAAATTCTAGAAGTCCCAAGGATTATGTGCGCTGCCTCCTACAAAGCAGATTTGTAGTCTCCCTGACTGGTGAAAGCCAGTGGAAAAACTACTGTCTGCTGCTAATGGAAATTATCAACACCTTCTTCAAAGAAGCTAGCTTGTCAAGCTCCCTGAAAACAGCCATAGTTTCAAAAAGAATAAGTAAGTTAGAAAAGCCACATCACCCATTTCCCTATCTCCAGCCTGGGAAAATTGCCGAGAGGCAGAGAATGAAAAGCATGTGACATTGTTGGCCAAAAAGCGGATTCGCGACCGACGTGCAATTAACTAATCTCACACACTCAGGAGAGATACTGTGTTTTTTCAGGCCTGGGTGCTAGGTGAATTTTCCACGAGTCAAGCACACCCCATGCCAGTTTCTTTGTTATATTTATGCACAGAAGTCACAAGGTAGTAGACTCCCAGTTACAATGATTGGTTAGTAATTTCATTATAATTATAATATCTGCTGCGTCATTCTCTTCAATCACTGCGCTTGCGTGAAGGAAGGGTCTTCACCTGGGCACGGATCCTCTTTACCTGTGGGTGCGCTTTTTAGTATTATAACGAAGGCAGTTCGCTTCAGGACACCCTAAAACTAAGTCTTGTGCCAAGTTGGCCAGCTGGATAGTTATCTCTCCAGGTTGTCAAATAACTCATCCTATATACAATGAATCCCGTATGTTCCCTCTGGTTAAGGTCCAGAGAATAGGGACTTCAAACAACACAGCGTCCTGTTCGTTATTAGTTAATTAAGGCTGATATAACCAATACTATCATAAACTAACTTCTTAGGTCAGGATGCCCTGTATCAACACCTGCCACCATACTTCGTAACTGGGCTGAACTAGTCCTCAAGGTACTTTAGTATTACTTAGGAAAATGAATACCAATGACATCCTAAAGCTCCCATTGTTTGGCTCTCTGCAGCTCCAGAACCGCAGAGCATGAGTTACAGAGTCTCCACACCTGGAGTAATTGGCATTACCACGGTTTTAATTACTCCTCCTTAATAAAAGTCAGTGACTCACGGTAGGCAACAGTCTTTCTCGCCCAAATGTTCTTTTTTTTGTCTTTTCAAAACATAAAGATAATATTTGGGATTGTGATGGGGTGTTACGTGATGTTAGGTCCATGGAAGGCTGACGATGCTCTGCCATAGCCAGCTACGTCATAAGATTGCTTTTCTGTCAAGGAGGAATCATCAGCCATAGGCAAAGCCACAGACTCAGACTATCCACACCAGATTTAAATAATGCTACCTGCAAGAAAAGAGTGAACTAGCTGAAATACCATACTCCATTTCCATGTTTTCCTCTAGTTACAAGATTGGATAGAAATGTATGCATTTGACATTGATGCTAGCAGTGAAAAACGCCTTATTCTAATCACCAGCAGTAAAATTAATCTCATCTACTTTAAGCTGACTCAAAATAAAGTCGTGAGTTTAGCTAACCATCTAGGCTCCTGTATTCTGTGGAGATTTACAGCCATTTGTTAAAGGTGATTCATCCCACCCTGCGTATTCAGTAGAGGGTGCAATAATCACTCTTTAGAGGTGTTTGTCCTTCTCCCTTGGCTACAGCAGGAAGGTAAATGCTAGTTAGGCCAAATGATTAGCATTTCATTTGTAGGCAAGATTAATCCCACTTCATTTTAAAACTTCCCTGGCTCCAACATTCTTAATATCTTCCCCTGAATTCTGTCACATACTTTGCTATTGCCTGCAGTTGGAAATGAGGTGGGTTTCAAGCTCTCACACACAGAGGCAGACTCCTGTCTTGTGCTAACCTGTTGGAGCCACGTTAACCTTCCATCTCGACTTTCTCCTGGGTTCTAGTTTCTGACCATGGGTGGTTTGAAGCACAGATTTTACTTTTCAGTGATTACAATGAAATGGGTCCTACAGAAGTGCAAAGATATCCCAGGCAAGGTCCTAAGAGCCATGAGACTATTTTTTGATGAGGTACTGTTACTTAGGGGATTCACATTGAGAAGGGTGGTGACTTTCCTGCTGTTTTCAGGGCACAAAACTGAACCACGCGTATTTAAGGCCACGACCTATGTTGCAGGATTAAAAATGATGCTAGATAGAGACGGGATTTTTAAAATGAACAAGTTAGATGCCTGATGAAGAATGTCATAAAATGTGTGCAAATCTCTCTGCCTTCTGCCTCTCATCTTCTCTTCCTTTTCATTTTCAGCCCATGCAGAATTCTCAGTGTGTTTTAATAACATTTTTTTGCCTCCCAAATTCTGCCTTCAGTGAGAATCCACTTTGATCACGATAATCACCTGGATTTTTCAATAGTGGTACATTAAATTGCAATTGTGTACTACAGAGTTTGGGTTACAATTGTTGCTGATTTTTTGTGTAAATCTGGTGCTACCTACCATTATTGTGCAGCTCTGAGAGAAGTGAATCACTGACCCTTCCTAGGAGAGAGTCATATAACACAGCTTCAGGTTTCTGCTGCTGAGTTTTATAACAGTAGTAACGTAAGAATTTATTGCTGACCTGATAGGCAGGAAAAAATCTTGCCACTTAATAAAGCTATTAAACACTCTGATCTCTTACTTTCCCACGTAAGAGATCAAACTTACTGTATTACCCAAATTTCCCTGGCACTACTAGTCAGTATTTAATGCCATTGTACAGAATCGTATGGTTTGTCCATAGATTTTATAATCCTGGAAGATACTGTGTCTGGAAAGTGTTTTTATTGCAATTCAATACATCCTAGATATTACCATCAAAGATTAAACATCACTCTATCAACAGTGCTTGTTAGGGAACGACACCTGGCGTATTACAGCAAAGGTTATTATATTTCTCTTTCACAGTAGAAGTTTTTAAGTCTTAACAATGGACTGGCTTTTTATAGCTGAGATTAAAGCCGAGAATACGACAAGCAGAGAGAGGTGCTCGTCTGTTTATTGAATTATCTGATGATTTAAACAGTGGGGGAAAGGATAATTTTTCCACCAAAGCTTCTTTTTTTTTTTCCCCAACAATCATATATATAATGCCAAGTTCTAAAAAAATTATTCTTCTAAGAAATTTTCCACCTGCGTTTTTTCAGGTACACCTATTTCTCAAAAAGGGATTTTTGATTTGTTTTAATCTTGTATTGTGTCTTTTTATGTGCAGCTGAAACCAGATTAATTAAAAGTGAAATTAAGGTAAGGTTTATTTTTTTTAATACCATAATCCTGTTACATTAATCACTGGAACAATTTCAATATAAAAACTCTCCATCCACTGAAATCTTTAAATCCACCTTGAGTACACACTTAGGAGACACACTCACAGTGGAAAGTACTGGTGTAAACCACTGAATGAAATTAAGTGTTAATGCCAAGGGCGCTATAAGACCGTGGCTGGCTCCGAGAGGCACCGCCGTGAGCCTGGCTCAGCGCTGCTCCTGGGGAAGTGCTGCCGGGGGGGGGTCCCTGAGCCCACTCCTAAGCTAAAGCCACGCAAACAAAGAAAAGTGAAAACAAAGACGGGAGTGAGCCTGTAATGGTTAGTCCAGGACTTCAGAGAGAAATATTGATGTGGAGGCTGTAAAACCGGGTGGTGGTGGGAAGTAGAGGCAGATGACGGCAGCTCAGCAAGACAAAGGTTCAGCCACGCAATGAGGGATGGCACTTCCCTGCCTGACTGATGGCTACAGAGCCAGCAGAGCCTCCCCAGTGAGTGGTCAGCATATTAGTACTTATTAGCCAATAAATACACCCTGTGTACTCACAGACTGTGTATAGTCCTTCAAGTCTTTGCACAGGGTGAAAGATGCCCAGCTGATAGGTTCACTGTTACAGCCATGCTGATAACGCTCTAAGGGAGGCGGCTCCATAGCCGGCGCCCCATGGCATGCCCTGCCTGCCCCTGGCTGGCAGCTCCCCCCACCCCTGTCCCCCGAGCCAGCCTGCAGGTTGCCCTGGCATGCTCACAGGCAGTACCTGGTGTCCACCGAAGGGCTCGGTCCCGCTCCCGCTCGTTGCCACGCTCACAGGGTGTGCAAGGGGTGATCCCCCAGCCCAGGGGCTGGCCTCCAAGGCTGCCCTCCGCTGAAAACAGAGAAGGAGCCAGTCTTCCTCTCTGGACTTAAAATTAACAATCCAGCAGTCTAGACACCTATCTGCAGAAAACTTTTGTTTATTTAGGCAAAATATTAAAAGTAGGTAATATATACTGTGAATATATGCACATTTATTTACTGAATCTGTGCCCTGATTTACTAGTAGACTGGGGCAAAACTATGCCTCAAATGGTTTAAGACCTTCACCAAGGTCTTGCAGCACGTCCTCCTCCTGCTGGACGTAACCCACCCCACTCTGACTCTTCCCCTGGAAGCCGAAGCTGAGGCTTGTTACCTGTTACTTCACAGGGTACTGAGTGCTACCCTCAGAAAGGCGGGCAGCACCTGGCCTGCAGACCCTGAAAAAAAGAAGAGAAGCCTTCTCTAATTTAAACACATTCACAGTGAAACTAACGAGATTCTTAATAATTGGAACACATTTAAGATTGCTTGCCATGTCATAGGTGTTCATTGATCAGCAACCACAACATTTGCATGCTTTTGCAATTTTTAATATTAAATTAAAATTGATCTTTAACTTTTTCTGTTCTTTTTTTTTTTTTTTTTAAAGGCAAAGAAGAAATCTCCAAAACAGATTGGAAGTTAGATTAAATTCACTGATATAACTCTGGAAAAAATGTGAGGCTACAAATGTGTGGCTTTTTAAAAAGACGCTTATTTGGAAAAAAGTTGTTAAGTCTTGTTGCCAGGACACTTAAAAAATGTTTTTGTTTCGAATCTATTTTATGAAGACTTAGCTTGTATTTCACTGATGTGAATGGATGAGATGTCAGTTGGTTGAAGCATGGATGCACACATGGATAGACAAGACCCACAGTCTGGGAACACCATTTGTAAGCCTGCCTCAGCTGGAAAGTATGTGGCTCTGCTGGCACGGGAGTTATGTTGCAGCAAACCTGTTCACTTCTTCCATTTTGTCTCCTAACATTATATGTTAACTTGGGAGAGTCCAACGTTAACACAGCTCTACAGCTTCCAGACCACAATAGGCTTTTACGTGGCCAGTTTAAAAACTGGGCATTAAAAAGTGGCCATATCTAAAGGAACAAAATTTTGCGCGTAATGGGTCCTTGCCATACAGATGGTCTTCCTGCTAATGCTGAGGGCAACATGCCGCCATCACTAATTTTGATCCCCACACGTGTATGGCACGTGGGAGACAAGGCCCGTACTGTGAGGGCCATCAGAGTGCACGGAGGTCAGCAGGAGCCTGGGGTTGATGCCCCGGCAGTGGTACTGCTGCAGAAGATGGGTGTCTCCCTGGGGTCTCCAGGCTGTAAGCAGACGGGACGGACGGACAGGCAGGGATCTGGCAGCTTCATCCTGAGCAGAAGTGTGGCTGCCATTAGGGGTGCAGAAAGGGCACATTGCTTTTCTCAGTCAGAGCACCTGGTCCCCCCGGTGGATGCAAATCCATCCACCCCTCTGCAACATGTGCGGCGGAGAGCAGCATGGAGGCAGCACCAAACCTCTGGGCACTCCAGCCATTGCAGTAAGTGTCCTCCTGGGAGCAGAGAGATCTGGCCTTAAATGAATAAATCACATAACATAGACGGAGGAATTTGTGCCTTCTGCTGTATACTTCTTTGGGTGTGATAAAGGGTGTCTGTTAGCTTATTCTGTGTAAGTAAAAATAACTTAAACTGACTCTTTTCTTTTCCTTATGCATATTCTTTTCTGATTCTAAGATTTGCATCTTAGAATTCCCTATTTGCATCACAGTGCTGTCCTGATTCCCAATGGTATGAGATTTATTTTCATATGTTCTCTTTTCTTCCTAGATTAGACTAGTGATTTATTGTATCCACTAAGGACTTTTCTGAACTCAGACCAGTATGTGAATCGCCTTTCTTCGCTTCCTGACTTTTTTTTCAAAACTTGAGAGAACACCAGTAATTCAAATGCAAGTAGCAGTGCTGGGAATGGCTTCTGACTCACTGTAATTACTGGAGCAAAGGCAGTTAAATAGAGCTACTGATAAGTCTGCTAGAAGGAGGATATAGCAAAGGGAAAAGATTCTACTCCTCCTTCCCATTATACATAAAAATAACTGTATTCTAAAAGGGCAGGAAATAAAAAAAAAGGTGTTTTTTTTTTTTTCCTTTTAGCCTGAGCCTCAACATGATATGCCCAAGAGGGCCTACCAAAGCAGGGGATCAAAGTTCATCAGTAACATAAAACTGAACGAGCATTAGAAATTAAAATGACAAAATTAAGGTCAATTTATTTAGGTCAACCAAGAATGACCCAGTTGTTAACTATGGGACATTTTATGTGTCTGGAGTACCTTGCCTGCTGCTCTGGAGAAGCCGTATCTCCTATAGATCCTGTGGCACATCTACTAGCCCCCATAGATCTCTCCCATGCCCTGGGGTTTCTCGAATGGCACTAGATGCCTATGCTTAGGCACTACTGACTTACATGTTGGCATTTAGGTGTCTTAGGTTTGAACCAAATGTCTCATAAAATATGTTTCCTCTTTCATCTACTCTGAAATGATATTTTTTTGTTTGTTTTATACTGCATATAAAGATGGAGAAAGCATTTAGTTTTTGGAAAAAAGAATCAGGTAAATTTTTGTTAGAATAACAGTCATCATTGTCAGCTCTTTACGTGCCTGCTTATGTAAAATAAATTGGTAAGCACCTAGAAAATAACTTCAAAAATGAGTAGAAGCTAACATGCGTTTGTCAAGAACAAATATATCTGACAAATCTTATTTCCTTCTACAGTAGGGTAACCAGACCTGGGAAGAGACAAGAGGCAGTACTTGTCACATAGTACTCACTGAAGCTTCTGGCACTGTCTGCTGTGAGAATCTTAGAAACAAACAAGGGAAATGTTATCAGACTGAAACTACCTCAAGTAGGTATAAGAGTCGTTAGAAAAACTCTGCTCAGAAAGCAGCTGTCATTGAGTTCATTGTCACAATAGTGGCACTGCTGGGTATTCCCATCAGAGGAAGGGAGGGTCTGTCTCAGGCTGAACCCTTCTTGGTGAGCTCCCAGACACCCCAAAGAGGTGGAACAGAGGACATATTTATTACATTTGCAGCTGACACAAAGCCAGACTGTAAATTCATTGCAGCACAGGACTGAAAACAAACATGATCCTGACAAGGTGGGTTTAAAAAGAGACATGGCCCTGACAAGGTGAAGACAGACTGGAGGAAGCTCTCCTGAAGAGTCCACGGGGACTGCAGTGACTGTGACGGGTATGTTAGTCAACATGGCCATGGTGTCATGAGAAAGGCAAGCGCTATATTGGGGTCTGAAAACTTGAAAGGTGATTGTGTTTATCCTTCTGCTCCAAACAGCTGCTGAAGACTTGCGCTGAATTTTGTATCCAGTTTTGGGCACTGCCTTTGTTGTAAAAGCAATGTAGATCAGCTGAAAAGAATCCACAAGGAAGCAATATAAATGATGACAAATCTTGAAAAAACATGATTTGTGGGGAAAGACTGACTCATCTAGGGACTTTAAACTTAAAACAAAAGAAAAAAACCCATAGGGGATGTGGTGTCAGTCTTCAAGCACAGCAGGCGAAACATTGCCTAACTGCTGTATTTGGATGTTTATGGCTCTTGGTGTCAGAATTAGCTTCAGTTAAGCTCATTCGGTAGGCCCATGTGTGCTCCAGTTAAACCTCTTTACTTGTTTGATATGCCACAACACCATAATGGCGTTCAAGAGACACTCTGAGAAGGGCAAGGATGCTCTATTCGGCATTCTCAACACTTGGGCCTGGCCCAGCCCTGCCTGGGAGAGCTGATGGGACACCAGCACAGGCCTGTGATGGTTGCAGGCAAACTGAATTCACCAAGAGTTTCCCTTGACTAAAATGATTATAAAGCGTGGTAATCCAAGGAATTATTAACTGTGTATCATGTCATGTCTCTGCTGGGAGAAAAGTGTGGAGTTTATAAATCTTGCATTGTGCTTGGCTCACGTACTTCATATTCTTTTCATTTTTCAGTAATAAAAGGTGACTGATTATTCGGTAATAAAAGATGTGATTCTTCTAAGCACGAGCTCGATGAGCAGTTCTGAGTAAGATTAGATAGGGCATCTCTGAGGCAAGGCTGTGGGAATGTGGTGGAAAACTGTCTTTCAGCCAAAAGTGAAATTAAACATTTTTTTAATACTACTGTCTGGAATTTGTGACTCAGAGATAATCCCACAACTATGTTGATTCAGAGAGAAAGCAAGAAGTCCTCTGAAATTCATTTTACTCATCTTGCCCACAGCTCATTAATCCCAGTAAAACCCCTCTTTGTTCTCTCCCTTGCCTGTGCACCTCTCAAATTTAGCTTTGCTGTTATTACCTTTGACTTCAATAGTTCTACACCACAAAATAATCTTGCTCCAGAACCATTTCAGTTTCTATGAAAATACGGGGAGGAGAAAGCTCCCATGAATAGGGAAGAGTGGCTTGGTTTCAGGGAGACAAATTGACCTAACGTGAGGGTGTGAGCCTGGGAGCCCTTCCCTTCCCCGTGCCATGAAGGCTACTGTCCTTGGTCATAAAAAGTCAGGAAAATCCACCCATGTGTTGACCTGATGTTTTTTCTCCCTACAGCTTTCACTGTTTTCCTCAAGGCTATCGTTGGGAGAAAATTCTGGAAAGGTGCCTCCAGCTGCGTATGACCTGTGATTTCTCTTCAATGGGAATTCCTCGGTGAGGCAGTGATTCATGAACAAATTGGTAGTCTGTTGGCCATTATTTTAAATTGAGATTAGATAAGGTTTAACTACCACTTTTACTTTTGTTCAACTCGATTTTGCCCAAACTAAAACCGTTACTGAAAGTCACAGGTTTACTTTAGCAGAAATTAAGAGGTAGAGTTAACATTCTTTATTACAAAAATCAAGACACATTCATACAATCCAAAACTTGCTAATAAATTGTTATTTCTTTTCATGTCCACAATTTCCTTAGCCTGGTAAAAGAAAATCACCAACAGATGGCCAAAGCACCATCTTTTATAACCCAAATCATCTAGATTACACATTCATTTATATATATCCCACAATACATCTTCAGTATCTTATTCCAATAACTAAACATAAGTTCATTTACATTTACATTTACATAAATTCCATATTTTAACATCACTCGGAGCACAACAACCTTACAAAAAATTTGTCAAAATCCATTTGGATTACAGTGACTATGGTTACATTTCATTAACATCCTTGATAGTGAGACCTCACCAGTGCCTTGGCAAAACTTCCTCATCATCCAGCATCAAACGTCCTCACCACCCTTCAGACACATTCCATTCCAGCATCTCAGCACAAAAACATCCATCATTGCTTTTAATCACTTAACCAGCACCTGCTTCTGTGTAAAAGACAAATCAGCCCTACATCTGTCATATCAAACCACCGAGCTCCCAAACCTAGAGGCCTCACAGGGACACAGTACCCACCAAGTTATATTATTTACCAAAAACCTTGGTAGGGTCAACTAGTGGCTCCGCATTCCCACCATGCTATTGGAAGGATTAAGAAATAAGGAGGTAAGGCCTTGCTTGCACATGAATCAGGATTGTAGGCTGACTGAGTTTTAGGCAGCAGAAACGAAGGAACATTTGGTTCAAATAGTGAAAATCAACAAAAGTCGTGAAGCAATTTACCACAACCAGTGAAAATAAGTTATGGTTTAAAAGCTGTTTCCATTTCAATAATCATTGAGGTTACAAATCACAAAGGTAAGGAGAAAGACTGTCCTTTCACAAATTTTTCATGCTGTGTTGTTTCCTGCTGTTGGATATTTTGAATTTATTTTTCTTGCTTTGGTTTTATTTCAGTTCCTTTATTTTCTGGTGCTGTCTCTGACTCCAAGAGCCCTAACCAGGGTGGGACAGTGCAGTTTCACAAGCTATTCCCATAGTGTCTGCAAATAGAAATCCTCAGGCTGGTCCCTCCAAAGTACACCAGACTACCTCAGTCCTGTCCATATTCCACTTTTCACTGTGACTTGAACCCCATTAAATCCCTCTTTGCCAAGCCTTTTCCAAAATATTTGCCTAGTTTGGGTGATTTTCTATCAGTTTTCCTTACTTATCCTTCCTGGAGCGCTAATCCTTTTCCCATCAGAAAGTGCTTCCTGCAGAAACTCTCACCTTTTATTTGAGCAATTATTTTTCTATCAGCCTGAAGAGCATCAACAGTCTTCACTGTAACATTTCTCCATCCTGAGTCATTTCCTTCCCTTTTACAAAGAACAAGCAGTTAACAATACTTTGCATGTGAAGGGTTTTTTCAACTATGCACTCTCTTAACCCAAAGGATGAATCATACCTCACCACAGTATCATTAGATAAATACTCATGCTGTTTAGAAATAGATAAAAGGAAACCTCTGAAAGTAACCTATACAGTGTAGAGAGGTGAGTCTAAGATAAAACCCTAGAAAAAGGGATATTTACATCCATCCACAGAGTATTTTTCTCTCCCCATTAAGATTTTCTGGACGGTAGCCATCCAAAACAATCTGCCATGAATATCAAAAAGACTCTGAGTTATCCTTCAGAGAACCAGCCCTATTTCCTTTGCAGAAGATGCAAATAAATTACACAGTAAAATAAGTACTTTTGACCTCAGCATCCAACTTACATGTTAAAGAGCCAGCCCTTCTCAGCTATCTTTTATACGTTCCTTTTAACTTCTAATTGTTGGCTACTTTTCCATTAGAAGTTAATTATGTTGATGAGCTCTTGATTCCAAAACCTGTCTGGCACTGTGAGTGTAATACTTGTACTCAGTCTATCATACCTATATAGGCTTACTATTGTGAGGAAAGAATGATGCAGCCATGTCAACTGGTATCTAGCTATTCTACCTTTGACACAATCTTATAGTTACATGTTGAATTCAGGAAGCGCCAGGGGAGATATGATTGTGACATCTATTAAAACAAACTTTAAGAATAATGACAGAACAGTGCTAACTCTTAATAGATAGCATTTTGCAGCATTGGATAACCTACTCAGTTTGCAGGCTAAATTACTTGTGCGCACGTACACGTGATCAATGCAATAGAATGCCTACACGCGCACATAATCTCCAAGATGGTTTGCTGTAATGTTCAAACACACGCATTTTCATTCATTGACTTTGCCTGGATGGCCATTTTCCTGAAGCATTATTATAAATTACTTGCTTTGAAAAAACAAGGGCTCAGTGACTAGAACAGTCTCTGGTTAGGGGAAATATCTACATTTAATATGACTTTGATTTACAGTGTTTCACCTTGTCCATATTTAAGCGGTGAAATCTGGGCTTCACTGAGGCCAATGAAAAATTGCCTGCTTACTTCATCACAGCAAGGATTTTAAGTCAGATGCTGTCTGTAAATTTCTGTATTTACTCTATGGATTTACTCTATAATCACCACTATAAAAATGTCAATATCCCATTTGATAAATATATAGAGCGATAGTCACTTGATCTGTACATCTTAGCTGCCTGTGACTCCTCACATAACCAATGCTGAAAGATCAGTCATGGAGTGAGATTCTTCCTGTTCCAAGTCAGTTTTCTAGGATAACTGGGATGAATAAACCCCTGGAGATGCTATTTGCTTCCCATTCATTTTAGACGATGCCTACAAAATATGCTTAGGCCTAGTCGACAAATATTTGGGCATTTGGATTGAAGGGAGATCAATCTCACCCACAAAGATTTGTCTTAGAAACAGCAAGGTTCCTTTCTTCCTCCTGCTGTCCTGTGAAGTGACCTTCTCAATTTCTATTGACTTAACTGTCCATAAACTGGTTGACCGCATTTATTCTCATACCAATATTGACTTTTATTTAAAACTGTTATTCTCCTTTCCTGGTGCTGTCCCTAATCATATGTTTACAGATACAACAACCTTTTCTTCCTTCAGCCATCAATTGCTAGTCTAAATACGCCACATACGCATCTCCCCTTCTAACTTAGGGCTCCCCCTTGGCTTTCCCTTATGAAGATCCTTTCTCTGATCCTGTGTTACTGAATATCATCTTTCTTGACAATGGTGGACCAGAACTTTTGCAGTCTTCCAGATGAGCTTCTACCAGACTCAATGCACCATGGTAGCAACCCTTTCTGGTTTTACCTTCCCAGGTTCATTCCCCAGTTATTTTATTTCTGTCTTCAACTTCTATCTTTCATTGTCAGAGTTCCTGTCATGATAAACCTTCCATTTTGTTTCTGTTACTATTAGAATATCTGATTAAAAATAGGTCAGAGATGAAACAGTTGTAACAAATAACAATTTTGCACATGCAGGTTTGGTTTCCTCGTTTTGTATTTTTGTTGTTTTGACCATGAAGACCAGTGGTATGAGCCTTCATGCAGTGGAATTTGACAATTTTTTTCTTCCCACATGTCAAGCTTCTAAGAGAGTGGGGAGGAAAACATGGAACTATGTTTTTATGTTCTTGAAAAAAACTACTTGCCTACAAGCACTACCAAACATAGAGCATAAGGAGGTGGCTTTGCATGCCTTCATGGAAACATGGAAAAATACATCACAGCCTTCTTACCCAGACCTTCCTATGAGGATGAATGCTGCTTAAAATTTTCTCCTTGAGCCTTTTGGGCATGCCTGTAGAAGATGTGTCAACTTCACACCCTGCCCTGCAGCAGATTCCCCTTGCATTTTCTTTCTATAGCGGAAGCTGGGGAAGATACTGGAAGTCTGATTCTTGCTAGTGGAGATAGTTTAAGCTCTCTTTCTGTGGTGTCAGCTTCCTTAGCCAGAGGAGCCGGCTTAAAGCTTCATAACATCATTCTGTTGCCACACAAGATGTGGAGACAATGGCCAACCTGTGGCCTCACTGTTCCTACCATAAGAAAGCTCAGGGAAGCATTAGAGCTGAAGACATTTAAGAACTGGCTTGCTTTTCCTTTTCCTTTTGGGGAAGCAGGAAAAATTGGGCCAATGGGAGCACTTTTAGGGAAAGTTGTACCCCCACACCCACCAGTCAGCATGATTTCCAGAGCTTTTGAATTCCACAGACAGATAAAAGGTTGTCAGGACCTAGGGTTATAGTACTTCTGTGTGCATAAGAACCAGCACAATTGCAGGTGCTTTATACCAAATCCATAAAAATATTTTCCTGTCCCTGTACCAAATTGCAGCTTTGTAGCTGGAAAAAATGACGTCTATTCCCACATCTACAAAAAATTAGTCACTTTTTTTGTTTTGTTTCTTCTTGCACAGTTAAAAATACATGAAAGCATTCATAACTTGATGGTAATTCAGCCTTGAAACTGGCTAATGGCTTATTCAGGCTCCAAGAGTGGTGAGAACTCTGTACTTGCTCCTACTAAATTTATTCATCCTGAGAGATTTCCAAGCAACACTAATATGGAGCACTGACTTCATAAGAACAGAAAGACAAAGCGTTCCTGTTTCATCCTCTCCATGGAGGGATGCAGGAAGGCAGTATCAGGATTCTAATAAGAAAGGATGGTTTGGGTACAGTTGCTTGAATTATTGATTGTGAATAAATAACTTTTTTTTTTCTGTTGTTCTTTTTGTACATATCATTCAAAGATTTATCCTAATTTCCTGAATTGGTCTTGTATTTGTAAGAATTTACAGTACAACTAGGGGCACTTTCTTAATAATACTTCCTGTTTGTCTAAATATATGCAATGCAGGAATGCTATGACCCAACTGTAACGAGAGAAACAACACCAACTATTAATTTTACAGAATAGAGTCTTGTTTTTCAATTGTTTCAGCCCCTGTGCTACTTTGTACTGACCATTATTCATGCACATGCCAAGACTGAATTCAGTTGAGTTTCTCTCTCTTCACCTACATGAATAACTTCAATTAGGATTAATGGAAACTATGTTTGTGAGCAGTATTATGCTGTTCTGAACTCGATCTGCACGTGTATTTGTTCTCTTGGTCCTGTTGTTCCTCACCTCTACCCTCTGCCATAAGCTACTGACACTATATTGGCAATGTTCTTTTCCAAGGTAGTTTGACAAAACACCTAACAGTCAGAAAAAAAGCCGAAACATTTTCAACTTCAACGGATATTCAATGAGCATATGGATGTAACCTGTAACTTGAAGAAATTAAAAGGATATTTTACTGTTTGTATAAGGAACAAATCTTCATTTGCTAATTTCTAGTTCTGGGCTGGGTCTACCACTGGTTGTAATCACCAGTCATGATTCACCAGAGGGACCTTCCACCTCGTCTCACACACACACATGTATCTGGGTGAACCTATTTCATACTCAGTTTGGCCATCACTACTAGCACAGACAAGACGACAGAAATACAGATCAAATTGCCCATTGCCAGTGTTCTCGCTGTGCTTAGCACTGCCTTCACACCTGCCATAGGGAGGACTTTTTCCCAGTTCCATAAGGACTTAGACCCTATGCTTCCCGAAAGAGACACATACGTCCAGGCTGGGAACTACTGCTAGAGAGGACACACGGTATTTAAAAATGAAAAAAACCAAACTAGACGACCTGACTTTAATGAGGTTGAATATATATATATATATTTTGCTATTAAAGGTGACTTGTTCCAGGGTTATCCTAAAATAATCAACTATTCCTCTGCTTGTGCTCCTTAATCAGGCCTCATAACATTGTTTTAATTAGAGAGGAATACTATTAAGCCCAGAATAATGAAACCAAATAATTCAGTAATTGTAGAAGAGTGACAGGCTTATCTGCATTCCTTCTTCAACTTCTACTTCAAAAATATTATCAACTTTCAAGCTGCCATATTGCAATAGTATTTTGACTACTCATTTCATTATCTGTGAGCCTCCTGAAAAAGATAATTTTCAGGGAGTAAAAAATAAATCCAACTTTTTAAAACACACACTTCTTGCTACTCTAATATTTAAAATCTGAAAATGAGCCTGAAAGCAGAAAAGAAAGGTGAAGAAATGGAAGGATAACAGAGAAATATTTTCAAGTGGAATAGTTTCTTCTCCATATAAAATAAAAATGAAAACTTTCCCATCCTCTTGTGTGGCAATTGGCTGTCATTCTTTAAATGCTTCAGTGATCTAAACAGCTATAGCTTTTTCCCCCTTCTCAATGATTAACGTTATGCAAAATACAAAGCCTCCATTTGCTGTCTTTCAAAGGCTCGATTAGAAGCTGCTCTATCAATTCATGGATTTTCAGGAATACTCCAAATTACTATGCATCTGTGTGTATTAAAAAGAAATGTGGTGACATTCCTTGAGATGAAACATCTTCATACATTCAAATAATTATATAAATAAGGAAAAACAGTTAGAGGAAGTAGACTTCTAAACTTCTTTAGTTATTATCCATTTCTAAATGGAAGTCCAAGAACAATAGTCTTATGTTGCAGCATTATATCATAACTTATGTATCTGCCGTTCTCATGATTTTTATAAAAGCAACACAGCACCTGCTAAGAGAATTGTTCCCACCCTGCTTGGAGGAAACAGCAAAGCATTGCCTGAACAATTCACCCAAGAAGAATGTTATTGAACCATACATTTTAAAAGAACCATACATTTTAAAACACACCTGTGTTGGCCTTGGGAAACAGTTCATGAGAAACTGCAGTTTTTCTAGCAGCTAATGTGCTTTCTCCAAAGACATGATTTAATAGGAATGCTGAGCTGTTCGCACAGGGGCTCCTGCTTCACTCGGGTTTGACCCTTCGGAAACTGAAGATTCATGGGCTTGTACCTACCTCTATGTAAATCAGAACTATCGCCTTTGAAGTCAACAGATGTAAAAATCTGGGTAAATAAAGGAGAATCAAGGCCCGGGGCTGTCATCCCTGCCCTGCTGCCTTTATTCAGGTTAGGATTTCAAACATATAATTGCAATATTTTTTTCCTGTCATTTGGGAATGTGGATTGGGGCTGAGCCGTAACAAAAGGAAGAAGAGGTGCTGACTTGCTTTGCAGAGCTGTGGCACCAGTGCCAGGGCACCAGCGCCAGGGCAGGTTTCCATCTGTCCTGCCACTCCGAATGATCTCCCTCAGCACTGCTCCAGAACTCCCTCTTCTGCTACCTCCGTCCCTCTCTCAGGCAGCAGTAATAGTGACACTGTTGATCACACTGTAGGAGAATAAGACTAAAAAAAGTAGACTTCATGCCTGCCTAATACATTGTCATGCTTCTAAACCAGAACTGTCTCAATGCTGATGGTATTCAAGCCCGTACCTTTCCTATATCATCTTCATAAAATATATGAGCCTCTCACCGTGAACAGGTATCACCATTTGTGTTAGTGTTCCTTACTCAAAGCAAGATGAAACCCACCTGGGAAAGTTAAATACTTTGTCAATAGCTCAACATCATTCCACACATTGGAGGTGATGTTGCAAACATTACGGTTGCAGTTAATGGGTTCAGAGGCACGTAACACTGTAGGGCTTGCCAAAATAAGGAACACGATGAAAGATTATCTTGCAGTCTGCAACATGGTCTGCACTTGAATCAGAAAACCAATTAAAAATATATATTAAAGAAACAGCATATTCCACTCCAACAGTGGAGTTAATGCAAAAGCTTAACTCACAAGAAAATACTTGCACCTGTACTGTTCACCTCTCACATGAATGACAAATCAGTCCATCCTGGCACAGAGATTTATGCACGCAGATGCCTTAAGCCTCCTGGTCCAAACTAAGAGTCTCACCCACACTGAAGCATTGTTAACTTCATTGCTCTTTAGTCTCTTAATTTTTTTGGTATGAAAATCAACTGCTAAATCAAAGGTTAAAAGGTAAAGAGAGAGTTTTTTCCACTTCAGAAAGCACAACAAAAACGAATAGCTCAGCATAATCTAGAACATCCACCATCAGCACTTGGGAGTGACCAGGGCTTTTCTCCATGTGGAGAAGACAAAGATTAAGGCCGAAGTTCAGAACACTATGCCGAACATGCTCATTTCTAAATGGGCAACCAACCAAATAACGCAAGAAAATACTACATTCTATATTCCTATATCTGAATACACACTTCCACTACTGGAAAGATCAGTATGTGAAAACACATTAGAGATGGTGTTACAAGAAAATTGCCAGTACATCACTACACAAGCAATCTGTGCACATTTTTTGTTTACCACCAGCTTCCCAAAGCTGCCCCGCTGATGACCTTCCAGGCCAAGTGTGCCCTGGCCAGTTACTAAAGTGGCTCAGTGTGTACTTTCTGTATGGTTTCAACGTTTTTTCACTCCTAAACCAGAAATAAAGCCAGCGTTTCCAATTAAAACGAATAGCCTCCATTTTGGTGACACAGATAAGAGCCACTAGCAGTTCTCACTTTGTTTTGGCTTATCTGGAATTTGTGCTGCTGCAACTAAAAGCAGAATCTGGGAACTACTAGACATCTGCTTTATCCGAATAATTAAGAAGGAAATACTTATACTGCGTTCGATGTCAAATAATAATTTAATGAAATCTCCCACAGCCAATAGTTCTGCATGGTGCTATAAATGCTGGCCATCTCAAAATGAACTGGTTAAAGAGCTGACACTTTAGTTTGTGCTGTCAATAGTGTCCTGTTGCGTTTTCTAACATGGAAAGAATATAGTCTTTGCAATTAAGATGCGTGATTAAAACAGATGATGCACACCGCTGTTTAGTGACCTACTATTGCTAATATAATGAAGAACGTGCATGTGTTTTCACCTGTACTTGCAGATTTCCAGCTTTTCACAGTGTACCCACACCTGAAGGATTTTTATGCTTCCTACCCTTGGGACCCGCTGCTCAGTGGGGGTCTCTTCGCTGAGCAATTGAGAAATGGGGTGCTCAAAACAGACAAAGAATAAATTCATGGCAGAAAACGCAGCAACTTTGGTGCTCTCTGAAAGTCAACAATGGGAAACCGCTGTGGGCTGGAGATGGTCTGCTAAATGATTTATGACATTCAGCCCATTCCTGAATGATTTTTTCCCCATTAGACGTGCATTAACACATGAGAGCCTAACACATGGCAAATCTTATCTGGCCTCAAAGAGAAAAAAATACCCCACCGACTCACTACCTCAAGCTTTGACTACTCTGAGCTGATGCTACTGTCTTCTAAAGAGACTGTGCTATAGTTTGCTCTAACTCTGCTGAATCCCAGCTTGGATTCTAAATGCACCTTTGAAACAATCATACCAACACATGCTTGATCTACTACATTCATTGCTTGCATCTCAGCAGACTATTCCTCAAAAATCTGCCTTTGTTATACAATGCTACCTCACTCCTAGTCACAAAATTTTCAAAAGTCAGGGAAACCCCCTCATCTAAGACTGCACACTACGATAAAGTACCATGGTTTATTTTTACATGAGGATTACCGTTCCCACAGGTTTAAATTGATTACTATGGACCATGCAAAATGCCACAGACCACAGAAGCTACATTTTTGAATGGATGTTTTTATTGATTAATCAGGCATTGAATCAAGTATTGTAAAATAAACAGATTTTGTTTGTTAAAAAATGTCCAGAAGAATACCATTCATAGCAAACTTGTTTCCTCATAGTCATACACAATATGAAATTGTTCAAGAAACAAGGAAAAAAGGAACACCTGACTAATTACTGTCAGTTTGTGTGTATATATATGTATGTGTGCATATACATAAATTACACACTGTTTGTGCATATACTGGTGTGTGTGTACCCATACATATGTGTACATATATACACAAACATATATGCACAAAGACTACTGACTGAATTAATAGTCCACTGGAGAAATGTGGTTTAGCTCCAAATGAAGTATTCTGTGTTAAAATAAAAATGATACAGCAAGGCCTGTAGATAACAGACCATTATTTTCCCATTGGCTAAAACAATGATCTGTCTTTAGGCTCACGGTCTATCTTTACAATGAAAATATGTGAGATCATTTGGGATCTTTCCAAATTTATGGTATCACTTCCATCCAGCTCAATCTCTGCCAACTTTGTATAGCCAAACACTGAACAGTGTTTTCAGTTTGTCCACTACTGAAATCAGCTTCTAGAGTTAATATTTCTGGCAAAAGAGAAGATACACAGCCTTGCTACACGTACTTTGGTAATACACCCTTTCCTTTTAGGCAGAAACTCGGCAATAATCCTACACTAAAACTTCTTTCCTCCTGTGTCTTTTTATCATTGCTTTGCATCAGTCATGTCCTGTCAACTCATTATAATAATTTTCATGCCATCTCAGCTACCTCCCAAACATCCCAGGCCAGATCATCTGAGCAATGTATATCAGATTGTGTTGGTAACGTTGTGCTCTAATTATAAAATGTAATGTTTGGGAAATTTACATTTTCATTTTTGAGGGCATACATTTCTTGATTATTAAAGACACTATGATAAACACTGCAGTTCACTATATGTACACATTTTCTCTTATTTATATCAACTCTGGAAAGATCAGTGGCTCCTACCCGTGAACGATAGGATGCCGCCCCAGCTGAAAAACCCATAATACCAGCAATTTACTGCCAGACTTTTCTCCGTTTAATTCAGCAGTTAGCATGACATGTAAAGGGAAATCAAAGGAACATGGATAGGTGTTTATTTCCTATTAAAAAAAGGAAAAACCCAAATAGGCATGAATGTATTCCTCATCTTGCTCATAAGTTTTCTACATCATCATAAGGCAAACTGTAGTACGGCTTTGTACCTAGAGAATCAGTATTTAAAAAATCTGAAGCTGAGCTCGGGACCATCTTCCATTTGGCACCCGTTAGTGAACAAAGTGCATTAAGGCATCCTTTTGAAAAGACACCTAAAGCATGGTTATAAATTACTGAGCAAATCTTTTCTTAAAGCTGATATTCCATTCATCCTTTTTCTATGCAGGCAGATTTTCACTCCTTGCATAGTAACAACAAAACACTGTAGGAAAACCATTCCTTTAAAGTTGCCCTATGCCTCAAGCATCTCCCAAAATGATCATTTATACATAAGCTTTGTAGTAATTACAAAGGGCTTCTATTCTGTAGAAGGAAAAGAGAAAAAAATGCACCTGATTCAACTTTGAGATAAAGTAGGTACAAATCCTATTGCCTTCACTGAAGATCATCCCCCAACACCAGGATGAATATAGGGCCTGCCTGTGCAGATTCCTACTGAACACTTGTTATTTACTCCTCATTCACAACGAGAGCTGTGCTTTCCCAAACAACCTAGGACAATGATAACTATGAGCAAACCCCGGCTGCAGTGTTTCCCCGTACAGTACATGTAAAACAGATTTCCTTGCTTTGTGATAGAGACTACATAGTGTATGACAATGAAACATTTGTATTTAATTTAAAAGGCATGGTAAAGTGGCGCATGTCTCACTTCCGAGTTGTTGGCTGGGCTTGCTATGTTGAACCTTGCAAAATCAGCAATAAGCATTCACATGTCTACCATCAGAACCGTGACATCTTCTATTACAATCAATCCTTAAATGATGCCGTGCTTTATCAAATTAGTTTACAGTCAGACCTTGGATTGGCTGCTCTTCTCCAGTGCTGCTGATTTTCCGAGATGGTATCAGTCTTTCACATCCTCAGTGATTCTACAATGTTTCTTAACGACGAAGCACTGGTAGATGGGAACGTTGCCATCAATAAAATAAATCGCTAGATGATTTTTCCACTCACATTTCTAGGAGATATTCCACATGTTTTTTATGAACAGAGAGAGCACTGCTCTGTGAACAGAGGTAAATTAAAATTTCTTCTTTTGCTCTGTTGGCTAGCTCCACTTCCTCGCTTGTTTATTTTTGTTCTTTTTGGTCTGCACACTCCCATGTGGAAAGTAGAAATTAGGAGATCTTGCACTCAACAAGACTGGTAATGAGAGTGCTAATATTGGCATGAATAAAACCTGCTGTACACTGACTTGTCCACCGCACAGCTTTCATCCTTCCAATTTCCTGCTTTTATCCTCTGTAAAATAAAATGATGTAAAGGGCTGATGAAAACTTAGTTAATAGGACCATCAATGTGCAAAACAAATAAGTCCTTTTCCAGGTGTCCAAACCATGCTTTCCCTTCTCTCTCTTTGTTTTGTTTTGTTTTGTTTTGTTTTTTTTATAAATAATTTATAAATCTTCCTGTAAGAGACTAAATACAAAACCAACCAAACAAAACCAACTGCAAAAGAAAGTTCTAAGAAATTATTAAAGCCACTTCTTGTCCTTCCATACAAAGTACACAGAAAAGAGATGTTCTCCCCTTTTCAGTTCTGGCCGGATTTGGCAGTGACAGCCAGGATGCCACATGGTCCACCAGCTCCGGGCAAGCTCCTGTGGGCTGGCTGCCCTGGGTAGATGCGTCGTCCTACCTTTTGGCTTTTAGCAGTCACGCAAGCTGCTCGGAGGAGTCTAGGTGGTCAGGGATAGGTAAGCCAGTTATAATGGTCAAACACTTATTCCACACAGTGAATGTGGGGCACACCGGCTGCCCAAATGTAATGTCAAAGGTGTAAAGGTGTAGGGAGTTCAAAGCATCATAAAAAGCAAGGGAACCGTTGTCATAGTCCAGCAAAATCCCCACCCGCCGGAGGTGAGGCGCTGGTTCGATGGGGATTTCTTTGCTGTTGTGCCGCACCACCCACGTGTTATTGCAGCGGCAAAGCACCCAGGAGGCAGAATTCTTCCCGATCCACTCGTGCTTCGGTGCTGATTTGTAAGAAATGCCAATGGCATACCTGCAAAACAAAAAACAACTCAAGGAAACAAATGCTTCCTGCCACGTTGGTCCCTTGGTGAAGTCCAATGTTAGCCCAGAGGACTCACTGGAATGCCCTAGCCTCTTACTTCTGCTGGTTAAGTTCTAATTAAGTGATGTTTCACCACAATATCTGCACAGGCTTAATCAATGTTTTTCCCCATCTCTCTTTTTTCGTGTCTGAGAGGTCAGGAAAACTTTATTGTTCCTCACCTTTTTTACAGTTTGGCTGTTAATGGTAATTCTTTTGAGTACTCACCTCCGGTATTCAAAAGGAAAATTGTTGAATACTCGGCAACTCAGAGTTTAAACCAGTGGGCCTCAAATTTCCACTTCCAAACAGATGAATACAGAGGAATTCATTGATTTTAACACAGATTGCTATCTGTCAGCTAATCTGATCTCTCCTTGCTCCTTTAATATATGGCCCAAAAGAAGGAATGCAAGAGTAAATGTCAAAGGACACATTAAAACCCCCCATTTTTGCCATTCCCAAATATGTTTTGCCAGATGCTGGTGTGGTTTTTAAATTCAAATAAGTGTTTTTGAGACTGGGTTTTGGGCCAAGTGAAGCAATTGTAGGTGAAGACATTTGCTCTGCAAACCATAATTTATGGTAAGATGTGCAGGGTAAAAGGATTGTGAAAATGTTCTCATTAATGGACACCGAAGGCAAATACCTGATTTCTCATATATAACAGAAATGTAGAAGTTCCTCACGTTCTAGAGACACTGCAGTATTTGTTGGACTTTCAACCAACAGAGATTAATATGCCATAAATTACTCTATTTCCACTCCTCAGAGTTGGCACAGGCAAACAGCATTTTTCTTGTTTGAGACAGTGGGCATACCTGAAGACCTCACTGATTTTTCCACTCCATTAACTTTCCATCGTGATTGTTGCCTTTGAATCCCAAAGGATGACATCTCTTCTACTGACTAACAGGCCCCTGAAATCCACCCCTGTATGACACAGAGGATCATTCAGGAGCGGAGGAATGCAATCCTCCATTTCCTGCCCCTTGCTCCATACCCTGGGGCACAGACCTGGGCTCTGCTGCTCCATGGCCCCTCCCCAGAAGCTAATCTGACTTCCACCCCTGTGAAACTGGATCATCAAATTGTCCTCATATTGTGTTGGTTTTTTGTTTTTTTCTTACTGAAAGATGTTAAGATCTTTCACGTTTGGTAAAGAAATGATTACACTTACAGAATTTGCCCCATTGTATAATAAACAAGGTGAAACTTTCCAAGTTCTCCAATTCACTAAAATCTTAAAATGTTCTGTATGTGGGTTCAAATAACAACCATCCCCAGCCACGGAGTAAAAATCCTGTGAAGGCTACTAAATATAAAGATGCTCTATCTGGCAGACTTAGGTCCAGAGTCCGAAAGTGCTGGATATTGAGAATATATTATGACAAACAATGTGAAAGTATATGTTTGTCCTGCTCTCGTACCGTTCCCCACGCCTCTGCTACTGGTCTCTGATAGAAAAACCATGCTGGGACCTGCACAGACCGTTGGTGTGAGCTAGTGATTCTTTTCACATGTATTTTCATATACATACCACGTACTCCCGCTTATAACCACTTCCCAGTAATGCCGCCCGCTGTCAATGAACACATTGCCAGCTACTCCGTAGCTCCCTTGGCTGGTGAATCGCTCTGGTGTGTGACTCTTCTTGGAGGATGTTTCATCACGTTCCACTGTCAGGTTATCATGCGACACTTTCAGTTTTCTATGTGCAGATTTGGGGTCCAGTTTAAATGGCTGACCTAGAGAGGCAGAGACAAAGATGGCAGAAGAATGGTTTGGCTTTGATTTTGAGAAGGACAGTGGATTAGCGAGCCTCTAAGAAGCCCACAAGATTACAAAACCATATTAATCTCCTCCTCTGAAACCTCCTTGAGATAGACTAACCTATTCTTCTCCCTGCGATAGCTAGTTTGCATTGTCAGTTTACTGTCAGTCTCATTGTGCGCTAACTTCCCCGTGTAGATAATCCCTGAAAAGAGCCCTGCATAATCATCATGCCCATTATCTCTGACCTAGAGGTAACCTGAATACTCTAATTCTTGCATGTAATTGAAACCAATATACATGCTAATAAAGGTCTGAGGGTTGCTTTTTTCACAGCATATTAGATTTTGAATAAGTTACGTTCTATTAATTCTCTAGGGATAAAGCTCCATAATAACATCTTCATCTTTACTACAAAAAAGCATGATTTAAAATCCCACAAAATTATTTTGAAAATAAGACGCAGCACTAGCCTTGTCTGTTCGTTCTCTCACAGCTTTATTTATAACAAGCACAGTCAACAATTCAGGATTGCTCTGGAAGGATGCCCATGTGGTGCTGGATACTGTGCATTAAAAATAAGGAAGTGAACTGTAACTTGGTCCAAATAATATGGTGTAAAAACATTACTGGGGCTATTGCTCTTGGCACGTATCCTCGGCTGTAGCACAAGGTTTGTAGACAATAACAGGAAGCTTTTTGGTAAACCGAAACCTGTAGATATATAAAACTCGCCACAATTCTGACAGGCTTGTGCACTGTGACAAAAAGCAGAATGATCATTTACCTTCACCAGAAGACAACTAGGAAAGCATGACTCCATGAGTGGTCCAGCAAAGCCCTTTTCCCTTCTGATTGTCTTTCATATCAAGGGAAAAAAAAACGTAACCAGAAGATTTGATGACATGCACGGGAAACAGAAATGAGTGCGCTCATGAGATCTGTGTCAGTCACGGACACGTGTACTTCACATAAGATGTAAACTGTTCAGAGTTTATGAACAGTTAAGCGTATCTCATGCAGTAAAACTGAAAGCATTAATGTGGGGGATAAGAAGAAATCAAGTTCATCTGAACAGTGACAGTCAATATGTGTTGGTTCAGATCTCTAGGCAATCTGAAAATGCATATTTAAAAAATCACCTCCCATATTTAAAATGGGAGATGATTGAGGCAATACTAATTCTCAATTAACATTATTAGAGATGGGTCAGGAACGAGGTAAGGAGTACTTTTAGCTTTAGACTTACCATCTAATTTTGGAACGTGTATTTCGTTATGTATTATGACGAAGTATAAAATGAACACATTGGAAAGTATATGAGGCACATTTTAACTAGTTTTTCTTACCGCTCGGTAGCAGTAAAATACCTATGGCCCGTCTCTCTAGCTGGTTAGTAGCTTTTGTGTTGCTGAAGCAGTATCTGAAGGATGTCTTTCTCTGTACTGAAGTGTAACTGGTCACGTCAGTTCTCAGAGTCACCCGAGAGATTGCTTTTGTGCCACAATGGGTCACAAAGAGACAAAAGGATAAAAGACTGCCATTTCCAAACAGCTCCTCTGGTTACACATTTGCTTGTAGGTTACCACGTTTAACAATAAGCAGATTCTTGGTGGCAGATGTGGGGTTTGTATGAGCAGCTTTTACGCAGAAATGCAAGCCAGGTTAAGAGCAGAAAGGGGAAAACGCGAAACATGTACGCGCCATTCCCTGCGGCCTCCTTCTTGCAACATTCAGCATCACCCCTCTTCGAGCACCCTCCTCTACAATAAGCAGGTTTCAGAGGGTGCACAAATCCCACTGTTCCCTTTCCAGTGCTCACAGCTGCCCACGATGACTACATGACTGAGGGATTGGCTGGGACACAAGAAGAAAAGGGCCGAAAACCAGTCTTAACATTGCTATACTACATCTGCTAATAATTTGTGTAACCATTTTTTTTTGAAGTGGGATCTCTGAGTACTCTACCACCTTGTTGAACTCCATAAAAAATTGAGGCGGATGGAGTTTAAGAAAGTTTACCAGTGTCCTAAGAAAGAGATCATTTTGGAGGATAAAATTAAACTAGCAATTATCTTATGAGCATTATACCAAAATAAAATGTTTTATTGCAAACATGGGAAAAGTTTTTGCTTTGTAGAGGAAAAAGAATAGAGAGGACATTAAAACAAAACCACAAAAGAGTATTTTCAATCATTTCACATATGATGGCTCTGCTCCTAAATGATATTTCCAGTGACCACACTACAGATGCATCTCTCTCAAAAAAAAGTAATTTCTGCACTACTGAAGACTCTGGCAATCTTGAATTGAGTTAAATAAGTGGTTTTCATTGTAGGAAGCACTTTAAACAAGTTAAACTGCTCTGCACTCTTGTTATCTTCCAAAGATCAAACTTGAAAAGGAAGGCAAAAAAAGAGAAGAATGTATGCGTGCCGGATTTCACGTTACTTACTGTTTGTCTTGAGCTTGCCGGGCTCGCTGCTTCTGCTGCCCGCCTGATTAATGGCCTTAACAATGAAGATGTACTTAGTGCCACTCTGTAACCCGTGCACTGTGTAGTGGTTTTGTTTGATGTTGGGAACAATCATCCAGCTGTCGGCTGAGTTGCATAAACCTGCAATTTCAAACAGAGCGCATTAGTCATAACATACTAAACCCTTTGTAACAAAGGAACATTTAAAGCACCCCCTGAGCACGCAACGAGCCATACCAATTTTGCTTCTGTACCTCTTAAAGGGCTGTTACATTTACTGAGTCGCTACTTAATGCCACCAACTCATTTCATCAGCCCTCAGTCAAGGTACGTTCTAAGTTCTTGCTACGTGAAGTCAACCATAAAAAGTGGACATTTAAGAAATGACTCAGTGGAGGCATGAGCAGTCTGAGATGTTTCATATCCCAGCACAAGGAATTCTTTATTGTTTAAGAAATAGAGGATTACGGAGATCCCATCAATCTACTGTTTGGATTAATGAACTCAGTTTAAGCCTCAGAAAACTAACATAAACAGTAATGCTAGGAGGGCTGGGGAGGCACCACCTTTGCTGACAGTCCCCAGGTATGCATTCCTTAGGACCTGAAGCAAATCATGGGAATCCAAACACGGTAGGATGTGGGCTCTAGACTAAGCTTTGGCTCTTATGCTCTAGACTTTGCCAGGATGTAATCTAAGCCAGTAAATTTAATGGATGCAACTTTTTGATTTATGTCTTCATGGTTAGATGTCAGCCAGGGGAGTGCTGGATAATTTTCCAGTTACAGACTCTTTTGCATACGTTTGATGCCTACCACAGAAGGAAGGAATATGTAGGAAGTAAGTAAAATAAGGAAAGAGCAATATCATCTGCAAAACAGGAAAATACTCCATTAAGAACTTATTCATCTACATAAATTTCTCCTACTGTAATATAACTGTAATAGCAGTCAATCACCCATATTACTTACTGTACATTTTGAACAGCTCCTGGTCTAACGGATCCCCAGTCTGACAGCTCCCTTATTATAAATATTTACATAAATAACACATTTAACATTCATGGAGTGTATATATATTCCCAACCTTTTATATAGCTATAAAGCTAGAAAAAGATATATGCAGATGGAAGTGTATGAATGTGTGTGCATATGTAAGACTGGAAAACTTAAAAGAAAAATGCTTGCCCAAATTAGGAACCTGACAGACTTTTTGGTCTCTGCCTTTACTGGGCCTACAACATGTTATGAAACCTATCGTGTTATTAAAAAATAGCTTTCAGATTTTAACTCATGTTTTACCAGCAAATCAGTAAGTGAAGAGAATCTTTTAGAAGTCAGTAACAATTTCAGCTCTACATATTAGGCAATACAAAACCTTTATGTAAAGTAAAAATTAAAAGGCTACTGGACACAAAACTTGAAAGAAAAAGACCTGTGCTACAGGTTTACAGACTCATGGACAATGCATAACCATACTGGGAGTTTCTTTCCTCATTTGGGATGTGCTTCTCATAACAAAAGATCATTAGAAACAGAACTCATACCCCAAATTTTAATCTAAGAATTGCGTAGCTTTTGTCTCAAAGCTTTCTTACATTACACGGCATCCTTGAGAGGCAGGCAGCTATTCATTCTACCGTGCAAATGGGTAACTGAGGCACAGTTTCAGGTGGGACTCATATCACCTCATCATCTAATGAAGAGCTGCAATGCCTAACATATTTTTCTGGACTCTGAGGAGAGGCAGATATCAGTGAGTAGTTTCTATCACCTCTCCAGGTGTGAACATCCTACCACAAGTGCCTCTGTTTTCTTGGCCGCAGAGGGGGCCTAGGTGACTAGCGCAGGTGAGACCTCTACCTTCAGGTATCTGAAATGAGGTGAGATAAACCCCCCGCCCCGCTGCCCTGATTGGAAGTCTGGAAGTCCAAGCCTCTGGCTGAACTCACAGTGGGTTGTGGCCTTTGGACCATGATTTACCAGAATGAGAACATTTCTTTGTTGCAGTTTCCTGGTGTAAAGTGGGGAAAAAGAATCCTAGTATGTTCCTTATGCTCCAACCAGTGAGCATCCTGACCATGCGTGGCCTCCCTAAACATCAGCTACGAGGGATTCAAACAGTTTGCTATACGTGGATAAAAGCAGCAAAGATAAACAACCCTGCAGCACTGTTTTTCTCAAGACTATTGATAAACTAGATCATATAGAGCAACCATCCATCTACCTCCTGAAAAAAGGAATCCAGTGATATGCCCCATGAAACCCCCAGTTATGCCTAGCACCTGTAGTAAACTGCTTATAGCAACATCAGTCCGCATCTTGTTTCACTGAGCCATACCTACTGAATGATATTTATTTTTTTAGGCTGGGTGTGAATGGGTTTCCTGAGAGGAAGAAAGGAAATAAAAGCAGCAGTTTCCTGGCATAAAATGAAGGAATGAAACCTCCTGAGCACTGACTGCTCAGAGGAATCCTCATCTTTTCTCAATAAAAATTTGCCACGGGTATTAAAGGCACAATTGTTCCGTAGCTGAACTACCACATTGATTTTTCATTAAGACCATCACTTACCTGACTCATAGGTGCTATTGCAAAATAAGTGTTAATTTAAAATAAAAAAGTGAAGCACTGGATTTAGAGGGAGTCCAGGATGACCAAGGTATCCTTAACTCAGATGCCCCTGGTGGGGTATCAAATAACGTATGATAGTAATTGGGATGAATCCAGACAATGGTCCTGGAAGTGTCTTCTCCTTCCGCAACCACACTTTGAAAGAAAAGGTGTATGGTATACGCAGGCCATATATAAACAAAACTTTAAGCAGACACAGAAATGCCCAGATTTTTGCTAAAGCATCTCAAAATTAGATTTGTATTAGTCACTACAACTCTCTGAAGGGCACAGTTTTAAGGCTTGCATTACACTTTTTATGTTACCCTCCAGAGGCTCCTTAACGAAGTATACAACTTGGATCAAATAGGTATATGAAGGACTGTGAAGGTACAGTTGTGTTGCTATGAGTCTCCTCTCCAGTCTGTCTTCTCCTGGATTTATACACACGCGATACTCATTAGTCTGTAAATACTTACACAGGGTAAATTATTATATTATTAAATAATCTAGTTACTGGTCAATTTAGATTTCTGTGTATATAAGGCAGAGCCACAATAATTTTAGGTATTGCTACATCTTGGCTTCCGCTTCTGGGGTTAATGGCAAAACGCTCACAGGCAGGTGTACATTCGTCCCACATGACCTTGAACAAAGAACACAGTTCCTGAGTTAGGACTTTACCTATCCTAAAATATCTGTGCAGTCAATAGAGAGAGTTGTGAACCCCTCGTTTGACCTGACTTGTGTTATAGGGGAAGGCTCTATCTTCTTTGATGGCACAAGGCGCCTTGGGTTTCTTTCTTTGTCCTTCCAGTCTTAGGCACCCCAGACTACTGGTGTACACTAAATTCTGGATGTGCAATGACTGACTCGGTTACTTTGCTTAACAAATCTTCCTATCCCAACAAGCTCGGCTCTTGGCTCCACACCCAGGAGCTCAGTGATGTGTCCATGTGCCTCCTCACTGTGAGCTACTTGATAACAGGCTTTAAACTGAACTTTGATACTAGAAATCTTGGAAATGAAGTTTTGATGCTGTCAATCTACAAGTCCGAAATCCTTCAGAATGAGAAATAATAATGAGTGGCAGTCAAGTTAAGCATTTAGGTATGAAAGAATATTTTCTCACTACATCAAAAGGATGTGTCTCCAGTTATGCCCTGTCAGGACAGCCTTTCTTCTCTGAATACAAAAGAAGATGATTAAAAAGCTCAGGGAAATGAGCAGGCAACAGGGGAATGTGGGCATCCGAGAGCAGCGTTTGCCCCCTCAGCTCCCTGCCGGTGGCAGCAGGTTAAGTGGGAAAGCACACACCTTCTCCTCACTGGAGCAGCAGCAGGAGCTAAGGGTTTTCTATTGTACCCACTCCTAATCCAGGCTACATTCAGGTTTCTTGTTTCAAAAACCCAGGGCTTTTTACAGGGTTATGCAGGTGGTAAAACAATGTATTTTAAAACTGTAGCCTACAAAAATGTAGAGAATTTAAATTACATCCTGGAACGGTGCAGCAAGCACAGTGATGTCCGTACAGGATGTGTGAGTTTTCAAAACAAGTTTCTCAGAGTCTGGAGGTAATAATTTGTAAAGCTATTTCCCTGGTGTTGGCTGCTGATGCACTTTAAAAAACAGATGGGAAAAATCCCAAGGTGTAAATCCTCCTAAAATTTACACTGGTAGATTTTAATAAATTACATCTTCTTGAAAACTGGAAGAGGAGCACAAAAGTCATGGGAAGGTTATTTAATCTCTTGAGCATTTTAATTATTTTTAAGTGCTTTATTTAAATAAATTATTACCAATTCAAATTGGTAGAACAAATACAGTAGGTGAAGGTAACAGCTCTCCACCCCCACCCTGCATTCCCATGTGAAAGAAAATAATATATGCAGAGTTTCTGCAAAACACATCACATTTTTTTAAGAAATACACTGTTTTTATACTCTTCATATTTTCTTGGTTTTATCCCAAACTTGCTTTTGTGCCATTAAAACATACTCAATATAATCCTCAGTAGGTATCTGAAGATTGCAATAAATTAAAACTTCCAGAAACAGACAAAAGCTAGAACATTCAAAAATTAATTGGTGAATCATAAACAGTGTTTTTCATGGAAGCTTGGGCTCCAAATTGTCTTAGATCCTTCAACAAAAATTTTCCCTATCTTATAGGAAGAGTAACCATGTATCACTGAGAAGGTTCTGACAGCACACCGTATCCTTAATACAGTGAATTTTAGTATTTAGCCAATGAAACTAACTAACCTAAATTCCATTTACCAGGAAAGATAGTATTATTTACTGCTTTTTGTCTTGAAGAGAGAGATGTGTTTTTCATGAAGACATCTTGTATTGCACCTAGTAAAAAGCTGGGTGTTTAAATTTTAACCTTTCTGAAGCACACTAAAGCAATTCCATGATGTTAAAAAAATGCATACTCAATAAATACTTGAAAATGTATTGAAATGGGATAATGAAATTATAATGCATGTTAGCTAGCTAGTGACAAAGTCATTTTAAAAGCCTTTACAACATTCAGATTGCAGGTGATTAGCTGCCTCTCAGAAATGCAAATGTGCGAATGGTGTAACTCTGAGAACAACTGCTTTAGTGAAAGCCTGCTTAATTTAAAGTTCTGTATTGCTCTTATGCACAGAACAGGGCTGCCAAGCATTAATAGCCAAGGCGTTTGGCCACATTTGGAAATAATCTTTCCTGTATGAAATAGGATTCAAAATGAAATACTCTATTTGGACCTTTTCCATCAAATGTTAACTCTCCATTTTTTCAGTTAATAAAAAAGAATATAGATGATTATGTTGGATAGAAAATACCCTAGAAAAACATAGCATTGCTTGGTTTTGTTGCTGAATTCTTAGCAATCTCTGAATGATATATGCCTCTGGTGGGGGAAATGTACTGAAGAGCAGAAAGTGCAGTCAGTCTGGCTCTGTGGTTTTAAGAAAGGATTCCAAAATAACAACCTCCATTAGCACGGTAGGTGGGTATGTATGCAAAGTGATTCCTATTGTCTCAGGGGAAAAAAGCTTGTTGGTTTAATGCAGTACTCTAGCTACTCCTTTCTGAGTAATTCATAGCTACAAAAACGCAGAACTGAAGACGATGTGTGAACCTCTTTACATTATCCACTACAGGCAGAACGCAATACCGATGGAAACTTTTTGGGATATCACAGAGAAATAAGTTTTCAAAATAATTATGTGCAACAGCATGCAAATTCCATAAATAGAAAGAAATTTGTGCTAAACCAAAATCTATTCCATTAAAAAAGGATTTGAAAAAAAAAAAAAGGATGACCTAGCTTCAGCTCATCATGAAGGCTGCAGTGCAGCGCCTGCTAATGCTACTTACAGTGAAAATAGCTTTCTGTGTTACGCCACGCTGTTAAGGTACGTTCTGATATTCTAGGGACAATTTTGGAAAGTCATCTATAAAAGTTGTGATATCAGACCCTTTTGCAGGACAAAGAATATAATCCAACAAAGTGAAGAGATGTCCAAGCAGTGTTCTGAGTCAAATCAGGATGTTAGTGGGCAAATTTCCTGTACCAGTGAAAATTGAAAAGTACTGGGACAGCCCCACGTGTTAGAAACCTGGGCAGATCTGCAGCAGTTAGACTTGGCAGGAACATCTCCATTGGAGGTGTTGAAGTCTACATTAAATAATGAGGTTAGAAAAAAGCTTTACAACATTTAGAAAACCATTCCGCATATACTTATATATGCATGTATTCAATTTGGGTTAACATTATAGCTTTCAATTAAATTGAAACTAACAGCCAGGATATTTGTATAAGACCTATTGCATTCAAAAAAATAAAAAAAAGAGAGCCAATTCTTTCATTTCTTCCTACTGTCATTTAACGTCTTCAGAGCACTTTGCAAACAAAGTTTCTTACAGCGTTGATTTGTTTTCTCTTCAAACTTTCAATGACACCATTTTTTCAAAGTGGCAAAATGAAAAGTTCAGACTGCACACTGAGCACTTCATGCTAGACCCAAAAATTATCATATTGCGTCTCTGGAAGTAGATTAATTGATACATGTTTTGCAGATCAAAGCTTTCGCCTTCACATGGGAAACCTGTAATACAGCCTAAAAATGAAATACCTTGTTATTTATTCATTAGTAAGCAAAGAGTAAAACCCCACATGACAAAGGTGTGGAAATGGCACACCTTTCTGCTGCTGTGTTGACAAGTAGTCACAATAACTGACTTGCATAAAGCCTTCTAGCACAAAGCCACAGATAAAAATGGGTTAGAAAACAAGCAACGAACTGTGTTACCTTTAAGACCTGCCTGCTTAGCAGTGAATAATCAGGGAAGCTTTTCCTTCCTTATCTACTGTGTTCCAATTTGTTCCAAATTACTATTAGACCTTCTTGGTATCCAGCTTGCTCAGATGTAGGAGCATGTGTTGAAGGTTACTTGCTCTTTCCAGCAATCTTAAATTTTACAGTGTGTTGTCCAAAATTAGTCTGTTTAGTGAAATACTAAATGCAGGTTTTAGCGAAACACTCATCAGATTTTCAATAATCCACCTGATTTTTCAGTCAACCCTGAATACCATGATATATTCACAGTATGCTACTAAAAAATGGTTTTAAAATGCCAGTGCACGAAGCCTCAGATATCCTTTCAGATGGTTTGGAGAACTAACTCCAGTTTAGTGATGGAGAAAATGAGGTGCTCACACCAACAGAGGAGTCAGTGCAAGCGTTTGGCTCAGTATGGAGACGGCATAGACCATACCATTTTTTCACTGATATAAAGTATGTAAGCATGTCCACAGCGCTGACTTTCATCCAAGCATCTCAACAAATTTTCTAAGAACAAAATCACTGGGTCAGAGCTAAGCCTATCTAGCTCAGTGCGTGCCCAGGGTATCTGATGGTGGACAAAAGCAAGAGCCTAGGAAGGTGTTAAGGAACAGGGAAAATATACAGCGATCATTTCTCACCATGCTCTCCCAGGCTCCAACAGCTTACAGCTCGGGGACTTCCTGAGCCAGAAGGAAGTCTCTGCACTGCATTGTTCTCAGTGGATTTTTCTTGCACAATCTATCCAGTCATATCTTGAACTCAAACAGACTTTTAATCAACAACCTTCTGTGGCAATGAGTTCCAAATTTAAATGCCTGTTGACTGAAAAAACTCCACCTTTTGATTGAATTGGCTGATTTCAGACAGTTTTGCAAAGCAGGTACATGTCAGCTAGTGGTATTCCCGTTAAACACACAGGGAACAACAGGAAGAAGTTAAATGACTTCTCCAAATTCATAGTCAATGCTCACTATGCACTGAACCCAGAAGTGTTGACTTCCTGGCCAAAGGTTAGACAATATAGTTTTTTTTGAGGAATAGTTATTTAACAATAAAACACTCTGAGGAATAATTAGTAAGCTTGTTCATTCAGGAAAGTCACAGATTCAAAACAGAGAGTGTATTTAATAAAAAATGGGCTACAGTACAAAATATAAAGTAATCATAATTAATGTCATTATAAATTGAACAAAGTTACCATATTAATTGTTTTTCCACTTATGTTTGCTGCCCTAGCCTTTGGCGTACTAGCTGAGACCTATGCTTTGTAGCCTTGAAGACGGTAAATATCAGAGGGAAGGACTTAATCTGTATTTCTGAAAAAGGTCCAGTTGTCAAGGGTAACTAAGTGACCGGTTCAAGAGAGGGTCCCAAGTGCCTGACTAGCCCAGACAATAGGAATGAGGTCTTCGTGCCTGTGGCTACATCTGCAACAAGGGACCTAAGATGAAAGAGACAAGTCAAGAAGTGGGCCCATGTGAACCTCATGAGGTTCAACAAGGCCAAGTGCAAGATCCTGTCCCCAGGTTGGGGCAACCCCCAGTACCAATACGGGCTGGGGGATTGAAAGCAACCCTGCTGAGAAGGACTTGGGGATGTTGGTTGATGAGAAGCTCAACATGAGCTGGAAATGTGCACTCGCAGCCCAGAAAGCATCAAAAGAAGTGTGGCCAGCAGGTCAAGGGAGGTGATTCTGCCCCTCTACTCTGCTCTGGTGAGACCCCAGTTGGAGTACTGCATCCAGCACTAGAGCCCTCAGCACACGAAAGACATGGACCTGTTGGAAGTGGTCCAGAGAAGGGCCACAAAAATGATTAGAGGGCTGGAGCACCTCTCCTGTGAGGACAGGCTGAGAGAGTTGGGGTTCCGGGGAAGCCTTATTGTGGCCTTTCAATACTTAAAGGGAGCTTGTAAGAAAGATGGGGACAGATTTTTTGTTGCACTAGGACAAGGGGTAATAGTTTTAAACTAAAAGAGGGTAGATTCAGATTAGATATAAGGAAGACATTTTTTACAGTGAAGGTGGTGAGACATAGGCCCAGGTCGCCCGGAGAGGTGGCAGTTGCCCCATCCCTGGAAATATTCCGGGTCAGGTTGGACGGGGCTCTGAGCAACCTCATCTAGTTGAAGATGTCCTTGCTCATTGCAGGGGGTTTGGACTAGATGACCTCTAAAGGTTCCTTCCAACTCAAACTTTTCTATGGTTCTATGATTTTATGATGTCCTGTTAACATGGGCAGTACTTGTGCTTTTGCGAATATGTGCTGGTTTCAGTCTTTGAAAACTCTCAGTACATGGCACTCCCACAAAACACAGAAGAAATTTTAACAAAATGAATTCTTAATTTTAAAACCCCTTGAAATCGGTACTGGCCTGGATTTAAAATTTTGGCTTTAAATCTTCATAGAAAATATTTTTTTCTTTTTTTTTCTTGACTTATGAGTCATTTATATTTAAAAGTACTTGCTTTACGAAGAAACCATAAGGAAACAGAACTAGAAGAGAGAAGGTTTATACTTACTAACAACATTAGCTTGTCCGGTGAAGATGGTGTACTGCAGCTCGTAAGAGACCACACTGAACTCATCATCCGATGTCCAGTGGACAGTAATGGTATCATAAGAAGCTGTACAGAGTTCTTCTCGAATGGTGGGTGGGTTGGGAGCTATGAGATACAACAGAGGAGGCTTATTGACACAACCAGTAAAATATTTCCCTTTTCACCTAAGATTAGGGGACGCATCTGATGTATGAGTTTGCAGCTTTACTGTCCAACAGGCTTTTCAACAATTTTTCACTAATTCCAGTAGTAACTTAGATTATCAATAAATTGTTGCAAAGGAATTCTTCCTTTCAATATAATCACCTAGGAACTCCAGATTTTGAAAATAATTTGTATTAAAGTAGCTTTAGTTTCAGATGCCCTAGCACAAGCAATACGTTGGTGGTCACATTGTGACCACCAACAGGTAATCACAGGTAATCACAGATAATCACACTGTGATTAATGGGGACAATTGACACACTATTTTTTCTATGTTAGTTTCTGACCATCACACTGAAATGATCAAAGTTTCACTGAAGCATATATCAATAGGGAGAGTCAACACTCTTCACTGTTGACTTGAAAGCACCATTTGCCTAACCTGTTTTACCAGAGATTGGCTAAGCAGTTTTAAAAAAAATATAATTTTGGTCAAGCCTCCACATGTTCATTTTTTCATGCTCAATCTCTCCAAGTTCATTTTTATTTATTTCCTAGCTATCCTTTCTAATATAGATGCATATAGTTTCTGTTGGCAATACAACTCACTTTTTTTCAGCCTTACATAGAGTTCTTATCATAGCTTAATGACTGTATGACTATTACAACCTAAAATTCAATGTCATTGCCAATTAAAGAATTCTAGAAAACAACCCAAACACTTTAATAAAAAGTTGTCCCTCTGGTTGTTAGGTTTTTTTATCTCTGTGTAGCAAGCTATACATTCTTTACCCCTATTAACACACAGGTTTATTTAAGTGGAACTTGAAGCAAAATTCTTAGATCTAAATTTTCCTTGTTTGCATTCTCTACAAAAACAGGCACCTAAATAAGAAACAAATGAGTCTTTTTTTGAAAGACTTGTGGTCCTTCCTGCATGCTTGTCTCGGTGGGAGCCTCATTCCTAATCATCTTCCCTACATGCCACCATCATGCAAAAAAGAAAAAAAAAATTCCTTGTGTTTAACAGTGTTCCTTCCAGCTGTCACAGAGTGAAGAAGGAGGGTACTCAAGCTGAAACAACCACAATATGCTTAAATTAAAGGAAAAGGAAAGCAACTCTGAATGGTATTTTTGCTTTCAGCTCTGTAACTTCTGTTAGCCACAACTAATGGCCTCAAAAAAGGTCCCTCTGAAGGAATTTCACCTTTACTTTTGCAACAACTTATTTTTATGAAACATCTATTTTACTTTCTGAGTTTTTATAGTTCATGTCCCTGGTTTACCGATACATGTTCCCACAGATTAAAGTGCAGATGCATTTCTAAGCAGCCTCTTTCAACCAACAGGCATACGGAAACGTTCAAATGTCTTTCATGATATGACCATGATTTGTAATGCTCTAAATATTGTAACACGGAAGACTACCAATGACTTTTTTTTTTTTTCTCGGCAGAGGAACCCTTGGGACAAATGGGTATTAATAAAGAGAGAGAGAGAGAAATGAACTACAATAAGAACAGTCATCCAGAAGGGGAATATAAACAAAAGGAGAAGAAACACCCCCCACAATCTTTTGGAAAGATGAATGCTGCGGTTTAGAGGCTGTGTACTAACTGAGGCCAGCTAACCATGCTGAAAGCTGTGCAGTACTGCACTGGTCCTATCAGCTCTGTTTCAAAAACGTATTCAGCAGAACAATCAGCTGCAGTTATCTATTTTTTTTTTCTAGCTGAGGCTTCATTTTCATATTTTGCCTGTCCTTCAAGGTAAAACAAAAAAAAAATTGAAAAAGTATATCAATCACAAATATACAAGTGGATCCACGTTTTTTGTGTGCTAATACTCAACTATATTCTTCTTCAGTCATCTCTTGCACCTAATGGAGCAGAACGTTTTACTTGAGAAATGCACCTGTTATTACTACAACATAGATAATAAATATTAACTTATGGAAAATAACAATTACTGAAGGTTTAATGAACCGTAAACTGCATTTCAATAGCACCTAAGTGTCTTCAACTCCTTTGAAAATGACAGCATAAGTTCTCTCTTCATAAGCACACCTGGCTGGCCTTATGGCTGGAGATTTACAGACCTTCATGTAATGAGAATGACAGAAAAAAGAGATTTGACCGAAGCAGGACATCTTTTCCCTTGCTCTTATGATTAACCCACACCCACCTGCAGTATACTGCATGAAACTCAGCTCTTCATTTCATAAACCACTCAGAGTAAAACAAAATTTACCCGCTTCTGTAGACGGACAGGGAAGTCTGCATGCAAATGGTTTGTTACAACTTTCAAAATAATGTAGAAATCTGACTGACAAATTCATCATTCCAAAGCACATACTCCTCTGAAGAGTGTAAGTCCGTAATGCAATTAAAGAGATTGACCTTAATAATTTATCTTCATTATTACATTTCATAGTGTGTGATTTGCTTATCAAATTTATAGTACTGCTACAGAGCTCAGATGCCACAGGGAAAGCTCAACAGAGACTCCAAAGCGATCTCAGGGCTGCAGCATGCACCTTCCCCGATGTGGTCTTGACTCTGGTGTGCTCCACAGCTGCTTGGGAAGAGGAGGCCCCGCATATCTCAAGCACAGCAGTGGAAGACATAAAGCCTCGTGTCCACCCTTTGGTCCTGTTTCCCAGGGAGAAGCAGCGATTGCCCATGAGCCCTTCCTGTCAATTCCAGGGTGAGGAAGGAGCACTGACTTGCAACAGTACCAAGAGTGATGTTTGTTAATGATTGTTTGTTAAGTGATGTTAAAGCTGATGCTGTTAATGCCATCAGCTATTGCCAGCCTCCCAATAAAGTGCTACCCAATGTCAGGGAGAGCTGAAAAAAATTTGAGGCAGCTATTGAAAATCCCAAATTTACCGCCTTGAGCAGTGAGGGAACCTGGAATCAGTGCCAGCAGACTTAGCAAGGCACAATGAAAGCCGCAGCGGTTTAAGGAATTGCTTCCTAACATCTATAGCTCTCCTTGGTCATGGGGTGGCAATCGCAATAGAGGATCAGCACAAACATCTGGGAGTGGTAACTGCTTCAGTCACATTGACTTTCATCTACCTGCATTCAAGAATCAACACTCTTTGACAAGAGTGAAAATCGTTGAAAGCTGTTTTAGTTCATTTGTATGACTTCAATTCAAAATTGAGCATGCCCACTTAAATAGTCAGGAACTACATCTGAAGTGCCTGAAAGGCAATAACTAATATTAGAAAAGCAGTTTCTTAAATTTGCTCCCAGAAGTAACTAACCTTGTGAGTATACCTACTCCCTTTCAACGGGGTTAGTCTAACCCATCTTCTGTTCAATGTCATCTGTGAAAGCGCTTGCATGGCCCATACACCTGAAAGGCAGTTTAGGGAAACTGCCATCTCTCATTGGTGAATCCCAGCATGAATGCAGTGGCTCCTAGGTGACTATTGAGACTATTTCTAAATCCTTTCAGGTCAAGGTCACAGAGATTGACTAAAACCACCTCAACTTTCTTTTTTCGCTTGGTCTCCACCTCCCTGACATAAGCGTTCCTTTCTGATTTTGAAATGAGTGAAAATCAAAGATCTAAGCCACCCCCTTGACTTAATGGTGCTAGAAATATTGATACTGCTGGTATAAACATGAAGGAGTTAAGGAAGCTGCTCTAAACTTCTCTCAGTTGTTACTTCCAAAGCATGAGACTGAGCTGGCTGGAGGTGGGTTTTGATCTTTTAATACTGAAAGAGTTAAGAGGAAAGACAAGTAGTGAAGGGTTTCCAGAATGAAGTTGCTTCTGTGTGAAAAAAATGCTGGTATATATGCCAGGCAATGCATATTTCTTGGTACAGTCATAGCTAAAGTGATGGATGAAGAAAATGTATCATTGTTTCAGATGGGATTTCTGAAGCAGGGCAAATTGCAACGTCAAAGAATAGATGTTCCTGCAATTGATTTCAGAGTATTAAGACACAGAACAAGTATTTTTGATTCACAATGGATAAAAAAAAAGTCCTTATGTTAGTAATATTGTGCAGAGAGTTTGCAAGCCTTATGCATTGCCTGGATCTATCTAAATACATGTTTAGAAAAAGATGAGTTCCAGATGAAGAGCTTGAGCAACTGGCAAGATAAGAAAGCTTTCAAATGATGTCAAGGCTATATATACAGAGGATAGAACAGTCAGAAGAAGATTAAGGGTATTGTTTTACCATGCTGAGCTTGACATCTCAATGTCTGGCTGGCAACTTTCAGAGAGATACCAGATTTTCATTTGGATAGCAGAAGCTTTGGACAGACAGGTGTGTAAATGATAAGCACACTAGTTAAATTTATATTTGGGAAAGAAATAGGCTAGGAAGAAAGAAAGATGCAAACTTCGATGTGCCACATAGAAAACTGGGGCTGGGGAGATGGAGAATGAAGATCTGACAAATAGCACACTGGGAAGAACCAAAAGAGAAGAAAATCTCCAGAAGACAACCAAAGCCAATTGCTTCAAAGGCAACTGACAGCAGACAGAATGAAGCTGGAATTCAGGCTTTGACATTTTGTTCTGAAGCAATACTGACAATTGATATAATAGAGGATTCTTCACTTGATTCACAACACAGGCGCACCACTAGGACTTACAAATGGTCTTCATTTTACTTAACTGCGAAACATGATAAAAGTAAAGCCCAATTCACTCTGTCACAAAGTTTTCAGTTTAAAATCTATGAAGATTCCATTCATCAATCTGAAAGGGGTAAAATAAAGTAAATCTTCCTTTAGAGTTTCTGAACAACAATAGAGAATAATCAAGTGCATTTGTCTCTTGGGACTATACATATACACATATATATTACATATATTTACATAAACGTATTTTAACTGTCTGCATAGGTTGTATTTTATGCTCAGACAATTTGGACATGTGTTTTGGATTTTGCCGTTGCAGCCATATGCTATGTATTAATGTGAAGAAAACTAGTACACAGACAGAGCCAGCTAAAACTGTTCTTCACTGGGCATCAAGGTCAAGAATAAAAATGGTAATCAGGAAAAACCAGCTCACCACATTATTATTATGCATTATTTACTCAAGTATGTTTTGAACACTATATTCCCCAGTCACACGGTGATACAGAAATTTCTTGTACATAAAAGCTTTCTTTCAGATATGGCAAGAGCCCCACAGCTCTATAAGGCAATGGTGATGCTGTCCTATGCATGCAGACAGCCTTGCTCTTTCCAGTATTAATCTGTTCACTTATTCATAGAATTATAGAACATTTTGGATTCGAAGGGACCTTTAAAGGTCATCTAGTCCAAGCCCCCCGCAATGACCAGGGACATTTTCAACTAGATGAGGTTGCTCAGAGCCCCATCCAACCTGACCTGGAATGTTTCCAGGGATGGGGCATCTGCCACCTCTCTGGGCAACCTGGGCCAGTGTTTCACCACCTTCACTGTAAAAAATGTCTTCCTTATATCTAATCTGAATCTAACTCTTTCAGTTTAAAACCATTACTCCTTGCCCTATCACAACAGGCCCTGCTAAAAAGTCTGTCCCCATCTTTCTTACAAGCCCCCTTTAAGTATTGAAAGGCCACAATAAGGTCTCCCCAGAACCTTTTCTTCTTCAGGCTGAACAACCCCAACTATCTCAGCCTTTCCTCTGAAGAAAAGCCATAAGCCAGCCCTCTGCATGGAAAAGATCCAATGGTTGGCAATGAGGAGACTCTGCGCTCTCACATTCTTCTGAAATAACACGGGTATATCTCCTGTAAACCAGGCTAAGTGAATGGGTCTAGAAAGTGTTTTCAAGTGCTTTTCTGATAGTGTTTTGTACCTTTCATTGCAAATTCTTGCTGTTAACAGCAGATGCTTAAAGACTCTGCAAAATGAAAACCTACCCAGTGTCTCTTCTGTTTTCAATTGAACTGGAATGAATTGTTCTAATTCTGGCATTGAAATCAAAACACCCTAAATTACAGTAATTTGTTTCTCTTTGTGAGTCATTATATACTCTGAGATCGCACATTACTCAGGCCTTCAGTAAGAGTCTAATCCTGCGGGCTTCTTCAGGCCAAAGCTCTGTTAGGCGAGCTGGGGCTCGGCTCTGCTCTGCGGAGAACCCATCCCACGCCCCGGCACAGAGCACACTGCGTGCTCTCTAGTCCCAGACACAGCCAGGTCCTCCAGTTCCACGATGGGGGGAAATACACGGTGCTGAGCCCTTGATGTTGATTGCTTGAACAGCTTCTGGTTGCTCATGGGAAATCTGCCAGGCTGCAATTCTGCCGCAGCAAGGAGGCAGCCCCAAGGGAGAGGGTAACACGTGGAGCATCCGTCCCCCAGGAAATGGGATCTGGTCCCTGCTTTCCCTCCTCTGGCGGCTCCAGATGGAGCTCCAGCTGTTCTTTCATTTCACTCTGCTGCAATGGCATTTAACCGTTTCTCACTCCCACTTGCCCACACCCTGGTGAGGAGGAATATGAGGAGAGGAGGTAGGAAATGCATCTCAGTTGTGCTCTGTAGCACCTAATGCTTCCTGGGGCATTCTGGGGCTGCTGGGGGTAATCCTAAATAGGATTAAGAGGGAGAGTGTGTAGGATTTATGTGGCAAGGTTTTGGTAGTTGGTCTGCAGGGGTGACTTCTGTGAGAAAAGACCAGGAGCTGACCTCGTGTCGGACACAGCCAGTTCTAAGACAGACCTGCTACTGCCCAAAGCTGAGCCCATCACTGATGCTGGTAGTGCCTCTGTGATAACGTATTTAAGAAAGGGTAAAAAAGGCTGTGCAGCAGCTGGGAGAGAGAGGAGTGTGAACATGTGAGAGAAACAGCCCTGCAGACACCAAGGTCAGCGAAGAAGGAGGGGGAGGAGGTTCTCCAGGCACTGGAGCAGAGATTCCCCTGCAGCCTGTGGAGAAGACCATGGTGACGCAGGTTGTCCCCCTGCAGCCTGTGGAGAACTACAGTGGGCCAGATATCTGCACTGCAGTGTGTGGAAGACCCACACTGGAGCAGGTGGATGTGCCCTGAAGGAAGCTGCAGCCTGCGGGCAGGAGCCCGTGCAGGAGCAAGTTTTCTGACAGGAACCATTGCCCATGGGGGACCCACAATGGTCCATATATTCCTGAAGGTCTGTACCCCATGGAAAGGACCTGTGCTGGAGCAGTTCTTGGTGAACTGCAGCCTGTGGGAAGGACCCATGTTGGAGAAATTCGTGAAGAACTGCATCTCGTGGGAGGAAGCCCATGCCAGAGCCAGGGAAGAGTGTGAGGAGGAAGGAGCAGCAGAGACGACGTGTGATGAACTAACTGCAACCCCCCTTCCCTGTCCCCCTGTGCCACTCAGGGGGAGGAGGTAGAAGAGCTGGGAGTGAAGTTGAGCCCAAGAAGAGAATGGGATGGGGGAAAGTGTTTTTAGTTTTGTTTTTATTTCTCAGTATCCTACTCTTACCATTAATTGGCAAGAAATTACAGTAATCTACCCCAAGTTAAGTGTGTTTTACCTGTAGCAGTAATTGTTGAGTGAACTTCCTGTCCTTAATCTTAACCCGTGAGCTTTTCATCTTATTTTCTCCCTCTGTCTTGCTGAGGGGGTGGAGTGAGAAAGCAGCTTGGTGGGCACCTGGCAGTCAGCCAAAGTTATTTGACCACAGAGAGTAATGAAGAAAATCCTATCACTACTATTTTATGAAGAGCATATAATAGTAGCACCTTGAGAAAAAAATTACCTGTAAGGTAATCAAGGCATTCCAACAATTTCTTCTCCCTGGTAAAATCAAGTGCGAAAGTATCGAAAGTATCATTGAGATTAATTTCAGGAATTAGAACCTGGGATGATGCAGTTGCCATGGAAACCCTATAACAAAAAGAAAAAGTCTTTAAGCACACAAGACACAATAACTTTCACATCAAGGTAGGATCTGATCATTATGATTGTTATCACTTCTCAAAAAGCTTGACAAAAACTTTTACATGTGTTTTATTTATATGGTTTAAGAGCTTCTTCTGTCACTTTTATTTTTGTGAGTAAAGTCTCCAGTAAAAATCTCTTATTAGCATTTGCCTAACACGCAGTGTAAGATAAGTTTTTAACATCATATTGGTTAAGCGACAATATACTTTGAATTGTTCTTTCTAGTCACCCATTGAACCAAAGCAGCAATAGCACCATATTTATCTGTGTTTTAAGCAATGCTGACAGATGCTGCATCTCTCCCAACCCTTGTTTTCCCAAGCAGTTTCTTGCTCCAGGCATTCCTTGGCACTGCTGTCCCAAGGGCTTGGTGCAGATCCCCACACCTCCTCAGCTGTTCAGCAGGGCATGCTGCTGTTAACTTCAAAAAGCACAGGGGGGAGAAAAAACAAACAAATGTCAGCACAGTTTATTTTGAAAGGCTTTTCCCTGCAAAGCATGTGCGCATATTTACATTTCCTCCAAAACTGAAAAGTTTCCCCGCCTACCTCTTTTCAGGAGCTACATCCACTTTTTTTCTGCCCAGGCGTACCAATATAGAGAGATGAGCTTTCACAAGAAAACTGCCATCAGGATGTATCTTTCAGATCCTTCAGCTTGATATCTCAAAATGCATGTTACTGGAGAGATGGATACTGGATGTGTTTACAGAAAGTTTGGTCTGTTTAAGCAAAGAGGTTATTAAACCTCATTTGTTAATTGAGTTTGGAGGCAAAGACACAACCATGTGCACTAAGTATGTCAGTTATCTGCCTTTCATGACACGTGTCAGATCAAAATATTTTGATTGCTTCAATTGACAGTTTCCCAAATTAGAGTATTGCTCTGTAGACATCACTCAAATGGCTCCAGGCCAAATGCTTACTAAAAACTATGTTTTCATATATTTCTTGCGTACTATTTTCGGAAAATGCAGTTAGGAAAGTCAAAAACTGAGCTGCACATCTCACTGTCTTCAGCACAGTTTTCAAAAACTGAGCTGAGAAGGTCGGTTAGTCAATAATTCATGTTATAGTTTTCAGCACTGTTTCTCTTCCAACTGTGGTTGCAGAATTTAGTTTAAAGTAGATCCTAGTACAGATGGGTTTTCTTTAGAGAAGATAATTGAAGTACCTTTTGGCCCATGTACTTAGAGGGAAAAATTCCCTGAGGTCTTTCACTTTTTTTTTTTTTCTCCCCCCACCCCTCCCACCCCCGCAGTGGTTCATCTGCAGTTACACTATGCTGTTTTATATATGGTAGGAAAAAAAAGACGTGCATTTCTTGTAGGGCCTGTGTTAGGGCAAACACCTCTACAAAATCAACAATGGCTTTGCTAAGAAACCAGCAAGCAGGTATCCAAGATTAAGAGCTTCTTTGAATAACTCCATTAAGCACATATTTATTGTGAAGAAGACCATATCACCAGACCCTTCTGGACTTTGTTTGGGGCTATGCAAAGGATGCACTGTATGTGCATTGAAGTCAGTTTTCAGTGAGCTCAACAGTTCGCAGTCGCAAACACCATGTCACCGTAGTAGGTTCAGAGGACTGAATTTCCTCTTGTGCTTCTGCCTGCTCTATCTGACGCTGTACTTGGTTGGAAAGGGCTTTTCTAGGATAAATGCATTTCACCCACTGTAAATAATGCACGATCTAAATCATTGTAGTGTGTGTAATGGCTTTGCTATACATAGTTACCTGTTGTGCTTACAACAGAGAATATCATACTGCAATTACTTTGAAATATGCGCATGAAGAAATGCAATGACCATAATTTCAGGAGACTGTTTTAGCTGCTGGAGCTCAGGGCCCTGGTGAGACTGTTACATGAGCGGCCTAGAAGAAAACGAAATATCGCTCACCCTGTGAGAACTAAAAGAGTTACTTGTGGGGAATAATTTATTAATCAGATTTAGTCTCTTTTTCCACTTGCAATTTGTCTGCAAGCACTTGGTGGTTTTTTTCCCCTCGGGTTTATTCACTGCTTGAAATGATTCTCTGATTCTCAGGGCGTTCACAGCTATCTCATTACAGATGGCAGTCTGTGATAGCCAAGAATTAGATTTGATTGGGCACATATGTCAGCTGGTCACATTTCTGCTCTCCGAGTGTCTCTCCTGTGACTGTGTTTATGATGCAATTGTTCATGTTTACAAGGTGAAAATGGAGCTTCTCTGAATATTCTCTGGTAGTCAGTTAAAAAGCTCTGTGTCCCCACAGGTTTCTGCCCTACTGCCTGTTCCACCAAATATTGAAAAAAGGCCAGACTCTCACCTTCAGCTTCATGCTCATGATACTCATGTGGTAGTTTTACTATCAGTTTCAGCTGGGAAAAAAAAGTGCCACAACGTAGCTTGATGACAGAATACAAACCAGGGTCTGAGTCTGACAGATCAAACATAATCCATTGCCTTGTGTTGCCTTTCTCAACAGATTGTCAATTCTCTGAACCTGTAACGAGCAACCCAGTGTTGCTGGCTTATTTATGATTTGATTAAATAGCTTTGGGGAAGCCTGATATTCAAAAAATCTGCATACAGCAGTACAGAGTAAGTGACAGACTTTAAAAAAAATAAATTAAAGGGGGGAATTTCATACTTTGGATTAGGTGAAAATTGGCTGGACAATGTGAAGATATAATGGGAACCCAGAGATAACAAAACAGCTGAATAAATAAGCATACTTTTTAATAGTTTTCTTCTTCATTGACCAGATACATTCTCCTTTTTTTTCATTTCTCTGACTGATGGCTAAACAGCTGATAATTCCAACGGAACATTTTTTTTCATCAGAAAATACTGCTGAAATTCAGTGGTAATGTTTCAGCATTCACAGTGCTGCACTGAAAACCAGATCAAATTTTCTGTCAGCGCAGTTTCCTAGAAAGAGCTGCTCCCTTGTCTTTGGGTCCTTCATATGTCTGGCACACTGAAAAGGAGCTAGGATCTTAAAGCAGCAGAAATTCCTTGCACCCAGGGACCCAACACAGCAGCTGCCATAACTTCCAGAGACCCAAGCTCTTGAATCTCCAACTCTTCGAGTAAGCTACCTCAGAGATGCATGCTGCAGGCTGCCCAAGTTACACATTTTGTTATCTTGCTGATAGCTATTTTTTGAGGCATGTGAATCCATTAAGATAATTCCAAATTTCTTATAAGGAATGTACTCGCTGCCTGATTTCTTTCTCAATCTCAGAATTCTTCATGAAGTAGGAATTTCAGCCTCCAGAAATCTGGTTTTTTAGTGTGTTTATCACCAGACATCTGCTTGGCTCCCATGTTACCTCCTTCATTTGTGCATGCTATTACTGTTCTAACTCTTATTTCGCATCTTTTGCGACTGCTCCTCTTTTCAAAGGGCTGCGTTCATTTAGTGTTACAGTAAGCTCCTTCCCACTCTGGTACAGGACAAAGTAGTGTTTTGGGGGAATGTGTCGATTCACCCCCCTCCACATTTGTGGTGGGACAAAACAATATGGCAACTCTGAGAACACGTCTGCCTTAAACTGAGGTTTCTCTATTTTTTGAGAGAAATGTCTTCTTTACCTTTCAGTGATATTTTTAGCAGTTTGCAGGAAGCGAGCATGATCGTTCTCCTTCAGCGACTGTTCAGCCTGAGAGATGAGGGATGTTGAGCGCTCAATGCACTGTTTGCAGTTCGCAATCTGCTGAGCCAGTTTTCTCAACCTCACCACCTTGAGTGGAAACATAAGAAAGCAGTCACATCTCTAAGGTCACAAATCATGATTGCATTTGCACTTCCCAGGCAAAGCAGGAATGCAAAGAGGGAGTAAAGATGAATGGCCTCACTGACAAGAGCTTTTTTCACACTAGCTTGATGGTGAGCCCCTTCCACTAGCCACGTAAATTTTTAATAAGGGGACAGGCACAACCTTTCCGCCTCAATATTTTCCACATGGAAAACAACAGGGGACAGCCAAAACAAGCACAGCTGGCCTATTTTCCAACAGAAGAAACCTCATTTCCTGGTACTTTCTGCTTACCTGATAACTAAGGGTTATTTAGATAACCGCTTCCCTGAATGATGAGATCTGTGTTAAAGGCATCTTATAGATTAACTACTTCTTTCCTATTACTGAGGTGTTTCATTAAAAATAATCTGAAAATAAAACTTCACAAAAAAAGACTGTTCAGTTCGAGTAACAATACATGCCTGCCCTTTTCGTTTTGTGCTTTTAGTCAAACAGGGTGTTTTCTTGTTGGATATTTTTAACTGGACAAAAGCACAGTAGTGCTGGAGAGCTGATTATTATTACTGCAAACATATGTGCTGGAGATAAACACAGTAATGCGACTGTAATCTTTAGCCGAAAGGTTAGGGAGGGGCACAGTCAATCCTCCATTTAAAGACAATGTTGGCTAACAAAACTTTCAGTTCCTGAAAGGTCTGGGAGTCCTTCCCATTGTTATCACATCAGGATCATAGTTTGAACAGGAGTAAGAAATAGGAAGGAAATGAAATAATTCTGGAGTTTAGAAAGGCATTAAGACCCAGTTACATGCAAAACGAGTGGACTGGCAGAAATATCCAAATTTATAATCAAGATAACGTTCCCAGTCTCAGCAATTAGGGCACAAGCTATGAAGTTGCTGAGTTGAATTTCAGATATATTGAAATCCAAATGAATGGAAAGTTTTCTCCTTCATTGGAAGCACAGCTGGTCTCACTGCATAAAGAAGCAGAGTTGAAACAACAATGCAGAAGGCCATCTTTTCCATTTTGAAGGGAATTATATTTTGTTAACAGTATGAGGAAATTCAGGTTCTGTCACACAATGTACAGGACCTGTGGTTTCAAACATGTTTAAGTCAGCCCTTGCCTACAGGCTTTTTATTTCAAGTTAACTGGAATATCTTGACAGCCGCATGAACCATTTAACCTGCTCTTGACTTCATTCCTTCCCTGAGCTTTTCCCACACAAGAAGAGTTTATATTTCACTTAGTTAGTTTAGCAGTTAAAGAGTAAACACCATGTACCTACAAAATAAGAACGGTAATTCAACTCTAATGTGTTTCTGAGTTAACAGGTAGCTAGCAAAATGTGTTCGAACCTGAATATCAGAGAATTTTCCTGCTCAACATGTTTGTCACTAATAACTATTGTACCTCAATAATTAGAAATGCACTTTTCATTTAATTTCGTGCATGTCTTTGAATTATTTTTTTTGTAAATAAGTTAGACTTCCTTTCCTCAAGAATGACAATGGCTGAAACAAGTTCTTTATGTGATAGTATTTTAATAAATAATTAACGTATCTAGACTAAAATATTCATGTAGTTGATTAACAGCCATGATACCAAATGTTGTGACACTTTGTGAAAGTAAAAACTTTGGGGGAAACACTTTCAGACATATAACACAGTAAAAGAATTAATTAGTCATCATTTTATTATCATTTACTAATCGTGACATAATTTCTGTGTTTATCCTTAAAAATCATAATCACTTGTAGTAACAGAAATGCCAAATAGTCTGCTGAGGTCCAGCATACCAATCTTGATATATTTCATTCCTCTTTAAATGAAAGTAGCAGTAGCCCAGGACTACATAAGGACTTTTACAAATTTGACCTGAGGTCAAAAAGCCATAAGCATGAGGAAGCAGTGTTGACCTACTTGTGATCTAAAGAAGCAAAGCTTTTACCTTTCCTTCCTTGATTTTGGTTCCAATTATTTGTCGTCTTTGTTGGATTATTTCAATGAGCTGGTCACATTCTTCCATCAGCTTGGTTTCTTGGCGGGATGCATTTACCTACAAAGCAAACCACTACGATTAGCAAAACCTTTTTTGACATTTTCCTTTTCCTTTTTCTAATTTAAAAATTGTAGTTTCTAAAATGTTGGGTTTGGCATTTTTTGCTCCTTTCTGTGTATAATCCACGTGTTACTTTCTCTGTTTTGGATTTTGTGAAATACTGAAACAAGTCTGAATGTCTTGTTTGTAGGAGGTAGGACTTGCAAATAGATACTCATCAGGTTTCTCTAACTCAAGTGAGAAAAGCCCGGTCCTGTGAGTGCTGGGTGTTGTCATGTATAATGGACATCAGTGAGAAGTGAAGGGTCTTAACACATCACAGTTTCAGGCTGTGTATAGGACTGCAGTGAATACTAACGCGTGTAAGAGCACAAGTACTGGATCGGACAGCCCATCCAGCGCAGTATCCTGTCTCTGTCTCTCACTACTGCTAGTTGCCAGCAGCTTCTAGAAAAGCATCTCGGGAAGAAATCCCAACATGTATAATGATTCCCAAGAATATTTTCTCATCCTCGAACCATTTGCAGCTCAGAGTCTTCTTGAACCAGACGCAATTTCTACATCATTACTAATCCTCAGAAGAGTTATCTTCTGTGCATTTATTTAGTCTTTCCTTCAACCCCTGCAAACTTTAAGTATCCCCACCACCCTCAGCAATGAGCTCCACAGCTTAACTCACAGTCAAGTGAACAACTGCCTCCTTTAGAGGGATTTGAACCTGTCTCCTTCCAGCTGCATTTAATGATCCCAAGTTCTTTTACTGGAAAGGACAGTGAACTACTGATACCTACCTGTGCTTTTACAGATCACTGTTTTGTCCTCTAGCAGAATTCTTTTCTGCATTGAAGGGTCTTTAGTGACTCGGTTTTCCCTTGTACCACACCTTCAATCATTCTTGTTTTTCTTCTACGAAACTTTGCCAGATCTATCATCTCCTTTTTTGATACGGGGAATAGAACTGTACTAAGTAGTCAAGGTGCAATCGAACTATGAAATCACGCAGTGGCATGATATGTTGTCTACTTCATCTTGATTACTTTCATAGTGATTCCTAATGTTTGATTTGCTGAATTTAACACTTGAAAGTATTGTTTATTTTCATTGTCCATATAGTGGTTCCTGAGAGATTCAAATTACCAAAGATACAAACAACATTACCAGGTCATGTGCATTGACTGTCTTTATTATTACCACTTTGCCTCAGCAGTGAATCAGATAGAAAATAATAGCTGTGCTCATGTGGTTTTCCACAGTACTGTCCTGGGTTCAGCTGGGATAGAGTGAATTTTTCTTCCTAGTAGTTGCTGTGTTTTGTATTTACTATGAGAATACTGATAATACATACTGTTTTAGTTGTTGCTAAATAATGTTTATATTAGTCAAGGACTTTTTCAGCTTCCCATAGAAGCTAAGAGGGAGCATAGACGGGAGAAGCTGGATAAAGGAATATTCCATACCACAGACGTCATCCTGAGTATATAAGTGGGGATTGGCCAGGGGACAAGAATCTGCAGTCACTGCTTGGGATGGGCTGGGCAAGCGATCATCAGGTGGCGAGCGCAACTTGCGTTGTATCACTTTATTTTGTATATTCTTTTATTGTTGTTGTTGTTATTATTATTATTATTAAATTCCGTTACTGTTCTATTAAACTGTCTTTATCTCAACCCACAAGTTTTTTCCTCCCCTCCTTCTCTCCCTGTTTTCCCTACCCTACCGGGGGTGAGGGGGGAGAGGGGAGTGAGCAAGTGGCTGCATGGTCCTAGTTGCTGGCTGGGGTTAAACCGTGATGAGTATAAACAGTGAAACTGTTTTTAATGCAAAAATCCTCACAAAGGATATTAGCTTTCTATGGAAAATGTTGACTTTTGTTAAAAAAATAAGAAAACTGAAAAAAGTTTTGGTTGTCAGCTGAAAATGTTTTGTTTCTGGGAGAGACTGATTTTTTCATTGAAAAGTCAACATTCTGTATGACAAGAAAAATGTGCTTCCCCACCAGCAGTAGTATATGCATAGCTTACACGTATGTGTAAAGAGTCAGAGAAAAAGGCAAAAAGTTTCAATCATATCTAAAATAAGGAAAAATTTAATGGAGTGATTTCAGAGCTATGTTTCCATTTGCACTTTGCTAAGACAGTAAAGCAGCCTTCAGCCCTGGCCAATTACTTCTAGAGCCACGTCACCTTTTCCATTGGGCTAGCAAGGGCTAGTGGTGAACAACAGGGAACAGTTCCAGGTGACAAGTAACTATGTTTCTCCCCTTGGTTATTTTTCAGTCCGATGAGCCCCTTGATCTCCCTCAGCCTTCTTTTTTTAATTCCAACAACGTGTTTAAACACGCATTTACCTGTAAGCACATTACGGAGCTCATTACGATTAAGCAAATGCTTATGTATCTAAATTTGGACCAGGGCCAATTTTACAAATAACCTTCTTATGTGAAATACATTGTGTCCTCCGGGCAAAGAGGGGACTAGTTTACAAAGGCCTGCTTTCATTAAAGTTTTGGATTATCCTTCTCAAACTTTCATAAAATTAAAGTTTGGTTGCATATTTTACAGGCCTAATTATTAATTAAGATATCAGGATTATAAAGAGAAAATATATTTGTTTCTGGAAGCAGTCAGATGTTACCGAAAGCGTTGGGGAGATCTGCACGCAGTAGGTGAAAATGTAGAAACTACTTCTACTGTGCAGTTTTAGGTGCTTATTTGTCTCCTTATGTTAGCTGTTCGCTCTGCCTGGCTTCCCACCATGGTCCATGAATCACAGAATCATAGAATCACAGAATGGTTTGGGTTGGAAGGGACCTTAAAGACCATCTAGTTCCCACCCCCCTGCCATGGGCAGGGACACCTCCCACTAGACCCGGCTGCTCAAAGCCCCATCCGGCCTGGCCTTGAACACTTCCAGGGATGGGGCATCCACAACTCTTCCAGTGTCTCACCACCCTCACAGTAAAGAATTTCTTCCTAATATCTAATCTAAATCTATCCTCTTTCAGTTTAAAAACATTACCCCTTGTCCACGAGGAGAGACAGACCATGGAGCAGTTCACCCAAAGCCTCTGACAGTGCCATTGTCTCTCCACTGGCTGCTCAGGGAGCCCAGAAGAACTAGTCAATCATCACTGTCCCTCCTATTTCCCCTCTTATCATCATCGCACCATCCCAGCTGCATCACACCCTCCCATCATGCACCGTACTTTGGCGTGAAACTCTGCAGAGCTGTTTTCAATCAGCAGTCCAGTGCACAAGTTTTCCCTGTTCCGACTCCAGTTTCACTACTGGATTGAAATTCCACAAAGAGCGGGGAATCCCAAATGGGCTCA